>NW_027509079.1:0-47752 GCF_051911475.1 Siphateles boraxobius
AAAATCAGAAAGTAAATCCAGGCGGAGGATAACAAGAAACCAGCGGAGCATAACAAGAAACCAGGCAAAGAGCAAAACAATCCAAACACAGGAGAATCCGGACACTGCACCAACTCACACCAAACATTCACTAAGGACAACACCAGACCATGGGAAACACTGGGGTATATACACTCAAGGGGAGATTGGCAAACAAGACACACCTGGGAACAATCAGGAACTAATCAACAAGAAAAACTACAAAGGACTACAAAACATGGCACAGAGGAGGGAATAACAAACTAAAGTCCACACAAGACAAGGGGAATACAAGACAGGAATCATGACAGGTAGCCATATTATGCCAAAAAACAACAACAGCAACATGGGTTTTGCAAAACAGATGTTGTCTTACATCATTATGTGTAGCATTCAACTATTTTTTTATACAAATCATGGTGAATGTGTCCATTCTGAAGTTTGACAGCCACATCCCTTCATCTAAGTTGGGTACCAAACAAGTACACCAGTCAGTGCTACTCACCCTGATCCACACATCTACGACCCTTTCTTGCCCATCAAGACATGCAAGTTCTGCAACAACGTCTAACTCATGTTCACGTTTATGTGGCATGTGAAATTCCAATTGAATAGGCACAAAAATCTAATTTGGAAGGGCACTCTGAATAAGGGTATTGAGCATTAAGATTCCTCCAATCATTTTTCTATGTGTGGTCGGTCTCCTCCTTAGGTCTCTGATATCACTCATGACTCGACCAATCAAATTAGAGGACTGAGTCTGATTGTATAAAAAACAGGAAATGACAGATATGATAACATTGTCACATTCACAGAAAAACACATAAACACAATGTAGTGGTTCAAGCTGAGTGACACACAAGCACAATTCCACAATGTTAGTTGTTCTCACACACATACAGGGTCGTACAGTTCTAGCTGTGTCTGTACACAAAGACATCACACACTTTGCCCACACACAGAAGGCAGTGAGCAAACTAACACTTGCATCCCTCTCTTTGAGTCTGACAAAGAGTCAGTGCAGAAAAGAAGGTGAGGAAGAAAAGAACGAGTGAGAGAGGAAAACAGCACGGTAGAGGAGGACAGTGAAGATGTCACCAGAAGACGAAAAAGCAAAACAAAATAAGTGAGAAAGAATGAGGCAGGAAGAGAGTTAGAAAGAATCACAAAAGGGATATGTCAGAAAGAGCTAAAGAGAAGAAGTGTGCCTGAAAGAAAAGCAGAAAGAGGGAACCGCAGAGAGAGTGAGAGAGCCTGCTTTTGGAGACTACTGTGCAATGAGGGTTTTATTTGGGAGAAAATGAAGGCAGCCACTCAGCAGTGACTATGGATCATCAAAGGCAGAGGAAACAGATGAGTGAGAAAATAACAGAAATGGACTGAAGGATGTGGGTCAGGGTTATGCAACAACTGCAAAAAGAACTGGAAGGGAAGAGTTTGTTACGCGTAGATGTAGGTGTAGATGCAGGCCTATAGAAAACACTGCCCATTATAGATGTTTTCCTAATCAAACACACCTGATTCAACTCATTAAACTCCAAGACAAACCTCAAGAGTTATCCATAGGATAAAGAAAGCATCAAAAATTTGCCGTGTTCGGGGTAACCTCTTCATGGAACCACAGATGACAATAAAGAACGTTTATTTTTAAGAGTGAAGATAAAGATATAGATACTGAAAGATACCTATTGTTACATGTTCTCTGGCTTTTGTGTTTTGTGTGTTGTTGTTTTTTATTGGACTTTTAGTTAGTATTTTACCCTGTTCCTGTTTCCTGTCCTGTGCGGCATTTTTGTAGTCCTTTGTAGTTTTTCTAGTTGATTAGTTATGTGATTATTCCCAGGTGTGTCTTGTTTTCTCATTACCCTTTGTGTATTTAAACCCCAGTGTTTTTTGTGTTCTTTGTCAAGTCCTATCCGAAATAGATTTACATTTGGTGCTGCTCATTCTGTTTCCATGGTTCCCTGGTCTCTGTTGGTCTTTTTTGCATTTGGATCCAGCTTTCCGGGTATCCCCCAGACCCCCTCCCAATACAGTAAAACTGCACATTTGAGACCAGGCCAGCCTAAGGTACACCTGTGCAATAATCATGTCTGATTGAGGCAAATGGTGGTCACACCAGATACTGACTGGTTTTCGGACCCTCCCGGGAGCTGCGCAAACATCCAAAGCGCACAAAGCGCCGCCTCTCATATAGCTAGTGCACTCGCTGCCAACATTTAATGTTGATCAAAGAACAAAAGAAAAAGATAATCACTCACTGAACATTTGTAACTTTAATTAGCTAAATATTATATTTGCCTGTTGTTCGGCGCTGACTGCTCCAATGGTAAAATGAGTCTGTGTGACTTTGAGATGCGTTTCCTGTCAAACATCATTTATCCTTATGTTCTTAAATTTGTTAAACATTTTTTCTGGATTTCTTGATCTTTATGTGATTTTTTTATTCGTATATATTCGTTTTTATACAATTTATTTTGTTCTGCAGACAAAAAAATTAAACTATTCTGATATTCAGAATAGCAGAGATATCATACTCTGTTACTAAAGTAACCTTGGTGCCCGGAGAGTAGGGAGCGAGTATTGCGTAGCTAATATGCAGTGGGGAAACTCATTTACTCAAGAAATATTGAAGCCTATATTTTAAAATGCAGTGCAGCTGCACAGCGAACACAGCAGAGCATCTAGCTCGCCCATTGGCTCATTGGATGTGCAGTTGCCGCAGCATAGCCAATGGGCGAGCTAGACGCTCTGCTGTGTTCACTGTGTAGCTGCACTGCGTTTTAAAATATAGGCTTCAGAATTCAGAAATAGGCTTCAGAATTCAGAATCTCTGCTATTCTGAATATCAAAATAGTTTAATTTTTTCGTCTGCAGAACAAAATAAATTGTATAAAAATGACTATATACGAAAAATATTATCAAGTAGCCTAGGTCTATTTTATTTTGATTTGCAGTATAATAAAAGTTACCCGTTTCTAAATATTAATTTAAATGTTGCACATAATAATTAGGCCTAATAAAAAAACACAAACATGATCATTGTAATTGAAACTAAAATACAATTTCATTAAGCCCTATATTGCGGATAAAGAAATTGAGTTGCTTTGAATATCTCATGCATGCATTTGGAGTTTACAATTTTGGCAGCTCTGTTACAGCATTTTGGGAGTGTTATACTTTACTTTAGATTAAAAAATAAACAATATATATATATATATACAGGTCCTTCTCAAAAAATTAGCATATTGTGATAAAGTTAATTATTTTCCATAATGTAATGATAAAAAGTAAACTTTCATATATTTTAGATTCATTGCACACCAACTGAAATATTTCAGGTATTTTATTGTTTTAATACTGATGATTTTGGCATACAGCTCATGAAAACCCAAAATTCCTGTCTCAAAAAATTAGCATATCATGAAAAGGGTCTCTAAACGAGCTATTAACCTAATCATCTGAATCAACTAATTAATTATAAACACCTGCAAAAGATTCCTGAGGCTTTTAAAAACTCCCAGCCTGTTTCATTACTCAAAACCGCAATCATGGGTAAGACTGCAGAGAGGGTAAGACACAGAAAGAAATTCTGAACAAATAGGCTGTTCCCAGAGTGCTGTATCAAGGCACCTCAGTGGGAAGTCTGTGGGAAGGAAAAAGTGTGGCAAAAAACGCTGCACAACGAGAAGAGGTGACCGGACCCTGAGGAAGATTGTGGAGAAGGACCGATTCCAGACCTTGGGGGACCTGCGGAAGCAGTGGACTGAGTCTGGAGTAGAAACATCCAGAGCCACCGTGCACAGGCGTGTGCAGGAAATGGGCTACAGGTGCCGCATTCCCCAGGTCAAGCCACTTTTGAACCAGAAACAGCGGCAGAAGCGCCTGACCTGGGCTACAGAGAAGCAGCACTGGACTGTTGCTCAGTTTTGCATGTCATTCGGAAATCAAGGTGCCAGAGTCTGGAGGAAGACTGGGGAGAAGGAAATGCCAAAATGCCTGAAGTCCAGTGTCAAGTACCCACAGTCAGTGATGGTCTGGGGTGCCATGTCAGCTGCTGGTGTTGGTCCACTGTGTTTTATCAAGGGCAGGGTCAATGCAGCTAGCTATCAGGAGATTTTGGAGCACTTCATGCTTCCATCTGCTGAAAAGCTTTATGGAGATGAAGATTTCATTTTTCAGCACGACCTGGCACCTGCTCACAGTGCCAAAACCACTGGTAAATGGTTTACTGACCATGGTATTACTGTGCTCAATTGGCCTGCCAACTCTCCTGACCTGAACCCCATAGAGAATCTGTGGGATATTGTGAAGAGAAAGTTGAGAGACGCAAGACCCAACACTCTGGATGAGCTTAAGGCTGCTATCGAAGCATCCTGGGCCTCCATAACACCTCAGCAGTGCCACAGGCTGATTGCCTCCATGCCACGCCGCATTGAAGCAGTCATTTCTGCAAAAGGATTCCCGACCAAGTATTGACTATTGTGTGCATAACTGAACATAATTATTTGAAGGTTGACTTTTTTTTTTTGTATTAAAAACACTTCTTTTATTGGTCGGATGAAATATGCTAATTTTTTGAGACAGGAATTTTGGGTTTTCATGAGCTGTATGCCAAAATCATCAGTATTAAAACAATAAAACACCTGAAATATTTCAGTTGGTGTGCAATGAATCTAAAATATATGAAAGTTTAATTTTTATCATTACATTATGGAAAATAATGAACTTTATCACAATATGCTAATTTTTTGAGAAGGACCTGTTATATATATATATATATATATATATATATATATATATATATATATATATATATATATATATATATACCCACATATCATTTTTATTCTGTTTCTAAATAAATAAAGCAGTCATTTTTATTTCGTAAGTGGCTTAAGGTGACCTTGGAACTCTAAAACCAGAAAGCGTTTCTGCTCATGCAGAATTAAACAATTCGTTTTTAATCCCTAATTTTAGACAAATAACAAATATATTATAGTTTGCTTTTAAAAACAGCGCTAAATGTCAGAAAGCTAAACGTATCATCATTAAATCAGGCGATAATGCCAAAAAAGGAAGAAACATCGGACCTTATGAAAAACAAAAAGGCAAGACACCCTGACATCAACATGCATTCACCATTCTTACAATCACCAAATTGGGTTCTGTTCTGTTCAGTTGTATTCAACAGTTCTCCTCACGAAACGAAATTCGTTTCAAACACAGATGCGATAAGAACAGTGTGGAAATTATTAGCAACACTTACATAACAGCAAAGCTATATTTTATGTTCGTTTAAGCTCAAACTATCCAAAGTAAAACCTTTAACATTTCAATCATTAAATTAAACCAACTGAATCGCAGGCTATAAAAAATAAAAAAAAGTGCAGCCAAACCCAAACGGTGTATGTTGGGGGCGGGGCTTGGGTAGACGATATAATTGATATTTTTTAAGGCGATTATCATTACAATATTTTTTACATATCGCCCAGCCAATTGAGTATATCATTAAACTGTGGTAAAAATATATAAAGACAACAGTAGTAACGACTTAAAGCTTCAGTTTAGCATTTTAGATAGAAGCTTGAGTAGCCCATAAATAATTTTGTTATACCATGATGAGATACTGAGGATGAAAACCACAGCACAGTGACACAGCCTTTAACAAGATATACTTTATAAAAAACATCAGAGACATTCAGCTTCTTAGTGTATAAGAGCCGCATTTTGCACTTTGCAATACATAATTAATAAACCATCTCGCCCTGTACAAAGATCTGAGAGTGTCAGATGAACATTTTATAGTCTTACATTCACACTGAATCACATGAAGGCCTTTTCATGCTTGTAGTATTCTCATCATGGTGTACGACGTTGACACAAACCACAGTAGCTACGCTATATGTGGGGAAAAAATCTTTTCAAATGAATTCAAAGTCGCAGGCATCAGGCATTTAAACACAAAGCGTTTGAATGCGCAACTAGGCTGCTTTATGTGTTTTTTTTTTTTGCTTGGTTGATGTCATCACAGACTCCAAAAGAAAGGAGTCTAGTGTTGATTTTAGTATTGTGACACATTCAGTGTATTATGTGTACAGTCAGCTTACTGTATTTAATCTTATACCTTTTCCGTTTGTTTTACTCTGGCCGCCAAAACACATATACTTAAAAACGTTTGAATAGAAGTGCATTAGGTAACAAAATATCAAAACAAGGGGCATTTGCAAGAAAATGACGATGATGTCACAGCAGAATAACCACATACTATTTATTTTATTTTTTTCATTTATGGTAAAAAACAAAAGCAACCGTGATTGCAAGAACTTAACCGGGAATTTATTTTTAGCAATATTATATTAAAATACCAACCTACTAAAGTACTTAAATCTGTTTTGCCCCTTTATAATGCCCTGACAACCACCAAAACTAAAACAAAAACAAAAAAACAGGCGATAATGAGAAAGCCAAAAAATTCGGGAGCACTTTAATTTACTGTCCTGTTTCGCAAGAACATGCGATGATGTATGTCTACTAACCCTGATCCTACCCCTAAACCTTAAAGCTGCAGTAGGGAGTTTTGAGAAAATGTTGACTTAGCCTGAAAATTTGAACAAGCACAACTTACAGGTCCAACCCCCTTGCCCTCTGCTACGCTACAGCCCTCCCTCCACAGCTCCTCCCCCACAGCGGAGCCTGCCGTGAAAAAAAACTTTTGCTGATAATTGAATCACCCCCATGTCATCCAAGATGTCCATGTCTTTCTTTCTTCAGTCGAAAAGAAATGAAGGTTTTTGATGAAAACATTCCAGGCTTTTTCTCCATATAATGGACTTCAATAGGACACAAACGTTTCAAGGACCAAATGACAGTTTCACGCCAGCTTCAAAGGGCTTTAAACGATACCAGACGATGAATAAGGGTCTTATCTAGCGAGACGATCGGTCATTTCGAAAATAAATAAAAAACTTTAAGTTTTATAAGCACAAATGCTCGCCTTGCTCTGTTCTGTGATGCACGTTCGTGATCCTGTTCGAACTCGTTCATCAAAATGAACAAATCTTTTTTCGAGTCATTTTGTTCGTTGAATGAACGAAATGACTTGAAAAAAGATTCGTTCATTTGGATGAACGAGTTTGAACAGGAGAGTCACGAACGACGGTACGCGCTCGCGCTGTGCAAGAGAGGGGTGATCAGCGCGTACACGAGCGTGATTTACACTGCTAAGACATTCCTCCTGGCTCTGATTGGTTGTATCTGACCGGGAGCGGTGTATTTCTGCAAATGGCTATAGGACCACAGGGAGGAGCCAGAGGAGCTTGATTTTTTCACAGATTATCCGTCTCATATTCTACTGTCAGGACATAATGACAGTTTTAACAAATATTTGTTTACAAAAGTTACCTACTGGAGCTTTAAATTAACCCATTTAGTTACCTTACACTATACTCAGTACTTTTGTGGGTAAATACACTGCAAGATACTGTACATTGACAGTGTACTAACTGTAAAATAAAGTGCAACCCAAAGTTCACTTATTAATGAATCAAAGTTCATGACAACTTTCTACAAGCTGATGTAAATGCCATAGAAGGTTCACGCAGAGTCAAGCACACAAAAACAAAACATTACCATGGTAACACATGACACTAAAATAATGCAATAAACATTAATTTACCAACATAAGATCTAACATAAATCTTTATTTTTACATAACAGATAAGGAAAACAAAACAAAGAAGAAACAGTCAAGAACCATCAAATGTGAGCTGTCAGAGAATTCAGAGAATGTCAATTATGGATTTTCACTGTAAATTATAAGATGACTTGCTCTTTATCATTTTAAAAACTTTATTTAACAGTATTTTAAAAGAAATTCACCATTAACCAATTAAAAAGTTTTTACGGTCTCATTTTAACAGTCGTTTACCGTTAAAATTATGATTATTTTTTACACTTCAAATCTAGGAAGTTCATAATCATGTACATGTTCCATTACGTGTGGAGAAATCATAACTGAACCTCAACTTCTTTTTATGAGTTTTTTGTTTGAAAAAGTGTCTATCTTTCCTTACATGGATGTTGTTTTAATACTTAACACTAGATTTAGTTTGATCGATTTTTGTATTGTAACAGAAATTGATGATATCAGTAATTCATGGCCAGTGCAGAGTGCATGACAGCTGTTTTAAAGAGAGCGTGAACAAATATGAGAAACACGGAGAGGAAGTGGCTCTGTAAGTAGGCAGGGGAGAGAGAAAGAAAACGATTAACTAAATACAATGCTTCTGTCAAGACAGACAGGAAGAGTCTGACAGCTTGTCGTTCTCTTTTTGTCTGAAGCGTGACTTGACGTCTCTAACTAATTATAATCTTGTGTTGTCATAGTAGGCAGTGATGTAAAAGGCTGAAAAACTTTCCAGATGCAAATGGGTGTTTCTTTAACTATAGGCGTTTCTTTAACTATGGGCACTTTTAAATCCAACTTTTAAAAAAAAATGTTAGTTCACATTAAACAATCTTGTTTTAATTTAAAAAAAAGGTCTTGTTTCAATGTTATCTCCCTAAAAATATGAATTATTGCATGTACTGTAGAATCATTATAATAAAATCATTATAGCATTTATTGTGTGAAAACTTTTGCTACTAATAAAGTTTACAAGTGACCTTGTTTACCAAGGACCAAACGGTGCTGGTAAAGAGCAAGAATATGATGAAATATGAGACTTGAAGAAAATATGGTATGAGAAATATGTGATCTGTGAAGAAGTGGACAACTCAAGGGAAATATCACTTGTGAACAGAATATTTTCACTGTGAGTCATATAATATAAAGCTGTAGCCTTGTTAAATAAAAAAGGTTTAAAATATATATATATTATTTAATTGTGCATTTAATGCTGGTTTGAGATGAAAATGCAATTTGTTCATAACAGGTCCCTATCAAACTAGTGTGTTAGGCCAAAGGTGCCCAAACGCTTGAATTTAAGGTTTGGGTCTTTCTGTGACTCTATACTGAACAAGTGTCTCACATTATTTTGGCCTCATGATCCAAATGGGATTGTTGTAAAGCCCTATAACTTTTTGTTTCTTATGCAATCATGGCAGCATTTTCATTATATTTAACAGTCTTCAAGATGATCCACTTGAGCAAACCTTAATGCTTTAGACAATAGCAGCAAAAATTTCTGCCGAATCTCTAGTGGACACTTTGTTTTGAATTGCCCAGCTAAAGTCTCTAAAATGGATTTCATCTTATCAGAGCAATCAAAGCACGTTTTCAGAGGGCCTATAAAGCCAATCTAATAAAGACATAATCCACATTTTCGTCTGTCATACATTCTAAAACACAGATAACACATTTAGAAGTTATTTACACATATAGACTGCATATGTGCATACATATTCATTGAATTAATTGATGAGTGTAGGTGTGATGACAGTTTACATTAGCATAGGCTCTTGGTACAATATGTGAATTTATACATGGATTAAGGTTCAAAAAACAAAATAAACAATGGTCAAACATTGATAATAAAGATATAACCACAAAGTATGCACACAGGAGGATGAAGATTGAAACAAACTCCTGGCACTGGTGCCAGAAGCAGCAAGACTTAAAGAGTTCAGGAAGGAAGAAATAATGAGCAAGCGAGGGAAAAAGAGAGAAAGAGAAAGAGAGAGAGAGAGAGAGTAAAGGTACCCCAGGGGATTTTAACATTTGATTGTGGTTGTACATCATTAGATTCTCCTGAAGTCTGATTACAGTGCTATTGGCTTTGTTATGACTATTATTGTACCCATGCTGAGGGAGTTACAGTACACTGGAACAGAACAGTGATGGCCTCAGTATATGAAATCATCCCGATAATGTAGTACGTACACACAACATCCCTCACTGCACCTCCATTTACTTGATAGACAACAGAAACTTTCATATCTTTAATTATTTTACTTTGTCCTCATTCCTATATATTTCCATTTCCAGTGGGCAAAAAATATGTTTAAAAAAATATATTTATTTTTTATAGATAATCACCCCCACCCTCTCCTCCAAAGTCAAAGTTAATAGTGAGAATTGGACCCTGATCTAGAGTGTGACCAAAATATTTAAATAAAATATCAAATTAAATTCACTTATGTTGTCTAGTAAATGTAAACCTTTATATTTTATTACATTAATTCTTAAAAGAGTATGTTAACGCACACATGTTTACTCACCCTTCTGTTGTTCCAAACCTGTACGACTTTACATCTTCTGCAGAACACACAAACACAAAAGATTTTTTTTTAAGAATCCAAACAACACTGAACCCTATTTACAGTTTCATTGTATGGAGAAAATGAGAGTTAATAAATAATTGCAGAATTAGGGGAAAATTTCCCCCTAATTTGGGGATCAGACTCCTCCAAACCACCCATTCGCCCCAAATTTGCTTCTATAACACGCAGAAAACCAATGAGGGTCATGACGCAGGTCTCTAAAGTTATCAGTGCTGATTTTATTCTGCTATCTCTGTGCAACAGGGCAAAGCAAATCTGTCATTGTATGTGGGCTGCCACTGTAGAGCACTCCCTTAGGGCACTACAAAGCCACTCTTGGAAAACTACAGGGGATACAGCTTTCATGCATTAGGCTGCTGGCCCGCACACTAATCAAGCCTTATGCGCAACATCCCTCTAAGTGCAGTCCCATTTCACTCTTGTTTCACTATGAGTCATGTGTCACTTCTCTCCCATGTTTTTAATTCCATAAACTCCTCCTTTCCAACCACACTCAGTACTTCCCCCTTATCCTATTCTTCCCCCACCTCTGTCTTTTTGTTGTTGCTTTTTCATTCATTTTCTTAGACGACTGTACCACAACACAGATGCTGTCAGTCATGGCATTCACTTGGCTTACTGTTGGCGATAGGGTAATATACATGAGACATGAAAACCTTCACACACACTCACACGTCCAGCTGGTAGGTGTAGGTGGAGCGGGGAAAGCCTGTTCTTCCAGTCATCTTGAGTTTTTGTGGAGGTGGAGAGGGAGGGAGGAAAAGAGAGAGGTGTCCAGAACATGAGCCAATGGAGGAGGCACTAAACAACAACATGGACATCCTCGGGTCTACCGTCTTTCAGTTTGTCTGTCTGTTTATTACCAGGCTCTCTGATGCTGGTCGGTCAGTCATGGTATTCTGAATTACCTCTGAATAATGACCAATGTCTAGGGCAGTACTGTATACCTGTCCACTCACCCTGAAACCCTGTTACCTACATAGCCTAGATGTGTGTGTGTGTTTGCTCTCTTCGTAGTCTCTACAAGAAACCTAAGAAGCAATATAACTTAAAAACGGACAGGTTGATCAATATGGTTGAGTTCAGTTTTCTTGGACACACTTAATTTTCACATATAATAATTTCAACTCAAATCAATATTTCATGTCCATCTATTTGTTTATTTTGAGTCAGGGTCCTACATGAACTCGTCTGGGTTTATTCTGGAGAAATGAACATCTGGCCTTAGATTATCAGGACAGGAATATACAGGAATGCAAGGGCATAAGAAGCACTTCCCACATACTGTATATACTTTTAATGAATCTAATATAAATTGGATATGGGCCAGACAGTGCTATAGCATAGGCCTATACCTATACATACATTGCAAAAAGCTTTGGAGTAAATAACGTTCCATTGGTTTAAGACTCCAGGAAGCTGCACATATTTTGAACAAATTTGGTATTGGTTTTTCTTTCCTTTCAACAGTAAATGCCAGTAATTGCTTTAGTCTCCCGTTATTTAATCCCTTAACGACTATCTCAGTGTTAAAGCTTCATATTCTATATTTGAAGTCATGACTCTTATGTCTCTAGAGCATAAACAATGCGTTTGTTTCATTAATAATGCGGAGGACAACATAATCCAAAGAGACGCAGATGCAAAGCCAAAAAACGAGCTGTGTGCCTCTTTCATGTGCCTCGTGCGCTCCTCCTCGCATGCTCTTCGTTCAGTCATTACCGGGCGCCGTGCCTGCGCACCCCCACCCTTTTCAAACTACGTCTCCACAATCGTAACTCTGAGCTAAGACGTCGAACTTCCCTCGGTCCAAACTGGTGCGCGAGAGCCCTCCCCTCCTCTCTCCGTCCCGCCTTTTCCGTTTGCCACCCTCGCTTGGGCTTGACCCGACTAGTGACGTATGAGAGATTCCGTGGTGCCCACAGCCGTAGGCGCGCGCTGTGCTCGGGTATAAAATGGGCCCAGGACCCATCATTCGGCACTCTCTCAGTCGCTCCGACTCGGGAACCAGAGCATTAGCGGAGATAGCAGGGAATCAGTGGCTAAACTCCTCAGGCTAACTCGCTCTCGGCTTTGGTTCGGAATGGAAACATCAACTTTTACGCGGAGCCAACGCTCCTTTGCGCACAACTTTAAGAGTGAGTTTCTGCTTCTTCAATTTTCATCTTTAGTATGAATGTGATTTTTAAATGCTTAGCTACATTTCTTACCTGTTCTAATGGAAATGAATGCATTTAAAATAATTCAAGAATTTAGAATAAATGTGCTAGGCTTTACTCAGGGACAGTTGGTTGGAATGTATTTTTCTTTGGTGCTACGATGTTTTGCATTAATGTTTTAGTCCTTTACATTAATATTTTATTTGTACCAAGTGTACGCATGTATTTAAAAGTTAAATGTTTTCTGAACTTGGAAATACATTTAGATGGATAGAATAATGATTGAAGTAATTGGATGTAAAAAAAAATCTGAATTGTTGCATTACATTTGTAAGTGACAATCTGCAGTGATAAGTTCAAATTTAAAATTAAAACGTGAAAATTAACTTAAAATTTAGGAGTTGAAAATAATAATATCGTGTAGTAAGATAAATGATTTTCACAAATTACATGGATGGAAACAAATAAGTTGTAATAATGAAGGAAACATTTTAGTTTATCTGTAGAAAATTCATTTTGAGATTCATGAATTTTAAACATTTTTCAAAAATCAGTAGTCATTGTTATCTTTTGTATTTTATTTTCACGTACATAAAATGAGACTTACGGACCAGGAGAGCTCCCTTCTAGACATTAAGCAGGAAACATGCAATGCGCTAATAAGACTAAGTGAAGTGACGCGCTCCTCTCTTTCCATCAGGCGCGCTCTCGCTCTGGCTGGTTGTCTGGCTGGTCGTGGTAAAACCCGTGCCTGCGCAGAACTGCCCTCACCGGTGTGTGTGTTACCCGACCCCCATGACTGTGAGCTGCCAGGCGCAGAACTTCACCATTGTGCCCCACGGCATGCCATTCGAATCCCAGCGCGTTTTTCTGCAGAACAACCGCATCACTGAACTGAGAGTGGGGTCTTTTGCTTTTGGCACACAGGTAAGGAAGTGTATGTGGGCTCTATATATGTGACAGAACAGAACATTTAATATTTACATTTGTAAATATACATTTGAAAGGTATCAGTCCTTTTGGTTGTGTAATTTACTAATTTTGTATTCCTTCTCAACATCTTCACCTCATTACCTTTACCTCCCCTCTACCCTTTTCCTTTCCTTTCTGTCCATCAATTCATCACATACCAGGTTTTGTGGCTCTTCTCCAACAACATCACCTGGATTGAGGCTGGTGCATTCAGCGAGCTGCGTGATCTGGAGGAGCTCGATCTGGGTGACAACCCTCACCTGCACCGCCTTGAGGGTGGAGCTTTCCGTGGCCTGGAGAAGCTTCAGAGCCTCCACATGCACCGCTGCCGGCTAGCCGCCGTTCCCCATGACATCTTCCACAAGCTCTACAGCCTGCAGTTCCTCTACCTGCAGGAAAACCAGCTCCACTTCATCCAGGATGACCTCTTCGCCGACTTGATCAACCTCAGTCAGCTCTTCCTGCACGGCAACCGCATCCGCACTCTGTCCGAGAATGTGTTCCATGGCCTGGTCAACCTTGATCGCCTGCTACTGCATGACAACAGAGTCCGTCAGGTCAATCGTCGTGCTTTCCGCGACCTGGGCCGGCTCACCATGCTCTTTCTCTTCAACAACTCCCTGGCAGAGCTGCCCGGTCAGGCCATGCGTGACATCTCCTCCATTGAGTTCTTGCGGCTGAACAACAACCCCTGGGCATGCGGCTGCGAGGCTCGTCCCCTGTGGGAGTTCTTCAGAAGTTCCCGTCTGTCCAGCTCAGAGGTTCTGTGCGCTTCCCCAGCTCCTCGTCGTGGACAGGACCTGCGCTTCCTGAGGGAAATGGACTTCGCTCTGTGCCCACTTCCCGACCCCGGCTCCCTCGCTGGCTCCACCACCACCACCTTCAGCACCAAGACTCGCTGGTGGTTCTCCAAGAACAAGCCCGTCAGCACTTCCAAGGGTATCTATGAGAAAAGCTCAGAGACCAGGGCGTACCCCTTGAATGGAGGAAAATCACAACATCCCTCTATCACATCTACATCCACAAAGTATGAGCTTGGGGAGGAAGAGGCTCTGCTTCCCAAGCTTGACCCAGAAGAGTATTGGGCCAACTACGGCAATGAAGATGCGGGTATCACCTCCCTGCGTTGCTTCGAGCTTGAGTGCCCTCCCGAATTTGACTCTCTGCCACCATCTTCCTCCTCTTCTCGCTCCTCATCTTCTGTTCTCTTGCTACTCTCCATGTCTGTCTTGACTGTCTGCATCCATCTTCTGTTTGGCTGAATATGTCAGAAGAACTCTTCCCCTTAATTTTTTCTCCTCTCTAGAGGAGGGAAAACCCTGTTTGCTCGATTTAACTCTTCAATGCCTTGATTCCTGTTTACAATCAACCTCACCTGTATCTTTGTTCTGTTCAGTTTGAGCCTCTAGTTCCTGGTATCTAGAGGGCACTACACTGATTTAGGATACAGTGGGTAAGCAGGGAACGTTGGGCAGTAAAGGGCCTTAATGGAAAGTAATGAAAGCTGTTCACAGGGCTTGGCTAGTTTAGCAGATACTCGGTCCTTATTTTTTGAGGACAAGTGTATTCTAAGCCATTTCTGTCACAGTCAGTGCAGACAGAGGATAGAAATTTCCATCTTATGTTTACATACAATATTTGTATGCTTTTAGACTTTTCAGCCACGCTAAGTGCTTCTATGATAGTTGTAATTATAGCTTGTGATGTCACTATGACACCCTCTTTCCAACAACGCTATAGCTCAATTTTTTCAGTAGTTACTGGTAACAATAGCATAATGAGCAAATCTTTTTATTCCCCTTGGGAGTGATCGAATGTAATATTTCCTCTATTATAACAGAAGGGTCTCAAACCCATTCAGGGCTCGAAAAGCACAAAGGAATGGCGTGCAGCAACAAAGCAAGATAGACAAAGCATACTGGAGTGAGGAGTTTGAAAGTGTTACAATGCAGCTAAATCAAGATAAGACACACAATGAGAGAGAGAAAGCACGCGCAGGAGAAGGAGAGACAGAGAGTACGCACAAGAGAAGGCGAAAGATTTCATTACATCACCAACTAGCTATGACAGCAATTATCACTTGTGTAAATATGACATCTTGGCAGAGGGAGCTGTAAATAGCGCTATGAAAGGCCACATGTTTGTCACTGTTCTGAATGGCCAACAATGCCACTGTGAGTAATGTCTGTGATATTATTTCAATGGTCAGTGCATGGAAAGATCAATGACACAAGACAAGAGTGTGCGAATGCTGTTGTTTTTTATCACAATTTTGTCAAAATACTGTTAACATGTTATGTTATTACTGTAAAATACACAACCTACATTGTTTCCAAGACTTTTGTTCTTTTATTATTCTGTTCAAATCCAAGTTTAACTGATTTTATCAGGATAACAGCAAATGCCATCCTTTTTCATTTCAAGTATTGATTTAAAATCAAACCAGTCAATCAACAGCTTGCAGCTAGTCAAAAAAGAATAGGCAAAATGCTAAAACTAAGACTGAATCCAAGGCAAGGCAATATATTGAGGACACTGTGGAAAGACCTGTTTCTTGATGTGAATTGACTAATTGAGCAAAGCCAATTGGAATATCAGTAAAATGTGCTTACTGACAGATTGGTCGACATTCAGAATTATGTCTACCATTGGTCACTGTTGTGATGAGAGCAGGTGCAAATACAGACTGTTTGGGCTGCTCTTTGTGGGCATGCTGAAGACAATGGATTTCTTTGGTTCTTGCCTATTCCCTTTTCCTCCTCTTTCGAACTGCAATACAGAATCGAAAGGCTTAAGGGAAAACAAACAGAGAGAGCAAGGACAAGAGGAGAGAGAAAAGGAAAAGGAAAAGGAGATAAAGAGAGCAGGGGTGGATGTGGGCGGTAGAGGCGAAGAGATGGATGAAAAAGGATGGACATGCTGATAAAGAAGGAGAAATGCAATCTAAAGTTAATAGGTAAAGATCGGAAAGATTTTTTTTTGTCAACTGTTAATTCTAGCAATATCCTGTTTTGTGTTTACCCTGAGACAGTAGAGAAGCAGATAATACTGCTCTTTTTGTCCTACAGATGTTTCCATGACAAATGTATTGTTTTTATGAAGTGTGAATGTATATCTCAGCTGGACGGGTAAGGTCAAACTGCCTTGAGGTGCTCTCGAGCGACCATGTCTGTGAGGTCGCTTAAAGATGACCAAAGAATTAGTTATACCTTTTTACCCAGAATGTATGCAGTTGATTGTAAGAATGTGAAAAAAATGAGCTGCTGAATCTTTTCACTACAACACAAATTGACGGACAGAAAGCATGACAAATAAATAAATGCTTATCTGTGGATATCAAACATCTTTGGTGTGGGAGTACTTTCTTTATATCTTCATCCAGCGGCTACGACTCTACATGTGCCTTCTCTCCCTCGCAACTTTCAGTCTGACCTCCCTTGACACATACAGACAGACAAATAGACAGACACACTGGTGTACACACATCTACTCCTCACTGCTTGTAAAGTTCTTTGAAGGCAACATCATTCACTATAGCATGCAGTTACCACGCAACGCACTGGCCACCATTCAGAGCTTCAATTCATTTCAGAGTTGCAGAGTATGCAAGACGTGTGCACACTGGCCAATGCAAGTAAACGCACCCCTTAGGCTGACAAAAAGATGCAAAATGATGATGTTATTGGAAAAGGTATTCACAAAGCACTCCAGCTGTGCTATTGAATTGGGTTTTTTCTGTCAATTAAGATTCAGAAAGACTTTCTTTCTGTTTCTTTCTTCTTTCTTTCTGAAGCTTTACAGTCTTCCGCAGATTGGTCCCACTGAAAGAGCAGCAAGATGCAGAAAGCTTGCTTCAGTCTCCCACCATGTGCAAAGGCAGGCTGTGCTTAACACAAACGTGAACGCACACACACAATCCCTGTGAGAGGCTCAAGTGCTTTTTCTCTCAATTCCACATAAATGTCCATAAAAACTACTGCCAGCAGGCTGTTTCATTTTCCATCCAATGCTTAATCTTCAGCCTGTTTGCGTTACATCTAGCACTGATTGCAGATTAAATATGTCAGTGTCATATGAATTATGCTTTTGTAGACTCTTCCAGACTCTGATAACTATATTCAACCAGTCAATCATCCATCAATTGAGTAAATTGTTTATGGCCAATTATGATGCATGAGGCTATTTTTTGAATCAGGCCTTTGCAAGACATCTGAATCTTGATGTCCCATTGGATGGAGTACAGTTGCGCAAATTGTCCCTTCACCATCCCACCCACCATCTGCATTCACATTGGCTGTCGGCCACGCTACTTAACAATGAGACACAATGAGTTGGCTAGCAAAGGAGGGGTGGCGACCACGTCATATCACTGAATATTAGTTCAAGAATGAGTCATAGCATCGCCTGGATGGGGGAAATGTGTGAGGAAGACAGAAATGGGAGTGGCAACGACTTACTTTGTGTTTGTACACGTGTGTGTTTGTGTGCAAGTGAGTTTACCGGAAGTTGCTCATCACAGTGAGTGTTTGCAAGTGTTAATAATCGCCCCCACGAGAAAGAAATGTCAAATAAATAAAGTTCCTCGAATGTTTTAACATTTACAAACAAACAAACCATTAGTGTGTTGTTCAGCTCATTTATGCAGAGAGGTGCACACTTTTGCAGAGCTGAAATCACATTTTCTCTCTAACAAACATGATTACAAACTTATCACACATTTCTCATTTCTAGCTGCTGCTGGGATTTCATTCAGTATAAATTATCAATAATTGTAATACATTCCCACATCTCTGTCTAGCATGCAGTTCAGCACACCTCAAAGCTCTCTTTCTTTATTACACATTCGGTTTTATTCACACTCTTTCTTCTTTCGTTCTTTCGGTTCTGTATGTCATCATCAGCTCCTCTCTCACCCATCCCTCACCAACATTTTCCAATTCACTCCCTCTGCTTCCTTACTTTTTCCAGCTCTTCTTGACAAGAGCATGTCACCTTTATCTTCACATCACTCATCTCCCTTGACACTCCCTTCTTTTCTCCGTCTTTTAGGTTTAATTAAAGGTGTTCAGAAACAGGTACTTAGTTAAATAATGAACCCAAGTATAGATTTGTAATAGATGCCCAGCATTTAATGATGTTCTCATTACCAGTAAGAATATCTGTTGAGTGATGAAAATAAAGAGTGGAGAGAGTGCGTCAACTCCCTAACCCAACTCCCATTTATCCATTAAACACATTGACAGGTTGTCATCTTGTATGTTTTGATGTGCCTTCAAAGTATGAGCACCATCAAACTCATATTCCTCTGCGTAAATGGACGAAAGAGACAGTGGATGACATTAAAACTTGAAAGGGTACCAAAAGGAGAGAGAAAGACAGACTGCAAGAGACATCAGCAGGGCTGAAATAGTGTGTGAAGCGGTGAATAAAATGCAGGGAGGAGTGAGAGGAGATGTGAGATATCTGAGTCACATTCTTGGCAGATTCCGGCGCCACAGACATTTGGAGAGTTTAAGAACTGCGTATGCAAAGTCACACACTTGCGCGGTTGCACACATACACAATCATTTAGCTCTAATCACACTTTCAAAGAGCGCTGCACTCTTCCTGCAGTGAGGCAGACGGTTTTTAAATGGAGTGCGTCATTGCTCTCATCACTGGACCGTGGATGGTTCACGTGCTTCCACTGCCTGCATATCAATCTCACACACATACCTGCAACTTAACTGTCTGACGATACTGCTTTCATGTGAAACTTAAAGCAAAGACCTTAATCCTAAACACTCACATTCACTGCATTCATATAAGTCTGATTATAGCTGTCAGTTAAAACTACAATAGTAGGTGTTAGCATATTGCTATGCATACTTTTAAACTATATATAGTATTCGATATAGAACTTGCTTCATCACTGAAGTGCATCATACAGAAGTGTAGTAGTGTGGTATAAATAATTGAATAAATTCACAGACTTGAAATGTAGGATGGTATAGGGAGGTATGTTCAGTGTTGGAGAAAAATTACTTTTAAAAGTAATGCTGTCATGATTCTGCCTTAGTGTTCTTGATTTTCCCTGGTCGTGAGGCAGGATCATGACAGAATCATGTTTTGTGTACAACCGCATGGTCTGTTATTTGGGCCATGTGCTTGTGTTGTCTTGTTATGTAACTCTGCCCCCTTGTTACCCTCGTCTTGTCATTATTGTCTAGTCAGTTTCACCTGTCCTCGTCATTAGTGTTCCCTATATAATCCCCTTGTGTTTGCTGTCCTGTGTCGGTTCATTGTTCGATACTGTGATTCCAGCCCAGTCTCATCCCAAGGCGTCATCTAACTGACGTGTTTGACCATGTTTGACCATGCGTCAACATGCCGACGCACATGGCACCCTTTAAGCGTCAATATGAGACGCGCCTCCTAGTGGTTTAACCCTAACCCTACCCCAGACCTAAACCTACCCATAACGGAAGCGTCATCTAACTGACGCTAAAGGATGCCATGTGCGTCGGATTTAGACGCATGGTCAAAAGCGTCAGTTAGATGACGCCCGAGGATGAACGTCTCATATTGACGTTGAAAGGGTGCCATGTGCGTCGGCATGTTGACGCATGGTCAAAAGCGTCAGTTCTTAGTCAAGTCTTAGTCTAGTTTAGTCATTCCTGTTCCAGTCCTGTTTTGCCCCCTCGTGGGTTTTGTTTTCCCTGTTTTTGTCTATTATTAAACGTTGTGTCACCGCATCCTGTCTGCGCCTGGGTTCATCCGCCACCCACATAACAGAATGAACCGACCAAGACTGAACCCTGCAGACCGTTTGCCCGTCCCTGCCAAGCGTTATCCGGACCCCCATAGAGAAGTCTGGTTGTCTTCTCCCCTCAACAAGAGGAGTGTCACCCTTCCATACTCACCCGAGGGTGAGTGGATCTTGTCGAACTTCTTTCGTCTGTATGACCACTTCTCCCGGGAGGAGTCCGAGGCGGCATCCTCGAGGTCTTCACCTTCTGCCCGCCTACCTATCATTCCCGAGGGTCGAATGATAGGCATCGCGACGCTTGGGGACTAGGCTGGTTCCCCCACGACTTCAGAGGCGTCTTCCACACCCGCTGACCTCCGTGGTAAACGAGGGAGACGGGTTTCTTGGGATTCCCCCTCGGAGTCATCGTCATCTGAGCTCACCCTACCAGAAGTGGTCTTCCCAGTTCCTGTTTTGTCTTCCGTTGAGCCCGTCCAGCCGATCACGAGTCCTGCTGTAACCATTGCTTCCCGACCTAGGAGAAAGAGGAAGAGGGGAGCCTCCCATCCTTCGTCAAGCGCTGTTCCAGAGCCCGCTACTGCAAGCGGAGTTCCAGAGCCCGCTACTGCAAGCGGAGTTCCAGAGCCTGCTGCTGCAACTGAGAGCTCAGAATACAGGTCTGCTGCATTAAGCGCTGTTCCTGAATCTGCAGCCGCGACCGCTTTTCCTGAGGCTGCAACAGTTAGCGCTGTTCCAGAGTCTGCAGCCACGACCGCTGTTCCTGAGGCCGCAACTATAAGCATTGTTCCAGAGTCTGTGGCTGAGAGCGCTGTTCCGGAAGCTGCAACGCTAAGCGCTGTTCCTGAGTCTGCAGCTGTGACCACTGTTCCGGAGGCGGCATCTGTGAACGCTTGTCCTGAATCTGCTGCTGCAAGTGCTGTTCCTGAATCAGCAGCTGGTTTCCCGGTTACCGAATCTGCCTCTGTGAGAGCTGCGGCCGATCAAGCTGCAGAAGCAGTCCTGCAAGCGGTGTCTGCTCGTCAGAGGTTGCCTATCATTGCTGCCGAGACTCTAGCAGACTACCTTGCCAAGCTTGTCAAGATCCTCGATGTGCCCGTCATGTCTTGTCCCGAGCCCACTGTGTCTGTGAGCTCTATTCCCAAGCCTACCACTGTGAGCGCCGCACCCGATCCTGTCCCTGTGAGCGCTGCACCTGATCCTGTCCCTGTGAGCACTGCCCCCGATTCTGTCCCTATGAGCGTTGCACCCAAGTCTGCCACAGAGCGCTGCACCCAGTCCTGCCCCTTCGCCTGCCATGTTCCCCGTCAGGAGTCCCGTTTCCTCATCCTCTGAGTCTGTTGCTGCTGCCACCAATACAGTATCCCAGTCTGTCTTCCCGGTCGCCCCTGTCTCCACTAATTCCCGGACTGTTTCTCCGTTTGTCCCTGTTGCCACTAGTCCCCGAACTGTTTCCCCTGTCTCCACCTCCCCTCGGACTGTTCCTCGTGTGTGCCCATCCAGTTCTCCCCGTACTCCCCGCCCAAGATCATCACCTCGTCAACCCAAGACCCCTAGTCCACCTATTCACCCTGGACTGCCCCCTAAGAACTTTGTTTCCTCCATCTCCCCTGCCTTGTATGTTGTTTTTGATGTTCCACCCTAACCCTGTTATTGTTTTTTCTTTTATGCCCTTAACTAGTGTTTTCCATGTTTTGTTGGTTTTTATCCATGTCACGGTTTGTCTTGTCTTGTGTTTAGTTTCCCTTTGAGGAGCGCCTGGTAGCCGCTCCTTAAGGTTGGGGTTCTGTCATGATTCTGCCATGTCTTTTGATTTCTTTGGTCTGGTGGCAGAGTCATGACAGACCCATGCTTTGTGTACAAGCACATGGCCATGTGCTTGTCTTGTCTCGTCACATAACCCCGCCCCCTTGTTATCCTCGTCTTGTCATTGTCTAGTCAGTTTCACCTGTCCTTGTCATTAGTGTTCCCTTTATAATCCCCTTGTGTTTGCTGTCCTGTGTCGGTTCATTTTTTGATGTTGTTTGATACTGTGATTCCTATCTGTGTGTTTACTTACCTGTGAGTACCTTGTGAGTTTTGTCTAGTGTATTATTGTACCTGTTTCTGTTGTTAGTTTATAGTCTAGTTTGTCAAGTCTTAGACTAGTCATTCCTGTTCCAGTCCCGTTTTGCCCCCACGTGGGTTTTGTTTTCCCTGTTTTTTGTCTATTATTAAACGTTGTGTCACCGCATCCTGTCTGCGCCTGGGTTCATCCGCCACCCACATAAAAAATGCATTACAATATTGCTTTACTCCCTAAAAAGTAACTAATTGCGTTACTTAGTTACTTTTTTATGGAAAGTAATGTTACATTACTTTTGCGTTACTTTCTCACCTGGGCACTCCACCTTGCTTGTTTACCTTTTACTAAAAACAAAAAAGTTATATTTTTGGCAAATGTAAAGGCCCTTTCACACCAAAATTGAAATGAATAAGCCTCAGGCTGAAAGAAATGAAAATTCACAAATGTACAGTAGAGGGCACAGTTAAAAGATGTTCAGCTGTTTTGCCATTCTGGACTGAAGAAGAATAGTATGCAGGAGAAGAAAGTTCAGCAATAATATTTTTTTTTTTTCTTTAAACACAAATGTGATTATCTAAAGTCATTTTTGCTTATTAGTATGGTTAAAGTGGATTGTCAAAGAATGAAAAAAATAGAAGTATATTTGTGTAATTTATTATATTTAATTATTGCAGGTTTCTGTAATATTCAGAGTTTGCTTTTCACTGTTTTTATTCATTTTGAGTAATACTGAATCTGTTTTTTTTGCAAGTGAGTGAGTAAATGCCTGCTCACATTTAGTCTAGAACTACAATAACCATCATGTTTACACACAGCACACACAACGCCTCTGCACTTACTTACAATTTCTCCCAACATAGGGACAGGAGAGTTGCCAGTCAATAAATGGAAAAACAAAGTATTTGAAAAGGTAAGTCAGATATTTTGTTGTAAATTTAAAAGTACTGCATTACTTTACTAGTTCATTGAAAAGTATTCTGATTACGTAACTCAAGTTACAATAATTAGAATCTCTGTTTTTCCAGAATTTAGTAGAAGGAAATTACTAGTCATCCAATTTTTTTATTTTTGTATCAGCTATTCATTCCGTTAATTTTGTGAATTGGTAAGTTTCGTTAGGTTTTGAGGAAATCTAGAGCTGATGATACTCAGCTCTATATTTCCTCAAAACCTAACGAAACTTACCAATTCACAAAATTAACGGAATGCATAGCTCATATAAAAAAAAAATTGGATGACTAGTAATTTCCTTATACTAAATTCTGAAAAAACAGATTCTAATTATTGGACAAAAAACTTCCACATGTAATAACCTAGAATACTGTTTAACACTTGATGGCTGCTCTGTCAATTCTTCGTCGTCAGTTAGGAACCTGGGTGTGCTCTTTGATACCAATCTCTCATTTGAAAGTCACATGTCTAGTATCTGTAAAAGGCCATTTTTCCGTCTTAAAAATATATCTAAATTACGTCATATGCTCTCAATGACAAATGCGGAACAATTAGTTCATGACATCAAAGCTAGATTTTTGTAATGCTCTACTGGGTGGCTGCCCTGCACGCTTAATAAACAAACTACAGCTGGTCCAAAATGCAGCCGCTAGAGTTCTTACCAGAACCAGGAAGTATGACCATATTAGCCCGGTTCTGTCAACACTGCATTGGCTCCCTATTAAACATCATATACATTTTAAAATATTGCTGATTACTAAGAAAGCACTAAATGGTTTAGCTCCGCAGTACTGTACTTGAGCGAGCTCTTAACCCATTATACTCCTTCACGTCTATTGCGATCTCAAAATTCAGGCCAGTTGATAATAACTAGAATATCAAAATCAACTGCTGGTGGTAGATCCTTTTCCTACTTGGCACCAAAACTTTGGAACAATCTTCCTAACATTGTCCGGGAAGCAGACACAGTCTGTCAGTTCAAATCTAGACTAAAAACACATCTCTTTGGCTTAGCATACACATAACACATTATAGATTGCTATAATGCAATGTTAGGCTGCATAGTTTAGATCAGCCGGAACCGGGAACACTTCCCATAAATCCTGATTAATTTTGTACATCATAAGAGGGATGGCGTCTACGCTAATATTAGTCTCTCTGTTTATCCCGAGGTTTACCGCTGTCTGCCGGATCCAGGCCATATCCAGATCTGATGAAGGACAATCACATGGACACGACGACAATGCATCCCTGAAGTGCCAGCCTCATCAACACTGTGAAGGCCTCATGGACACCTCAACAAACTCATCTCCATACCGGCGTGATGACTCCGACCCCTAACCAGATGAACTGGATAAATATTGTGAAAGTTCTGATCCAATCTGACTTCTGACCTATTATGCCGCCTAAATCATAATCATACACGGTTCGTTTGTTGGCCAAAGGAGGACTGGCCCACCGACTGAGCCTGGGTTCTCCCAAGGTTTTTTTCTCCATTCTGTCACCTGAGGTAGTTTTGGTTCCTTGCCACTGTCGCCTTTTTTTTCCGCCTTCATTCGCCATTGGCTTTTGGCTTGCTTAGTTAGGGACATTTAACATTTCATTTTTAATTTAACAATACTATTACAACTTTACTTTCCTGTTATCTCTGTAAAGCTGCTTTGAAACCATTTGTATTGTAAAAGCGCTTTATAAATAAAGGTGACTTGACTTGACAACACTGGGCATGTTAATATGCATAACAAAAACAGTGCTTTATTGGTCGGTACAAAAGCAAGCCAATCAGCAGACCTACATGGTTAAAGGGTTAGTTCGCCCATTTAAGACATGAAGTTGTATGCAATCCTTACCAGCACTATAGTGTTTACACACTGACCCACTCTGTTGTCACCCCCCTGGTCCGAGTTCTGACCGCTGGAAGTTTTTGAATGAAGTAATCCCGGCTACTTTCCGGGGCCACAAAACTGTGCGTTTTTACGTGAAAAAAAGATTTGCGTTTCAAAGCTTGATTAATTTAACACAAAAAAAACACGCCGGGCAAAATTCATACCTCAGTTTTAATTCGGCACTATTTTCCTTCCGTTTCTATCAATCCGCGCTGCTGTCAATGTCAACAGTGCGCACGTGACGATTAGCTGTTGATAGCGCGACTCGCCGACAACATGTCCGACTACGAAACTTCAGATGATGAAACTAATTTTAGCACAGTGTCAGACGGATCAGATGAAGACAGTAATTTTAACTCAACGACAAAGGGATATCTTTATGAACCGGAGTATACCGATGCCGAACTTGAGCAGATGGACAAAGAACGGGAAGAGAGAGAGCGAGAGGACAGAGAAGTTGTCCAATCTGATGCTGGGCCCACAGCTGTAGCAAGAGGCAGGATGAATGACAAATGGTGTGTTCAATCAAATATTTTTCACAGCAAATTGTAACAATATATATATATATATTTTTTTTACACATCTTTTCACGTGTTTTATAATGGAGTCTAAACATCATCTTGTTTACCGTACAGTTTAGACATGGGATCATAAAGTTAGTAAATAGAGCTTACCCGTGGTACTGGTACAGCAAAACTCTTTAAAATCATGTTTTTTCCTTTTCCTCCTTGGTTGGAGATGTAATCGTCTTCGCTGAAGTGAGCACTACACACACGAAAATCCTTTATTCCAGATAATTTAGCTCCCGCTGAGTAGCCGATGGCAACCAGCCAAAGCTGTCTCATATTCATATTTGATACAGGAAAACGATGAAATTTGAACTTTGATCCCGGCACATCCTTGTTGTCACAGCCTGGGAATTTACAAGTTCGCACCATTGTTAATTTAATATTTTTTACCTTGTTGTCGATCGATTGTGTAAACACTATGGAAGAGCTGATCGTCACGTGCGCACTGTTGACATTGACAGCAGCGCGGATTGATAGAAACGGAAGGAAAATAGTGCCGCATTAAAACTGAGGTATGAATTTTGCCCGGCGTGTTTTTTTTTTTTGTGTTAAATTAATCAAGCTTTGAAACGCAAATCTTTTTTTCACGTAAAAACGCACAGTTTTGTGGCCCCGGAAAGTAGCCGGGATTACTTCATTCAAAAACTTCCAGCGGTCAGAACTCGGACCAGGGGGGTGACAACAGAGTGGGTCAGTGTGTATACACTATAGTGCTGGTAATGATTGCATACAACTTCATGTCTTAAATGGGCGAACTAACCCTTTAAGGTTAGGGTAAGTGTAAGAGGGGACTTTAGGTATTGGGGCCAAGCAATTTGTTATTTTCAGATTTTTTTTCCCCATCCTACATCCGTCATTGTGATCAAATGCAAAAATAATTGACTCAACTGAAGCACAATTTAACCATGATTAACAAATTTCTTGGTATATAGGACTTGGGTGATTCTTTAATAACTTTTGTCTCTGAGGACATTTAAAACATAAATGTAACACTTTTCACACTTATTTTATTTAGTCAAAATAACAACATCCAACATTGAAAATGAATGCATCAAAAGAAATTAGGTCATTTCCAGCACATCCCAATTATGTACGGTGTTTAATTGATTTCTGTTGTGGAAATGACAATGGTGGAAATTACACTTTTAACATTTTTGGAATAAAATGCCAGACTACTTTGTTTAGCCAGGGCTAATTTCCTAACGAGCATCTGATGTATCCTAAATACAGAATATATTGGACTTCTTGCATAATTTATTAAAATTACAGCTCAATTGAAAATGACCTGCAATAAAATATTCTCTATTTACCTTGACATTTATTTTTTTTCCAAGCATGCTCTACACACTGATACTGTTGTCTCCTTGGCAACCAGGTACACTAACTTAAAAAAAAAAACGTTATTAGTAGCAAAATTATAGAAACCAAATTTGAAGAAACGCCCACTCAGAATTTACAGTTCTTTGCTATTGCTCCAGTGTGACCTCTCCATAAAAAAGTATACTGCTTTTTGCATATTATTTACCAGGGATATGCATATTTGGACACAAGGTGTGTATGTGAGTGTGTGTCTTTTTGGTGTGTGCACTGAAGATAAATCAAGAGTGAGAAAGACGGTTGCAATGGCAACCTACGTGCTTCGCTCCAAGCGGGATTTGAACCAGCATGGGAGGCGGGCACACTAACAAGGGCACTAAAGACCGCAACCTCTAGCATCAGTCGCTAGTGCGCCTCTTGAGGCCAGGGGAGTGAGGTTTGCTCGCACAGCTCTTACTAGCTGGCCTCCATTACACCACTCCATCATCTGGAACGTTTGACTCATTTGGTTCAATGCATGTGAAGTTTTTGGGTAGTTGACATGACGTCAAATAGCGAGGTCTAATCATGCTTGAAATATTATGTAAAATACAGGCTAAAATAGACGCAAAGGTGATGCATTTAGCCAGCTGCCACAGAAGGTGAATACACACGTATTTCTGCAAAGCTAGATTAAGCACACTTGTTTGCATTAACTACCAAATCAGGATTCAAGACGGAACAGTGGAGATGAGATGCAAGCTTTCATCTCTAAGGGGCCGTTCATACGGGATGTGCTCTTGCATTCAAAACAGCTAGACAGAGCAGAACACAGAGACAGTCTACAGACACTTTTAAAAGCTGAACTATTTTTCACTTGACATCTTATGACATGGCAGAAGACGCTAAAAAAAGGAAAATATCCTGAGATCCTGACTACTCACAGACAGCACCTAAAAACCGCACTCTGTTATATACATATAAATTGTAAACCTAAATCTTAATGGGAAAAAAAGAAAAAGAGGTAACTGCCCATGTTACTTGTTACTCAAATTCCTATTTCTTTCTTCACTACACTACTGGAAGCGTACCCATAAGTCCCTGGTATTTGGCATTGATTCTAACAGTCTAGTGCTGTTGTTCTTCTCAATTGCAGCATATTTCTTTCAGGTGAGAAAAAAAGTATTGTGAGGAGAGTTTTAGTTTTGCTTCCCATCGACCCACACTACACTATTAATAAATTTTCACCAGACAGTTGATGACGAAACATATGAACAAATTAAGCGTCATCCATTTGTTCCTACTCCCGTCAATCCTTTGATTCCGCATCCAGAGTCATAATCAGTCAGACCCTGGCACCACTAATACACTGACATGAACATCCGCCAAGCTTCTTTTCTTTCTTATTGTGCTTTGAATACTCTGAGCTTTTTGTGATGAAGCTGTAGTCACATACTCACTAATTTTGTGTGATATCTAAAGTTTGAGTCATTTCAATGCTCAATATCATCTGGAGCAACCAACATCACTGACTCACGTGACACGTCACAGTCAATAAAGACAGAAGCTAGATGTTTGTCTGCTGCACTTAACGTAATATAAATACCACTATCCCTCTTTATTTGGATTTCTGTAATACTGCTTGCATCCTTACAATTATTAGAATTTTCAAGGCAGTTTTAAATAAAAGTGATTTGTTCTGCTTTGTAATGTTTCGGATTATGTCTACGTTTAATGTGACAGACCAATAGATTTGCAAACATGAATCAGTTGTTGCAAGCGGGCAAAAATCTACATTTAATTTGCGCAATGTTCTTTATTAAAGCTAGTACTGACTGTTAACCTACCACTACCCATAACCAAATAAATTTACTGTATCATATTTGATACAGAAAATATTTAGGGCCTCTAAATCATCAACATGATCAAAATATTGATGAAAAAAGCACACAATCTTCTATCTGCCTTATGTCATCTGGTTGATAGTTTATACTTTTTTACTGAGTAAAAGGCCATTTATTATAATTTTCAGGTTGTGATAAGTGGTAGTTTTTGCTGTGAACTTAAGAACTCGTTTTATATTGTTGGCAATATTCAGTAATAAAAGTTTTTATAGTAATCAAAAAAAATATTAGGCTATTAAAAGAATTAGGCTTAGTTGATTATTGTCACGTAGAGGCTGAGGCGGTCGGATCCATTCGCAGATATTTATTAAAGGAACACAAAAGATCGAGTCCAAGCACGGAGAAACAAGAGGTACAAACTAAGACAGAGTTTGGGTAAAACAATACTTCACAAATGGGCACAGAACAGAACAGTCCAGATAAAGGGTTGCTGAGGGTGCACAGGTGAAACTGATGAAACCATAATCAAACATAATGAGTCCATGGTGGAACATAACGCAGGAAGAGAGTGCCCTCCAGTGGCTCATGCGGGCACTCCAGCCGCTGATTGTCACATAACCCCCCCTCTAAGGAGCGGCTTCCAGACGCTCCTAAGAGCTCTGGGGGGAGGTCAACGGGGGATGGGATGGAGGGCCAGGTCCGTGGAGAGGCAGGGGACCTGGAGACAGGAGCAAGACCCGGGACCACGGAGAAGCAAGCTTCGCAGGCAGCCCAGGCGGGGCAAGCTTGGCAGGGAACCAGGCCGGAGCACAACAGACAGGAGAACAGGGCGGAGCACACTGAACACGGGAACGGAGTAGATCACACCTAACTGGGCTAGCCGGAACCAGTAATCCAGGAAGCTCAGACGTAGGCAGTAGAGCAAAGGTCCATGTAGATGCCGCCCCCATGGCCCTCTCAGGGTACCTACTAGCAAAGGTCCATGTAGACGCAGCCCCCAAGGCCCTCACAGGGTACCTCCTGCCCCCCCCCAAAAAATACTTGGGGAAATCCACGGGAGGAAGGTGCTTGAAGGGCGCCGGCAGGGCAAAGCGCAGAGGCGGGGCCGGCAGGGCGAGGCGCAGAGGCGGGGCCGGCAGGGCGAGGCGCAGAGGCGGGGCCGGCAGGGCGAGGCGCAGAGGCGGGGCCGGCAGGGCGAGGAGTCTGGGAACGCCCTCCGGAGCCTGGCAAGCCAAACGAGTCCTCCCTCTCCTCCTTCTGCGACGGCGCTTCACAGGGCTAGATTCACTACTGGACGTACTTGACTCATTAGACTCGGTAGACTCGCTTGACACAGTAGACTCGGTAGACTCGCTTGACACAGTAGACTCGGTAGACTCGCTTGACACAGTAGACTCGGTAGACTCGCTTGACACAGTAGACTCGCTTGACACAGTAGACTCGCTTGACACAGTAGACTCGCTTGACACAGTAGACTCGGTGGCACTTGACTCACTTGGCTCGGCGGCACTTGACTCACTTGGCTCGGCGGCACTTGACTCACTTGGCTCGGCGGCACTTGACTCACTTGGCTCGGCGGCACTTGACTCACTTGGCTCGGCGGCACTTGACTCACTTGGCTCGGCGGCACTTGACTCACTTGGCTCGGCGGCACCTGGCTCGGTGGCACTTGACTCGGCGGCACTTGACTCGGCGGCACTTGACTCGGCGGCACTTGACTCACTTGACTCGGCAGCACTTGACTCACTTGGCTCGGCCGGCGGAACCTCCGCGGTCTCCGGATTGGCAAATCCAACAGGACCAGTGCGGAATACGGGCTCGAGTGGGCATACGTGAGTCGCAGGTTTGGTAAGACTGCAGTGAGGAGCTGGCTCGGCCGGATAGGACGGGAACGTGGCTATGGAACAGTCCACGAAGCAAGCCTCAGCAATGTACCGGTCCAGAGTCCAATCGGTAATGTTGCTCGGCATCCATTGAGCAATCCGGTAATCCAGCCCGTTCCGAAACAGGCCTATGAGCTGGATTTCATCGAGCGTTCCGAGATGGCAAATGGAGAGGAAGTCCTTAGCATAGCTTTGGACGGACTGGTTCACTTGAAACATTACCGAGAGATATTCTCTCAGGGCCCGGTTGCTGACGACTATGGGAGAGACTGCTGGAGCAACTGCTGGTTCCATTTTGCGGTGAGTTGTTCTGTAATCTGCTGGATCCTGATGTGGTGAAGTATTCTGTCACGTAGAGGCTGAGGCGGTCGGATCCATTCGCAGATATTTATTAAAGGAACACAAAAGATCGAGTCCAAGCACGGAGAAACAAGAGGTACAAACTAAGACAGAGTTTGGGTAAAACAATACTTCACAAATGGGCACAGAACAGAACAGTCCAGATAAAGGGTTGCTGAGGGTGCACAGGTGAAACTGATGAAACCATAATCAAACATAATGAGTCCATGGTGGAACATAACGCAGGAAGAGAGTGCCCTCCAGTGGCTCATGCGGGCACTCCAGCCGCTGATTGTCACAATTATCCATACATATTTTTTTTTAGAAATGTCATGTTAAAATGTGAGCATGAAATATGATGCATCATACTTTTGAGGAATGTTTATTTGAACATCTCTCAATCATCACTGTATTGCATTGCATTATATGTGTTGCCCCCCCCCCCCCCCCCCAATAAAAAACTACAGAGCTTTTTTCATGAAACTAAACATTTAAATATCATCTTACTACATATTATTGGGAGATAGAGTGACAACTGATGGATTTTATGTAAATAGTCTGCTATACTGTAATAAAGGTCTTATTGATTTATATTACAAGCTATCAGAATTTCTTCTTACTTTTTGGCCATATAAATATCAGCAACTGCCCTAAATTGCATATTTTTAGCTTATGACCTCTGTTCTCCTATATCATATCATTTATAAAAACATTGTCTTAAATATGATACTAAACAAACTAAAACTTTTTTTAAAAGATTTTGATTAAAGGTTCAATAAACTTTTCCATCTAAGAAATATATTTCATATGTCAGGATTTACAGAATGAATACTATTTTTATTAAAAGAGCTTTTTAATAATCACACGTTTATGCCCATATTTATGTCTTCCTTCCTGCATTCATTATCAAGTCTTTTAAATGTTCTGATCCCCCTACTTTCACTGCACGCACACTGTCGCTCTCTGCATCATCTTGTCTACGTCCTCCCTGCTGCTGTTTTCGTCATTCTATTCTCTTTTGTTTAAATTCCTGCCTCTTCTTCTTCTACACCCTTTCTCATGTCTCCTCTTCAAACTCCTTTCTCTCTTTGTTCCAATTCCCGCCTCAGCCTATTTTTGCTCCTGCTTGTCTCGGCAGTGCGTAGAAGGATCTCAGTGAGTCAAAAATAAACCAGGGCAGATGCAGAGTTGTGCCCTGGGACAATGACGGATCCCCTATCATCCCTCTCAAGATGGCCGACGATAATGAGTCATCCGCTGCCTCTCTAATCGTTTGCCTGCCAGACTTTGCAATCTTAGAGAAAAACTATCTTCTTCCTACACGGACGGATGGACAGACAGAGATAGATAGATAGATAGATAGATAGATAGATAGATAGATAGATAGATAGATAGATAGATAGATAGATAGATAGATAGATAGATAGATAGATAAATCAGTTATGTGATGGTTTTTAAAGCATATACATTTAACCAGAAAATAAGTATTAACACCCAACTGTTTGAGGCAGGAGATGGAGACACCTGGAATGTACTGCATTTTACATTAAGGACATTAAATCCTTTTGCTTCCGCATCTGATCCTGACCATTTGTAGTTTTCGTGGTCTTCCGATGCCCTCAAGAGGAAAAAGTTTGCAACAGAGTTATCCAATGACCCAGATTTGCCTCTGCTGATCAGTATGGTTTTTATTAATAATAACTAATCTGTTGATTCGGTCTATGGGAATGCTTTGTCTGTTTATAATCTGTCTGTTCATTTCATAACCGAGAATTGTGTTGCCTATGCACTAAAGTGATTTAAAACAACAACAACAACAACTATAATAACTAAATAAAAATTCTCAAATTTTGATGGCATATAAAAGTTTTAGCTGATGTATAAACTCCTATTTGTATAGCGATCATCAGTGTCAGTGATGGTTTTATCAATAAAAGCATAGTTTTTATGTTTCGGATTAATTGTTAAGTTGCTTTTTTATTACTGGTAGATGATGACGTACTGCATTAAATCCAATACGTAGTGGACGAATGCTTTTTTTATTCCCCAAACAGTCTATTCTAAAATGTCATTACTCATTGAAATGTCATTACATTCAATCACAGTGCTGATTGCCTACATAATGCTACAGACACTAAACCCTAAACCTATACCCTAACCTTAGACTGACTTGGGGGGGGAAAACACATCCAATCCGTATTGGAATTAATGCAGTACACTCTCAGAAAAGGTGTGTAATAATTTTACCTTAAAGGGGAAAACAGCTTGTCACTGGGGCAGTATCCTTAAAAGGACATCTTTGTACCTTTTTTACCCCTAAATATTAGTACCTGAGTAGGCTGAATAAGGTAAAAACAAATATGGTACAATAAAGGTACAATTTTTAGAAAAAGATTTCTGAGAGTGTACGCAATACAGGCTACAGCAAGGACATCTTGAAATATTGGGCTGCTTTCTTCTGCCCACAAATCTGTGATACACCTTCCCACAAAATTAGATACACATTCTGGATACCAGAGGGCAGCATTGTTCAAATATCTGCATTTGAACCGATTTGAACACAGTGCAAAGTAAAACAATTTTTGTTTTAGGTGAATACAAAATAATTATATTTAAACAAAGCATATCGTAAGAAATATATGTCTGAATTAATCAGCTGATCTTCTAGGTTAAACATAAAGAACAAGAACAGAATTGGTCATTTTTAAAACTGTGTATGTGTAACACTGCATGGTTTTAGCTTAAGGCCGTGTGTCCACCAAAGCGTTTTTTCACGCAGCTGGCGTAAAGTTCTAATTGTTTTCAATGGGAGCGCCGCGTTTTTTAAACGCCATGAGCGTAACGAGGCGCTGAGCGAGTATTTAACGCTCAAGCGCTGAGCGTTCTGCGTTTTTTACTGGTCGCCGAGAGTTGAAAACTGTTCAACATTGGATAAAACACAGCGCTCATCACTGTCACTTTTTACACAGCCGCCCAATCACAGTGGAGGAGGGGCGGGACAAATATCACACGACCAACTGTCACAACATTCTTTCTGTACAACGATGTCAACCAGCAGAGCTAACCGAACAAAATGGTTGAAAAATGAATTTTTAGGATGAAACAAATTATCTGCCAAATCAGTTACAAGTAAACTGTGCTGCGGATATTCGGTATCATAGCAACGAATCGTCTCAATTGAAAAAACGCGGCGCTGCCAAAACGCTCTCAAGCGCCCACAGATAGGCGTTTTCAGCAGAGCGTCTAGCGTTTTCAGCCGGCTAAAAACGCTTTGGTGGACACACGGCCTTAGGATTATAGCAAATGCATTGGTTAATGCATTGAACACGGAATTACATGGCTTGTTATGCAAGAAGCAATGAACACAAATAAGAAATTAATAAGTATTATTCAGATGTAACTGCTTAAATTTCACTTCTGTAATATTGTGCCAAAGCTTCGTGGGGAATACATGAACTGATAAAGTGTGTGCCCTGAATGTAGTGTAAGTTGCTTTGGATAAATACACTGACACAAATTCGCAGTGCTGTATGATTCAACAACAGCCTATTTTTTAGGGGCGGGGAACAGAATATGATTGTTCTGACATACTACATTAATTATAATTTTTTTGTAATAAATAATAGTTTAATTAAAATGTTACCATCATTTACTCACCCTTGTGTGGATCCTACCCAGTATAGTGGTTTTGTCTGTGGAACACAAAGGGAGACATTTTTGACCACAACTGTCAGGCTTCAAAAAGGAACAAAAACACCATAAGTGGTAAATCATAATAAAGTCATCTGATGTCAAATAGTAGCTTTGCACGGGAAGAAGACCAAAAGTCCACTTCAAATCATTCATATAGCCTCGAAAGCTCTATAATTTCGTTCTTCATTCTGCAAATACTGGCAACAAAGAGTGAGATTTTAAGTGTATTACAGTATCAAGTATAATATAACTTCATATGTTGTGATCAAAATTATTCAAACCCCATTGAAAAATAGGTTTAATGGCAAAATTTACAAACTTTCAGTCGTTTGCAATAGACAAATCATATGCACAACAAATGTCTCATGTGGTTTCCCTAAATTTAGCTGAAAATGCAACTCTTTATGACTTCAGCGGTCTCAAAATTATTCAACCCCTTCAAGGCAAGCATCTTTAATACTTTATTGAACCCTTTTGCTGTTTTGACCTGCCGCAAACGAGATGTATAACCAGACACCAGCTTCTGCCAGCATTTCTGAGGAATATTAGCCCATTACTCATGAACAATGGCCTCCAGTTCAGTAATATTCATGGGTTTGCGTGCTGCAACCACCTTCTTCAAATCCCACCAGAGATTTTTTATGAGGTTCAAGTCAGGTGACTGTGATAGCCACTGTATAATCTTCCAGGACTTCTTCTGCAACCAAGCCTTGGTGGAATTTGAGGTATGCTTGGGATTATATTCCTGTTGGAAGGTCCAATGACACCCCAGCCTCAGCTTCATCACTGACCAAACATAACCGCTGATCCATAGGGCCGAAAAGTTCCAGTTTAGTTTCATCGCTCCACAGAACAGAATCCCAAAACTTCTGTGGCGTATTTATATGATTTATTTATTTAACTTTGAACTTGTGGTGATATTTTATCTGAACTTTTTGAACCATTCTTTTGACTTGAGCCATATTTATGAGCGGTATTTCTAACATGCAGTCAAACATGACACTCAACAAACCTGGGCAGTTCAGGTATTTCATGTGTTGTAGCTCAAGCACACCTGATGCAACTAATGATGCCCTTGATTATTTGCATCAAGTGTTCTTGAAACAACACCTGTTTTGCAGATTTGTGCTAATGTGAGGGATTCTATTCAGGGGGTTGAATGATTTTGAGACTGCAGAAGTCATTAAAAGTTGCATTTTCAATTTAATTTGGTGAAACCACTTGAAACATTTGTTGTGTTGAGCTATTTCAATTACTTTTACAATTACATTACAACTGTAATATGACACTTGGAATATGTGCACGCGAGTCATATGGATCACTTTTGTGGTGATTTTGTACTTTTTGGAGCTTTAATTTAAACATATCAAACATTTTGGAAGATTTTCAATTTAAGCATTCATATGACATTTATAATGTAAACATGGACACAGTACAAAAAGCCTCCACAAATCCAGAAACATTACATGAGAGCAGAGGAGAAAATAAGGAAACCCCTTTCAAATATAAATTGAACTAACAGAGTATTTTATCCCATTTTAAGTGAAGATAGTGGTGCTATTGAAACATGTGCATCTCACATTAATAATCATCCTCATACTAAATGCTGATTTTTTTTGTACATATTTATATAGAAATGAGAGACACAAAAGAGTATACTGAGCACTATGAACCCGTTTAATCCCACCGGTCACAACTGTGACCGCATCTTTTTTCTTCTTTCTGGAAGCTCTGAAAGTTATTGGCTTTCGGCAAGAAATTCGACTTTTAAATGAAAAATAGATTGTCTTGATTAAAATGTATCAGTGTCATGTGACTAGTGTGAAAGGTCACATGACCAGATCAGTTTACTTCCTGCTTGCACATCTAGAAGAAGATTTCTTCCTCAGACTACTACAAAAAGTAGGGTGAGTGTACCCATTAAGCCCACTTTCAACTCTGAAGTCAAATTAAAAAAAGAGAAAATAATATTTTATGCTGCTCATTATTTTAAACAATCCAGTGATTTGTTACTTCCCTGGCATTTTTTATTGCATACTAATCACATTTGGCAATGTTGAGTTAGCCCCACCCATATGCATGTTGTCTCAGGGGACCTCAAGTCACCCCAAAACTTTGGTGTTTCGGGACCCTTCAGAAATCAACACATTTCTGCAATTTTCAGCCATTTCTTTAGTAACTACATTGATATTATATCAAATAAGAGATACATGTATTGTTTTCTGTGAATCAACAAATAGTACGTTATCATTTTATATAATTTTCCTTTAAATGGAAAGATGAGCTTTATTAGTTTGCGTTCAAAGTTAAACTCTAGGTCAAACCATTAGCTTTAGAAAGGCTAGACTGCATAAGAATTAAGCATGTGAACTGCCAACAATAAATGTTGTGTGATTCATTTTACATTCATTTACAAATACATCATAAATTGTTTTGTAGGGAAGATTATCTTCATAAATTAACTTTTTTTAAAAAAAGATGGGCTAAAATGGTATAGTGCCACACAACGCATGCAAACTATAGCCAACAGAAGCTAATCTTGTATGAAAAAAACGAAACATTTCTCAATGTGGGCACAATGAAAATTACTATGATACTTAGTCCACAGTATATTTAAGCTCCATGCATGTATTTGTAAACGTATCTTACAGTTTTTAAAGGAAAACATTGTCTTTTTTCACCATTACTCACTGTGGAACCATTTAAACCCACCTTGTGTATTTCAATGAGTAATCCCTAATTGGAAACTTTGATTATTTTTTCTGAAAGTGTTTAATGATAACATTTCTTTGTGTGCTTTTACTTTACTAACATTTTAACCTTACCTTTCTTACTACCTTAATTTACAACTATATTTAGATAGGCCTACAAATTACACACATTCATTGAAATGAGATAGAGCCCGTTTTGTCCTAAAGTCCTTTATGTATAACCGGGCATAATTCGGGAGACAAGCCGAGTTAAGGCTTGAGATTCCGGGCATGGAAAGGTCCCAGAGGGACCCTACATTCCCCACAGTCCGGAGCCCCTGGGACTGTCCCGCTCCGAGATACCGCCACTTCCTGTCCAGCTTTGACCGGTTAAAACTCGGGACCCAAGCCGAGTTGGGGCTACGAACTCCAGGCATGGAGGGGTCACCCAATGGGCCCTCTATGCCAGGAGTATTGAGCCCTAACTCTGCTTTCTTCCCGAGATATGGTCACTTCCTGTGGAACTTTGATCGGGCATAACTCCAGAGTCAAGCCGACCTAAGGCTGCATAGTCCCGGTGTGGGGGGCCCACTAGGAGGCCCCCCTAAGCCCAGAGTATGGAGCCCCAACTCGGCTTCCTTCCCAAGATACACCCGGTTAAACATCCCAACAAGGGCTCTAATCAAACATTAGCAAAATTATTTTTTTAGTACTTCCCTTTCACTGAATAAATATATTGATGTTTCACTTCTTTAAAATCAATTAATTTTTATATTTTGTGAATCAATGATGATGTGGGCTTATTTGGAACACATGCGGGCTTAAATGCTGCCAAAGTACCAATTAAGCCCATGCCAGACTTCTGACTTAATTCCTAAATTATCTTAATTTTATATTCTAAAATGTACATCAACTAATTAATACATTTTCAAATGAGAAATAAATCTTGCATTTTAACAAATGATTTTTCATAAACTGCAGTATCTATGAAAAAAACCTAGACTTAGATTTTGGTGGGCTTAATAGGTACTCTTACCCTAGTATGTACAACACCTTAATTTACAGATAGAACTATCATAATTTGTACATATATTCTTTAGAGGATCTACTACTGATACATTTTGAGAGTAAGATGTGTAAATTTGTTAACTGTCACAATTGTGAGTGGTAGTATAACACAGTGCTTCAATTGAAAACACAGGTTTTGGCTGTTAATTCTAGTTATCAATTGTTTATTTTTACACAGTTTAAAACTATCAGATGTGTTGAACCTCCTAGAGACGTATGTGACCCCCCACTCCCCCCCTCCGCTCTTTCAAACAGTTGAAAGTGACTGTGATAGTGATGGCTCAGATAGGGAGTACCAGGATGTAACGGCCCATTTGCCCAGGTAGACTATTGAATGGCGATGCAGAGGTGAACTATCTGGAGGATTAGGCAGATGTTCATGAGAACCAATTGGTGTTCCCCACACATGACCACAAACAACCCTTTCTACAAAGTACGGCCCATCTTCAGTGCACTGAATGAGTGCACACATCTCCCTGAAACTGGCCATTAGAGGGCCAAGGACAAAGTGTAGTCATGGTCTAGCCCATAGAGGTCTAGCCGAACAAGCAGAAGTTCCTTCAGAGTGTATCTTTGTACATGACAACCTTTTCACCACTAAGCCTCCTTCATGAAAGACAAAACGAGGCTATGGATGTCTTGGAATGTGTTGTGTTAATAGGTCTAATTGAAGAAGTTGTATGAATTCTGACTGGTGTTTCCCACCGATCACTATTGTGACCGAGTATAAAACCTAATATTTCACTAATTTAATCAACATAAAATCAAAGAGGGCATAAAGTTTGTGTATTAAGGAGGTCTAAGGAGTAAAATGCATGTACTCAAATTGCAAGAAAAAATGGGGGGTTAAACGGGTTAATGCTGCACTAGATGATCTGCACCCCAAATTGTTGTTACTTTACTTTAATCTGTGTCCTATGAACGCCCAAATTCAGAGTCTGTTTACAGGAATACATGAGCTTCTACTAAAAGATGGATTAGCATTTGTTATGATGAACTTGTTTGAAAGGTCACACATCATGTAGGATATTGTGTGCATACCCCATTGCCAGACATAATACTGTATTCTAGTTGGCTACTTTATTTTTACACTTATTGCCATTTTGGCCATATATAGGCATGTCAGAGAGTTGATGTTTTCCTGTATATTTCCCAGTAAATTACAGTCTAACCCTGGCATCTGTCAGGGTGCTCTTGTTTTATGTGGTTTGTACTCTGAGTAGTAGATTTGTGTTATTTGGTCTAAAAGAGGTGGTGTGACAGTGACAGATGTTGGTCAGATTTGTGGGGATATTAGTGTGGGTGGGGGAGACGCTTATCTGTAAAACTCCTGCTGTCCCTTTAATCCTGAGAGCAACACAAGCGTCTTGTCTGTCTGCCTCCCTCTCAGACACACGTATTTAATATGTCACTGACTGTGTCACTTTTTATCCTTCATTAAGCTGTTTATGTCTGTCAGGTCATTACAGGCTAAAAAATATTAACATAAACCGTTTGGAAGTCCTACCACTGCTCGTTCTTCTCACGTTCCTACACCAGCGTTCGTCCAGGTGTCCGTTACGCTCTTTTCACAAACACCTGAGAATCGAACGAGTGAGTTTGACAAGTCCCGTCAAACGCTTCCTTGCGTCTTCTCATTGGTAGCTCCGGATGGACCGACAGCAGCTCTCGGCCAATGAGCTCACAGGAGGGCGGGGATGTCAGACTGTTCTGGGAGGCTCGTGGATGTGGACTGGAGCTCGTGCCACTGCGCTGAGCTGAGCTGAGCTGAGCTGAGCGAAAATACGTTAAACCTGTCGTTAGCTTTAAGCTACGCGAGCTTTATCAAGTCATACGCGACAGAATATAGATTTAAATGCTTATCGAGAGCGCCCAGATTTTATAAACTCGAGTGGGTAAAAAAGGCAAAAGATTCATAGTTTTGGACGCAGGCTAACTGGCTAACTTAAGTGAGCCGTCGGCAAGACCCCACCACCCAAAGATTGAAACGGAGATTAAAGCCATCATCTAATCTATTAAAGAGGACAACCGATGTCACACACACCAATCCTCTAAAGCAGCGACGCCGATGAACTGACAGGTAGGTCGCCAGTGGCCTGTATATTATGTCAACGCAAACACTGTTTTGAAAAAGAGGCTATATAATGCTAGCTGTCATGCTAATGGTCCTGCCCAGCTGTGCTACAACTAGTTATGATAATATGTCAATCTAACGCTTTCATGTTAACAATTTATTGATTTCCTTAAACACGAGTAGTTTATTCTGTGCATGTATTTGCTCTCATTCCTCGTGTAGCAAAATAAGTCGTGTTTTTAAGGGTGTGACTACAGACTGACTTTACATTGACATGTACTCGCTGCAGTGTTAAGGTAAAAGCTTGGAATGTGTGTATTAAATTGCATTTTCGATTCGGTTTAACTGAGGTAATCGATCGAGGCCCCGTTGTGCTTCGCGCGATACCAAAGCCTTGACCGCGCGCTCGGTATCGGCGTCGCGCGGATTCATGTCAGGGCCTAAACAGTGCCGCTGCAGCGAAACACACCCAAAAGATACACTCACCTCCTCAAAGTAAGACGACGCCGCACTGCTTTTTGGTTCCTTTTAGCTATTTAATCGTGCCACCTTAGCATAATGAGATCATGTTTATCAGTTCTGCACGTTTTGCATTTTAGGCATACGGGAGTCATTCTTTAACATCAGATCACCTACTGTAATTTCTGTTAACAAAACCTTGCACAAACCAGGTTACATGCCATCAGTGACTCACGTTTGAATGAAAACGTGCTGAATTTGAGCTGTGCACGTGAAAATCATCTTTTCTGGCTGTAGTCCAGTGTGTTTTTCTAGTATTACGCATAACTAGGTGTACCAGCTTAGGTCTGGTGTTTATCTTTATTTCCATTTGAAGTGCAGAGGGGTGTGTCAGGGAAGACTGGAAAATAAAAAAGTTCAAAAGGGTGACAGATGTCTCTCTCTCTCCCTCTCTCTATCTCTCTCTCCTTATTGAATCAAAGAGAGGCTTTGCTTCACTCTCACCATGTGAAATTGGCAGGCATTTATTGGATTGTAAGAAATGCAGGTTGCCTCAGTTGGCAGGGAGTGTAATGCCACATGGCTTTAGGTTTCAGTCATTCTGTTGTGTTAGTGGACAGTGAGGAGTAGAAGAAAGGGAATTCACATAAAAAGGGATTAATGAAGTGGAGGAATACGTACACTGTGTGACTTAAACCTGAAACATACTCTACACAAATACATAATTGCACATTCCCATACCTATGCAAGCATCATTTTGTGCTGTTGCATTTCGAAACATGTCAGACCGCAATGCCTTATTTAACCATATTCTTAGGTTTTATAAAAACCAAAAGTGTCAGGAGAGTCACTGACATGGGGATGTTCTAATCCTTCAGAAAACTATAATCTGTTTGGAGCAAATCTAAACTCATTCTCATTCATAAACATGTTTACAAAACTCAGCTCATTCTCATTCTAAAAATGACACTGCAACAAAGCCATGTTTATATGAAATAATTGTCATAATTATTGTAATTTTGATGTCACAAATGTTGACAGAAATGCATACATTGAATAACCACCTGTAACACTGTGTCCTAAACCAAATGCAACACATGATAAAAGTTATCTTTTCTAGGGCTGAAACAATGTAAAAAAAATAAGATTGGTGCATCAATCAAATGACTTACAATATGCTGAATCGATGCAACCCATACATTTTTTTTTATATATATATATGTAAAGGTATAGCCTAGTGAAATACTTGTTTGACTGTTATAAAATGTCAAATTGTCACTGAGTTGTCATCCAATATTTTATAAGTTTAAAGGGGTATAATGGTTCAAATTACTCACGGTTTGGTTTTTGTCACGGTTTTAGGTTCACTGTTTCAATATATGCTGTGTTCAGGGAAAAAAAGGACTTCTGTCAAATAATCACACTATAACAATAGCACAAATAAATTCAATATAGAAAAGATACCAATAAAATAAATAGTGCTTTTCAGGTTTAAGGCCTTTACGTGACTTGGGTTAAACTTAAGCATAATCAATGTAGGTTTGTGGACATCAGTTCACTCAGTGGTAATGATTTTATAATTTAAACATGCTTAATAGACGTTGACTGATAATGGATTTTACTGATAACAACTAGGTTGGAACGCACTGGCCGATAATCGATTAATCAACCGATAGTTTTTAAAATGGATAGGCCTACTGATTGAAAACAAACATAACACATAATATAGTGCTGAACTTTATTAAAAAAATTCTAACCATGAAAATGTACTGTACTTTTTGAATATAAAATATATATATATATATTAATTATACCTTGATCATTATTTATGTTAGTTCATACATGCATTAACAATTGTTAAGAGATGCAACTTTAAAATGTAAAAATCTATTAGTAAATTTTGAAATGAACAACACTTATATTAACCTTAGTTAATGTTACAAGTGGAAACATATTGTAAATAGGCTTGCCGCGATAGACGGTGTTGACGGTGTTACCGGTTTTAAGCGCCATCACCGGTGACATCACTTTCCCACCGTGACACCGCGATGTCTTGACTTTTTTAAAGTATTCGTTTTTGCTAAAATATTTATTTGAATTCATTAAAAATAATAATTATCAATTATTTAGTTCAGAAGAGAGCATACATTATAATTAAAAACTGAACTGCGCAGTGCGTGCCAAGAGCCAGTCATGATCAGCAAGCATCAGGAGTCAAATTCCATTTAGCACGTGTGGAGATTTTATATTCGTCTCTTAGACCCCATTTACACCTGGTATTAAAATGAGATCTGTATCCAGATAAGTTATCCGGATAATAAGTGTTCTGATCTTACCGATTCCATTTACACCTGGCCACATAAATGTGTTTTTGCAAAACGGATATAAATCCGACTTCAACTCCCGCGCTATGATTTAATGGATTGCACGCCACCGAAAGCAACAGAGGTGAGCTGCATTTTATTGATCATCAGCTCATTTCAAAATCAAAGACAGCAATAAGAAAAAGTGGCGACAGCCCTGGTAAGATAATTTCGTTTTTTTACTTGAAGATGATTGTGTGTTAAGCGTCTGTGTCTGTGACTTACTTTCACTTTTATTTGCGATGTTTGCACGTTGGCTTGATGAATAGACGCTCAGCTGCTCATCTGCGGTAATGCGTGTTGCAGTAGCGTCGTCATATCTGACATGAAATAGCCTATATAACACTCTCACACGTTTATTTTTTTTAGCATTTTTGGGAGGAGTAAAATATACATATGTGGTTTCAACAACCAGATTGCGTTTACACCTAGTAAAGATCCGAACACAATGCAGCCAGACTACCTCCAGATGTGGTCAGGCAGATCCGATCACAATCCGATCACAACGTATTTACACCTTGCATTAACATGCGGTTTTTATTATCTGGATAACTTATCTGGATACAGATCGCATTTTAATACCAGGTGTAAATGGGGTCTTATTTATTTGGTTTTATCTTATTTAAACTTTGTGTAATTTATTTTGGCCTATTTTATTTTCTTATTCGTTAATAAATGTTTTATGGTTCTTATTTGTTTGGGCCCAGTTTGCCGATTTTCACTTTTTTCAGCCTATGCATGGGGTTATTTTTATTCGTTCGTTATGCTAATAAAAGTTCTGTCTATAAATAAAAGTTTTATTATCAGCTAGTTTTTTTTTTTTTTGTCCATTCAAGCAATTGACGCTGAATTGCCAATTGACGCTTATTTCGAAAGTGAAAGTATAACGCGCACGCATTTAAAAGCTATTTAACTTCCCCGCCCCGCCCCCCACGGTGACACCGCGATTACCGGTGTTGTCACACGTCGATTAACCGGTGGGAAAATTTCCTCACCGCCGCAACCCTAATTGTAAAGTGTTACAATTTCATATAAATCCATTCAGTCTTGCTTACAGATGGCCATCTTTGAACATAAACCCAAAGGCCATAGCATTGAAATTAGGCACATATGTATTAGGCTTGCTGCGATAGATGTTATGGGTGTTCAGCCGCAACACCGGTTACATCACTTGCCTACTGCGCCCACCCTCATTTAGATTTTTTAATAGTAGTAAAAATAATTTAGTTCAGTTAGAGAATAGACACTACAATTAAAGACTGAATGTGTCTGCTCAATGCTGCGTGAGCTGAACGAGAGTCGCGTCATAGACCAGCACGAAAGTGAGGAGCTGACTGAATGTAAAAGTGCCTATTTCTCAACTTCCATAGGAATCTATTGAAAACTCTCCCTCATTACGAATGCCGGTGCAGCCATGCGCATTTTACTTTCAAATTAGCAATATATATATATAACGCATTCTCATCCTTTGGCGTCATATGTGACGCCATATGACAAAACGGCGAAATACTACGCACATGGCACCCTTTATCGTCAATATAACACGCACTGTGATGGGTAGGTTTAGGTGTGGGGTAGGGTCTGCGTCTCATATTCACGCTAAAGGATGCCAGTCAACTTTGACGCCTTGGGTTCGCGTGTTATATTCACGCTAAAGGGTGCCATGTGCGTAGTATTTCGCCGTTTTGTCATATGGCGTCACATATGCCGCCAAAGGATGAGAACGGGCTCATATATATATATATATATATATATATATATATATATATATATATATTGATTTTTTTTGTATTATTATATATATTTTATATTTTTTCTTATTTCCAAATAGACTAGTATAGGCAATCTTGCTGTGAAAATGTTTCCCTGTGCACTACATTTTATAATTCACATCAATATGAAAGTAAAACCAATAGACTGATTAATGATTATTGTGTTCTGGTCTTGTTGATTCCTTGTTTTTTTATTTCTCTTAACATACACACCATACCAAGCCTTTCCTAAATTCTGGTCAAAATATCAGCCAGATTTCCTGTCTGTTGATGACTCAACTACCTGATCCAGTAGTTCATACTGGCTCTCACAAAGGTACTTGCTGTAGGATGCACTGCTTCAATGGATGCTGATCTAGGATCAGGCTTCCCCAAGTCTGTGATTTTATGTTGTGTCTCAGTGTCTACAAACCAAAGCTGTTCAGATATGCAGCTCCACACTGACATACTTTGGAGTGTTGTCCCTGGGACCTTATGCAGGGTTACACAGCTATGGAAATTTTAGACCAAACCCCAGGTCAGGTTACCAAATGTCAGGCATGGCTAAACTGATAACAAGGCTGTCTGAAATTGGTTTGAACTGCTTGGCTGAGCAGGTTTACTTCTGCAGATCTTAAAGAAAAGATGTCCCAAAACTGTCCATAGACCGAACTAGTGCAGTTGTAAAAACAACTTGTGCAGTTGTAAAAACAACTTGTGCAGTTGTAAAAAAGATATATTGCATAATGCCAGCCTATCTTAATTGTCTTCCTGTGAACGTCTACATCAGTGGTTCTCAATTGGTTCTCAACCACATTTTACCATGGTCATTATACAGCGACCCAATTTTTTTTTAGAAATTGGACTTACTTCCTATACAAAACTTCTCTCAAAAATGAAATCCAATAATTCCAAATTACATGAATGTTTTTCTATAAAAACAACAGCAAAAAAGTATTTGTATTGTCACACAGAGGGTGCACAAGTGCGTGCATTTATTCAGCAACTACAATCTGAAATATAACGCAAGTGGCTCGTGGCAGAACACAGACCGGCTGAATGACACTTTCATGTAAGCAGAATATCTCAAATGAAGATCGTTAAACTGCAGCTTACTTGTTTGTCGGTTTTCAGATCATGATTCCGCACATTCTTTTAACAGAAAAGCTCTGATTGGGGATTTAAATTCTTGAAATCTGGCAACTGTAAGCATGAAAGCTCATAGCGGCCTGTTAAAAACATCGTAAAATTTTGTCTCTTTTATTCGACAACAGTAATGCATGTTAATATAGTCACAGTTATCGTTTAATGACGTTGGTGTCATCTTATCGTCTCGTCTTAGTCATGGGGAAAAAAGTCAACCATAATTTTTCGTTAACGAAATTAATGCCACTGTGTATAAAGCGCTGAGGAAGCCTCTGGAGCTGAAATTCAGATATGGCATTAGGCATTTCATTTCCAACACGCGCTGTAAGCGATAGACCAATCACAACAGACTGTGCCATCTGATCAATCGGAGCAGAATTTTCGTACAAATCATTTGCACTCATTGAGAAATTAGGTGATGTGCCATATATATTTTAAGTTTTTTTTTACCTTGAATGCCTGTACATCTATTGTAGGAGATCTACAAAACTAAATTAGCAACCTTTAAAATGGCATAATATTGGCACTTTCAAAGAGGAGAACGGTGTGATTCAATGTAATAGCAGTGGAATAACATTGGAACGGAATGCTTTAAGACCTGACAGAACTGTAAATCAGGTTTCTTAAATTGTGTTGTGAGAACAAATAATATGATTATGATTAATATGGTATTTTAAAAGAATAGTTCACCCTAAAAAATAAAAATCATCACATGATATCTTATATAATCTTTTAAAGCTGCTCTTTTAAGATAAGACACAGTAACATGAGTCTCTCCTGAAAGAGTTAGTTACTGTATTAATTGCTATTCTGAATTGCACCTTCACTCCTTTATTCATTAATTAATCAGGACATCTGTCAACCACCATCTATGCTGCTGTTACTTTTAATGTTCTCCTCCTTTTTTCTCTGTTCATTTTTAACTACACAATCACAAAAATGTCATTGTCAGACCGACTAAGCTCAGTTTTATGGATAACAAAGACCCAATGACATCAAAGGTTTTACTTGACATTACAATGTGTAGACCTACAGGTTCACACAGTTCAGTTATGATAGTGTGCACAGACTAAACACACAAAGACAGAAAACCTTGAGGCTTTGCAAACATCTAGACGTCACCTTTGTTAACATAACATTTGTTAGTGAAAGCTTATGTGATGTCATCTCTACAACAAATTTCTGTTTGGTTAACAAACATTACGTTTCTAGCGAGGAGGCAAATTGGATGAGACAATAAAACATAATGTGACATTAAAAAGTGTATAAATGGATTTACATTTTATATATATATATATATAGATATTTATTTACATTGATCACACGGTTTGTTTATTTTTGCGTGCAGCCCACGAGGACAACTTAAATTGAATTATTTATAATTTACATTTTAACCAAACCTTTTTCATGTACTTTTCACACACAACTTATAGAATAAATTAAATGAACTGAAATGTTTTCATTGTTTAAATAAATCTTAGGCACATTATTTACCAA
>NW_027509080.1:0-15000 GCF_051911475.1 Siphateles boraxobius
CACCGCCGCGGTTGGAGATTGAATTATTTCTCTCCCCAGTCAGAGCGTACCCCGGCCGGGCTTTTATTTTTTTTCCCTGGGGGTCCCACCAGGACTTCCAGAGCTCCACCGTGCGCACTGTGTAATCTGGATTTTTATACCCAAGCAGAGAGACTCTGAGCGGGGGGCTCACGGAGGTCTGTTAATGGGTTCTGTGTGCCCTCCACCGCATTACTTCCCCTCCCCGATAAAGACCCCAAGGTCCGTTTCAGGACCATCTTTTCTCCAGAAGGAGCTCCAGGGGTTGGGGGCGAATCTGAATCTGAACCAGGACGGCGCACCCTCCCTGGGATGGCCAGAAAGGTCTGATACCATGGAAGCTCTGAACCCACAGCAACCTTTGACTCCAGAGTCATGCCCGCCATGGGGGCTTTGGATTCGATTCGTGCCCAGGAAGGCTGCACCCTTCCTGGGAAGCACTTAGAGAAGTAAACCAGCAGCCGTCATTTTCCTGGATGTTTCGTACATGCAGTGATCCACCCCCGCGGTGGAGATTGAATTCTTTCTCTCCCAGCCAGAGCACACCCCGGCCGGCTTTTTTTTCCCCTGGGGGCCGTCTCCCCACCAGGACTTCCAGAGCTCCACCGAGCGCACTGTGTAATCTGTATTTTTATACCCACGCAGAGAGACTCCGAGCGGGGCTCACGACGGTCTGTTCATGGGTTGTGCGTGCCCTCCACCGCTCTACTTCCCTTCCCCGATAAAGCCCCGAAGGTCCGTTTCAGGACCGTCTTTTCTCCAGATGGAGCTCCAGCGGGTGGCGGGCGAATCTGACTCTGGCCCAGGACGGTGCACCCTCCCTGGGCTAGCCAGGGAGGTCGTAGAGCATGGAGCTTTGAACCCACAGCAACTTTTTGGACTCGGTCAATTTTTTTCGAATTTGACTCCAGAGTCAAGCCGCCATGGGCGTTTGAGCTTGCTTCGTGCCCAGGAAGGCTTCTCCACCTCCTCTACAAAAGCCTGAAGGGACGTTTTAGGACCGTCTTTGCTCCACACAGAGCTCCAGGGAGGGCGGGGGAATCTGACTCTTGCCCAGGACGGTGCACCCTCCCTGGGACGGCCAATGAGGTCGTAGAGCATGGAGCTCTGAACGCACCGCAACTTTTTTGGACTTTGTCATTTTCAAGAGCTTGGCTTCAGGTCATTTTCTCCACGGGCTTTGGGCTTTATTCGTGCCCGGGAGAGGTGCGCTTTGCCTGGGATGGACTTTTTCAGAAGAACGGGCCCGTCTTTTCCTGGAGGTTTCATGTTTTAAGAGCTCCGCCGTGGCGGAGATTGAACTCGCTCACCCAGCCAGAGTGCAGCCTCTCCGGCTTGGTCCACTGCCTTGAAGGCCCTGGAGCTTGAGACCACAGCAACATCGTGGACTCTGTCATTTGTAAGAGCTTGTCTCCTCCACAGAAGCCCGAAGGGCCGTTTTAGGACCGTCTTTGCTCAATATGAGCTCCAGGGGAGGGCGGGCGAATATGACTCTGGCCCAGGACGGTCCACCCTCCCTGGGCTTCCCAGTGAGGTCCGAGAGCATGGAGCTCTGAACGCACCGCAACTTTTTTGGACTTTGTCATTTTCAAGAGCTTGGTTTCAGGGTCATTTTCTCCATGGGCTTTGGGCTTTATTCGTGCCAGGAGAGGTGCGCTTTGCTGGGAAGGGACTTTTTCAGAAGAACGGGCCCGACTTTTCCTGGAGGTTTCATGTATTTAAGAGCTCCACCGTGGCGGAGATTGAACTCGCTCACCCAGCAGAGTGCAACCTCTCCGGCTTGGTCCACTGCCTTGAAGGCCCTGGAGCTTTCAGTCCACAGCAACATCGTGGACTCTGTCATTTTTAAAGCTCGGCATTCCACCGTGGGCGTTTGAGCTTTATTCGTGCCCAGGAGAGATGCACCCACCCTGGGATGGACATCAGAGGAAAATCAGCCCGTCTTTTCCTGGAGGTTTCATGGTTTTAAGAGCTCCACCTTGGCGGAGATTTAACTCGCTCACCCAGCCAGAGTGCAACCTCTCCGGCTTGGTCCACTGCCTTGAAGGCCCTGGAGCTTTCAGACCACAGCAACATCGTGGACTCTGTCATTTGTAAGAGCTTGTCTCCTCTACAGAAGCCCGAAGGGACGTTTTAAGACCGTCTTTGCTCCACACGGAGCTCCAGGGAGGGCGGGCGAATCTGACTCTTGCCTAGGACGGTGCACCCTCCCTGGGTCGGCCAATGAGGTCTTAGAGCATGGAGCTCTGAACGCACCGCAACTTTTTGGACTTTGTCATTTTCGAGAGCTTGGCTTCAGGGTCATTTTCTCCATGGCTTTGGCTTTAATTCGTGTCCAGGAGAGATGCACCCACCCTGGATGGACATTAGAGGAAAATCAGCCCGTCTTTTCCTGGAGGTTTCATGGTTTTAAGAGCTCCACCTTGGCGGAGATTGAACTCGCTCACCCAGCCAGAGTGCAACCTCTCCGGCTTGGTCCACTGCCTTGAAGGCCCTGGAGCTTTCAGACCACAGCAACATCGTGGACTCTGTCATTTGTAAGAGCTTGTCTCCTCTACAGAAGCCCGAAGGGACGTATTAAGACCGTCTTTGCTCCACACGGAGCTCCAGGGAGGGCGGGCGAATCTGACTCTTGCCCAGGACGGTGCACCCTCCCTGGGTCGGCCAATGAGGTCTTAGAGCATGGAGCTCTGAACGCACCGCAACTTTTTGGACTTTGTCATTTTCGAGAGCTTGGCTTCAGGGTCATTTTCTCCATGGGCTTTGGGCTTTATTCGTGTCCAGGAGAGATGCACCCACCCTGGGATGGACATTAGAGGAAAATCAGCCCGTCTTTTCCTGGAGGTTTCATGTTTTAAGAGCTCCACCTTGGCGGAGATTGAACTCGCTCACCCAGCCAGAGTGCAACCTCTCCGGCTTGGTCCACTGCCTTGAAGGCCCTGGAGCTTTCAGACCACAGCAACATCGTGGACTCTGTCATTTGTAAGAGCTTGTCTCCTCTACAGAAGCCCGAAGGGACGTTTTAAGACCGTCTTTGCTCCACACGGAGCTCCAGGGAGGGCGGGCGAATCTGACTCTTGCCCAGGACGGTGCACCCTCCCTGGGTCGGCCAATGAGGTCTTAGAGCATGGAGCTCTGAACGCACCGCAACTTTTTGGACTTTGTCATTTTCGAGAGCTGGCTTCAGGGTCATTTTCTCCATGGGCTTTGGGCTTTATTCGTGTCCAGGAGAGATGCACCCACCCTGGGATGGACATTAGAGGAAAATTAGCCCGTCTTTTCCTGGAGGTTTCATGGTTTTAAGAGCTCCACCTTGGCGGAGATTGAACTCGCTCACCCAGCCAGAGTGCAACCTCTCCGGCTTGGTCCACTGCCTTGAAGGCCCTGGAGCTTTCAGACCACAGCAACATCGTGGACTCTGTCATTTGTAAGAGCTTGTCTCCTCTACAGAAGCCCGAAGGGACGTTTTAAGACCGTCTTTGCTCCACACGGAGCTCCAGGGAGGGCGGGCGAATCTGACTCTTGCCCAGGACGGTGCACCCTCCCTGGGTCGGCCAATGAGGTCTTAGAGCATGGAGCTCTGAACGCACCGCAACTTTTTGGACTTTGTCATTTTCGAGAGCTTGGCTTCAGGGTCATTTTCTCCATGGGCTTTGGGCTTTATTCGTGTCCAGGAGAGATGCACCCACCCTGGGATGGACATTAGAGGAAAATCAGCCCGTCTTTTCCTGGAGGTTTCATGGTTTTAAGAGCTCCACCTTGGCGGAGATTGAACTCGCTCACCCAGCCAGAGTGCAACCTCTCCGGCTTGGTCCACTGCCTTGAAGGCCCTGGAGCTTTCAGACCACAGCAACATCGTGGACTCTGTCATTTGAAAGAGCTTGTCTCCTCTACAGAAGCCCAAAGGGACGTTTTAGGACCGTCTTTGCTCCATACGGAGCTCCAGGGAGGGCGGGCGAATCTGACTCTTGCCCAGGGACGGTGCACCCTCCCTGGGTCGGCCAATGAGGTCTTAGAGCATGGAGCTCTGAACGCACCGCAACTTTTTGGACTTTGTCATTTTCGAGAGCTTGGCTTCAGGGTCATTTTCTCCATGGGCTTTGGGCTTTATTCGTGTCCAGGAGAGATGCACCGACCCTGGGATGGACATTAGAGGAAAATCAGCCCGTCTTTTCCTGGAGGTTTCATGGTTTTAAGAGCTCCACCTTGGCGGAGATTGAACTCGCTCACCCAGCCAGAGTGCAACCTCTCCGCTTGGTCCACTGCCTTGAAGGCCCTGGAGCTGTCAGACCACAGCAACATCGTGGACTCTGTCATTTGAAAGAGCTTGTCTCCTCTACAGAAGCCCAAAGGGACGTTTTAAGACCGTCTTTGCTCCATACGGAGCTCCAGGGAGGGCGGGCGAATCTGACTCTTGCCCAGGACGGTCCACCCTCCCTGGGCTTCCCAGTGAGGTCCGAGAGCATGGAGCTCTGAAAGAGCCGCAACTTTTTTGGACTTTGTCATTTTCGAGAGCTTGGTTTCAGGGTCATTTTCTCCATGGGCTTTGGGCTTTATTCGTGCCCAGGAGAGGTGCACCCACCCTGGGATGGACATTAGAGGAAAATCAGACCGTCTTTTCCTGGAGGTTTCATGGTTTTAAGAGCTCCACCGTGGCGGAGATTGAACTCGCTCACCCAGCCAGAGTGCAACCTCTCCGGCTTGGTCCACTGCCTTGAAGGCCCTGGAGCTTTCAGACCACAGCAACATCGTGGACTCTGTCATTTGAAAGAGCTTGTCTCCTCTACAGAAGCCCAAAGGGACGTTTTAGGACCGTCTTTGCTCCATACGGAGCTCCAGGGAGGGCGGGGCGAATCTGACTCTTGCCCAGGACGGTCCACCCTCCCTGGGCTTCCCAGTGAGGTCCGAGAGCATGGAGCTCTGAAAGAGCCGCAACTTTTTGGACTTTGTCATTTTCGAGAGCTTGGTTTCAGGGTCATTTTCTCCATGGGCTTTGGGCTTTATTCGTGCCCAGGAGAGGTGCACCCACCCTGGGATGGACATTAGAGGAAAATCAGACCGTCTTTTCCTGGAGGTTTCATGGTTTTAAGAGCTCCACCGTGGCGGAGATTGACTCGCTCACCCAGCCAGAGTGCAACCTCTCCGGCTTGGTCCACTGCCTTGAAGGCCCTGGAGCTTTCAGACCACAGCAACATCGTGGACTCTGTCATTTGAAAGAGCCTTGTCTCCTCTACAGAAGCCCAAAGGGACGTTTTAGGACCGTCTTTGCTCCATACGGAGCTCCAGGGAGGGCGGGCGAATCTGACTCTTGCCCAGGACGGTCCACCCTCCCTGGGCTTCCCAGTGAGGTCCGAGAGCATGGAGCTCTGAAAGCACCGCAACTTTTTGGACTTTGTCATTTTCAAGAGCTTGGTTTCAGGGTCATTTTCTCCATGGGCTTTGGGCTTTATTCGTGCCCAGGAGAGGTGCACCCACCCTGGGATGGACATTAGAGGAAAAATCAGACCGTCTTTTCCTGGAGGTTTCATGGTTTTAAGAGCTCCACCGTGGCGGAGATTGAACTCGCTCACCCAGCCAGAGTGCAACCTCTACGGCTTGGTCCACTGCCTTGAAGGCCCTGGAGCTTTCAGTCCACAGCAACATCGTGGACTCTGACATTTTTAAAGCTCGGCATTCCACCGTGGGCGTTTGAGCTTTATTCGTGCCCAGGAGAGATGCACCCACCCTGGGATGGACATTAGAGGAAAATCAGCCCGTCTTTTCCTGGGAGGTTTCATGTTTTTAAGAGCTCCACCGTGGCGGAGATTGAACTCGCTCACCCCAGCCAGAGTGCAACCTCTCCGTTTTGGTCCACTGCCTTGAAGGCCCTGGAGCTTTGAGACCACAGCAACATCGTGGACTTTGTCATTCAAAAGAGTTTGTCTCCTCTACAGAAGCCCAAAGGGGACGTTTTAGGACCGTCTTTGCTCCACACGGAGCTCCAGGGAGGGCGGGAGAATCTGACTCTTGCCCAGGACGGTGCACCCTCCCTGGGACGGCCAATGAGGTCGTAGAGCATGGAGCTCTGAACGCACCGCAACTTTTTTGGACTTTGTCATTTCGAGAGCTTGGTTTCAGGGTCATTTTCTCCATGGGCTTTGGGCTTTATTCGTGCCCAGGAGAGGTGCACCCACCCTGGGATGGACATTAGAGGAAAATCAGACCGTCTTTTCCTGGAGGTTTCATGGTTTTAAGAGCTCCACCGTGGCGGAGATTGAACTCGCTCACCCAGCCAGAGTGCAACCTCTCCGGCTTGGTCCACTGCCTTGAAGGCCCTGGAGCTTTCAGACCACAGCAACATCGTGGACTCTGTCATTTGAAAGAGCTTGTCTCCTCTACAGAAGCCCAAAGGGACGTTTTAGGACCGTCTTTGCTCCATACGGAGCTCCAGGGAGGGCGGGCGAATCTGACTCTTGCCCAGGACGGTCCACCCTCCTGGGCTTCCCAGTGAGGTCCGAGAGCATGGAGCTCTGAAAGAGCCGCAACTTTTTTGGACTTTGTCATTTTCGAGAGCTTGGTTTCAGGGTCATTTTCTCCATGGGCTTTGGGCTTTATTCGTGCCCAGGAGAGGTGCACCCACCCTGGGATGGACATTAGAGGAAAATCAGACCGTCTTTTCTGGAGGTTTCATGGTTTTAAGAGCTCCACCGTGGCGGAGATTGAACTCGCTCACCCAGCCAGAGTGCAACCTCTCCGGCTTGGTCCACTGCCTTGAAGGCCCTGGAGCTTTCAGACCACAGCAACATCGTGGACTCTGTCATTTGAAAGAGCTTGTCTCCTCTACAGAAGCCCAAAGGGACGTTTTAGGACCGTCTTTGCTCCATACGGAGCTCCAGGGAGGGCGGGCGAATCTGACTCTTGCCCAGGACGGTCCACCCTCCCTGGGCTTCCCAGTGAGGTCCGAGAGCATGGAGCTCTGAAGCACCGCAACTTTTTTGGACTTTGTCATTTTCAAGAGCTTGGTTTCAGGGTCATTTTCTCCATGGGCTTTGGGCTTTATTCGTGCCCAGGAGAGGTGCACCCACCCTGGGATGGACATTAGAGGAAAATCAGACCGTCTTTTCCTGGAGGTTTCATGGTTTTAAGAGCTCCACCGTGGCGGAGATTGAACTCGCTCACCCAGCCAGAGTGCAACCTCTACGGCTTGGTCCACTGCCTTGAAGGCCCTGGAGCTTTCAGTCCACAGCAACATCGTGGACTCTGACATTTTTAAAGCTCGGCATTCCACCGTGGGCGTTTGAGCTTTATTCGTGCCCAGGAGAGATGCACCCACCCTGGGATGGACATTAGAGGAAAATCAGCCCGTCTTTTCCTGGAGGTTTCATGTTTTTAAGAGCTCCACCGTGGCGGAGATTGAACTCGCTCACCCAGCCAGAGTGCAACCTCTCCGTTTTGGTCCACTGCCTTGAAGGCCCTGGAGCTTTGAGACCACAGCAACATCGTGGACTTTGTCATTCAAAAGAGTTTGTCTCCTCTACAGAAGCCCAAAGGGACGTTTTAGGACCGTCTTTGCTCCACACGGAGCTCCAGGGAGGGCGGGAGAATCTGACTCTTGCCCAGGACGGTGCACCCTCCCTGGGACGGCCAATGAGGTCGTAGAGCATGGAGCTCTGAACGCACCGCAACTTTTTTGGACTTTGTCATTTTCGAGAGCTTGGTTTCAGGGTCATTTTCTCCATGGGCTTGGGCTTTATTCGTGCCCAGGAGAGGTGCACCCACCCTGGGATGGACATTAGAGGAAAATCAGACCGTCTTTTCCTGGAGGTTTCATGGTTTTAAGAGCTCCACCGTGGCGGAGATTGAACTCGCTCACCCAGCCAGAGTGCAACTCTCCGGCTTGGTCCACTGCCTTGAAGGCCCTGGAGCTTTCAGACCACAGCAACATCGTGGACTCTGTCATTTGAAAGAGCTTGTCTCCTCTACAGAAGCCCAAAGGGACGTTTTAGGACCGTCTTTGCTCCATACGGAGCTCCAGGGAGGGCGGGCGAATCTGACTCTTGCCCAGGACGGTCCACCCTCCCTGGGCTTCCCAGTGAGGTCCGAGAGCATGGAGCTCTGAAAGAGCCGCAACTTTTTTGGACTTTGTCATTTTCGAGAGCTTGGTTTCAGGGTCATTTTCTCCATGGGCTTTGGGCTTTATTCGTGCCCAGGAGAGGTGCACCCACCCTGGGATGGACATTAGAGGAAAATCAGACCGTCTTTTCCTGGAGGTTTCATGGTTTTAAGAGCTCCACCGTGGCGGAGATTGAACTCGCTCACCCAGCCAGAGTGCAACCTCTCCGGCTTGGTCCACTGCCTTGAAGGCCCTGGAGCTTTCAGACCACAGCAACATCGTGGACTCTGTCATTTGAAAGAGCTTGTCTCCTCTACAGAAGCCCAAAGGGACGTTTTAGGACCGTCTTTGCTCCATACGGAGCTCCAGGGAGGGCGGGCGAATCTGACTCTTGCCCAGGAACGGTCCACCCTCCCTGGGCTTCCCAGTGAGGTCCGAGAGCATGGAGCTCTGAAAGCACCGCAACTTTTTTGGACTTTGTCATTTTCAAGAGCTTGGTTTCAGGGTCATTTTCTCCATGGGCTTTGGGCTTTATTCGTGCCCAGGAGAGGTGCACCCACCCTGGGATGGACATTAGAGAAAATCAGACCGTCTTTTCCTGGAGGTTTCATGGTTTTAAGAGCTCCACCGTGCGGAGATTGAACTCGCTCACCCAGCCAGAGTGCAACCTCTACGGCTTGGTCCACTGCCTTGAAGGCCCTGGAGCTTTCAGTCCACAGCAACATCGTGGACTCTGACATTTTTAAAGCTCGGCATTCCACCGTGGGCGTTTGAGCTTTATTCGTGCCCAGGAGAGATGCACCCACCCTGGGATGGACATTAGAGGAAAATCAGCCCGTCTTTTCCTGGAGGTTTCATGTTTTTAAGAGCTCCACCGTGGCGGAGATTGAACTCGCTCACCCAGCCAGAGTGCAACCTCTCCGTTTTGGTCCACTGCCTTGAAGGCCCTGGAGCTTTGAGACCACAGCAACATCGTGGACTTTGTCATTCAAAAGAGTTTGTCTCCTCTACAGAAGCCCAAAGGGACGTTTTAGGACCGTCTTTGCTCCACACGGAGCTCCAGGGAGGGCGGGAGAATCTGACTCTTGCCCAGGACGGTGCACCCTCCCTGGGACGGCCAATGAGGTCGTAGAGCATGGAGCTCTGAACGCACCGCAACTTTTTTGGACTTTGTCATTTTCAAGAGCTTGGCTTCAGGGTCATTTTCTCCATGGGCTTTGGGCTTTATTCGTGCCCAGGAGAGATGCACCCACCCTGGGATGGACTTTAGAGGAAAATCAGACCGTCTTTTCCTGAGGTTTCATGGTTTTAAGAGCTCCACACCGTGGCGGAGATTAAACTCGCTCACCCAGCCAGAGTGCAACCTCTACGGCTTGGTCCACTGCCTTGAAGGCCCTGGAGCTTTCAGTCCACAGCAACATCGTGGACTCTGTCATTTTTAAAGCTCGGCATTCCACCGTGGGCGTTGAGCTTTATTCGTGCCCAGGAGAGATGCACCCACCCTGGGATGGACATTAGAGGAAAATCAGCCCGTCTTTTCCTGGAGGTTTCATGGTTTTAAGAGCTCCACCTTGGCGGAGATTGAACTCGCTCACCCAGCCAGAGTGCAACCTCTACGGCTTGGTCCACTGCCCTGAAGGTCCTGGAGCTTTGAGACCACAGCAACATCGTGGACTCTGTCATGTTTAAAGCCTGGCATTTGAGCTTTTATTCGTGCCCAGGAGAGCTGCACCTCACCTGGGATTCAGATTTTTAGAAAATCAGCCCGTCTCTTCCTGGATGTTTCATGTTTTTTCCAGTTACTCCCCAGCCAGAGTGCAGTCTCTCTGGCTTTGCTCTCTGCCTTGAAGGGGCCCTGGTGCTCAGGACTCCCAGTGATCCAACTCGGTCATTTTCAACCTCCCTCCCCAGCCAGGGTGCCACCTGGCTGGGCTTGGATTGCTCCCGGAGGCCCTCTCCCTCCAGGGCTCCATGGCACTGGCAAAATTCAGATTTTATCCCACCCAACCAGAGTGCCACCTGGGCTGGGCTTGGATTGCTCCTGGAGGCCCTCTCCCTCCAGGGCTCCATGGCACTGGCAAAATTCAGATTTTATCCCACCCAACCAGAGTGCCACCTGGGCTGGGCTTGGATTGCTCCTGGAGGCCCTCTCCCTCCAGAGCTCCATGGCACTGGCAAAATTCAGATTTTATCCCACCCAACCAGAGTGCCACCTGGGCTGGGCTTGGATTGCTCCTGGAGGCCCTCTCCCTCCAGGGCTCCATGGCACTGGCAAAATTCAGATTTTATCCCACCCAACCAGAGTGCCACCTGGGCTGGGCTTGGATTGCTCCTGGAGGCCCTCTCCCTCCAGAGCTCCATGGCACTGGCAAAATTCAGATTTTATCCCACCCAACCAGAGTGCCACCTGGGCTGGGCTTGGATTGCTCCTGGAGGCCCTGTCCCTCCAGAGCTCCATGGCACTGGCAAAATTCAGATTTTATCCCACCCAACCAGAGTGCCACCTGGGCTGGGCTTGGATTGCTCCTGGAGGCCCTCTCCCTCCAGAGCTCCATGGCACTGGCAAAATTCAGATTTTATCCCACCCAACCAGAGTGCCACCTGGCTGGGCTTGGATTGCTCCTGGAGGCCCTGTCCCTCCAGAGCTCCATGGCACTGGCAAAATTCAGATTTTATCCCACCCAACCAGAGTGCCACCTGGGCTGGGCTTGGATTGCTCCTGGAGGCCCTCTCCCTCCAGAGCTCCATGGCACTGGCAAAATTCAGATTTTATCCCACCCAACCAGAGTGCCACCTGGCTGGGCTTGGATTGCTCCTGGAGGCCCTGTCCCTCCAGAGCTCCATGGCACTGGCAAAATTCAGATTTTATCCCACCCAACCAGAGTGCCACCTGGGCTGGGCTTGGATTGCTCCTGGAGGCCCTCTCCCTCCAGAGCTCCATGGCACTGGCACAATTCAGATTTTATCCCACCCAGAGTGCCTCCTGGCTGGGCTTGGATTGGATTGCTCCTGGAGGCCCTCCGAGGGTGGTGGTGGTGTGTGTGTGTGTGTGTGTGTGTGTGTGTGTGTGTGTGTGTGCCTCCACCACACTCCCTCGCCATACAACCCCTGTGGTCAGTTTTAGGACCGTCTCGGCTCCAGACGAGGCACCCGGGGCGGCGGGCGAACCTGCGTCTGGCCCAGGACGGACCGACCTCTTCGGGGCTGGTCGGGAAGGACCGAGCGCCTGGGTCTTCCGGTCACCGCCAACGTTTGGCACTTAGGTTTTGGAGCGAGCTCGGCTCTGGAGCTCAGCCAACCCCACCGAGGAGGACCGAGCCGTGCCCAGGGATCGAGCCACCCGGGGCGGGCGAGAGACCTCCGTGGAGAGACGAGCCCCCAGGGCCAAGCCACGCTCCCAGGGAGAAAGGGGGGCAAGCGCGCGCGCACACACACACACACACACACACTCCCCTTCTCCCCATAACCCAAATGGCTCGTTGCAGGACACCCTTTGCTCCGGCAGTTCCTCCAGAACCGCGGGGCTGGGCGCTTTAAGCCGGGTATGAAGCACCGAGCTCGGCCCGCGGGCGGGCCGCCGACGAGCGCCTGCAGTTTGCAGGATGGTAACCCACTGCAAACGGCTTTAAACGGCCGTAACTCGGCGAAGCCGCGTCCGATCGACGCCAAATTTTTATCGTGTTTAGAGCGGGACGAGAGCTTTCCAACGAGACCACCCGCAGCTCCGGGGGCCCCCGGGGGCCCGAGATACAGCGCCGCGAAAGCGAAAAACGCGAATATCTCGGCGAAAACTCGACGGATTCGGCGGGCACCGAGCTCGTTGGAAGCGTCTAGTCGAGACGAACAAAACGGTACCGGTTTGGTGAATTTTGGTGGTGTTTTCGCGGAGATATCGGCCGAAAACCACCGGGCGCGCTTCAAAATGGCGGCCGCCGATGACGTCACGGCCTCGGAACAAAATCGCCCGTATCTCGGGAACGCGAAGACCCAGAGAGCTCAAATTCGGGTGAGGGGGTCCCAGTAGGGCCCTTGCTCGAACCCTGGAGTGACGGGCCTCGGGAGCGCCCCCTACGGGATCGCCGTTCGCTGGGACCCCCGACTTTGGACGGCTGTAACTCGGGGACCCGGGCGAGTTGGACCTCGGGGGTGGGCTCTTTCGAAAGGCCTCGTCCGGCACTACGATCTATTAGAGTTTGGGGAATATTGGGCCGGGGGTTCCCGAGATATAAGCCCGTAAAGGTGCGCCTTTGACCGGGCGTAACTCCCTGGCCCGACGGCCCTCGGGGACGTGGGTGGGCTCGTTGGATAGGCCCCCTCGAGCCCTACGAGCGACCCGAGTTTGGAATTTTTTCGCCGCGTGCTTGTCGAGATATTCGCGAAAAACAAAAAATTTCCCCACCACGCTGCGCTCGTGGCTGACACCCACGTCTCCGACGGGACTCCCGGGACCGCGGGGGGCGACCTGACCGTGCCCGAGAAAGGTGAACCTTCCCGGGACCGCCGCCAGAGCCTCAGGGGCCCCGGAAGTCCCGGCCCACTGCAGGTTTTGGACTCTGAGGCGTTTTTCGGACCGGGAAAAGGGCACCGACTTTGGGCGGCTGTGGCTCGGGGACCCGGCCGCCTAGAGACTCCAAACTCGGGTCAAAGTAGGGTCTCGGTGGGCCCCTTCCGACGAGCCCGCCCCGGAGCTCCGGTGCCCCCCGGTCCCGGAGAAAAGTGGCCCGACGGGACGGCGCGCGCCTCGGAAGGAAAGGTCCCAGGGGCCCGGGGAGGCTGGGTCAGAGGGGGCCCGGAGGGATCCCCCGACCCCCGAAAGGGCGAGACTCTGGGACCTCCCCTTCCCGAGATACGGGCCGCTTTTTCAAAAAGTCCCTCGCGCGTTACCGGGCCTATCTCGGGACCGGGGGGTCCCAGAGGCCGGGGACGGCGGGTGGTGAGGGGACCCCGGGGGACCCTACTTCTCCCGCCGTCTCGAACCCCGGGGACCTCCCGGTCCCGAGATACGGCCACTTCCTGTCCGGATTCGACCGGGCGTAACTCGGAGAGGAGGCCGAGTTGGGGCTCCGGACTCTGGGGGTGGGGGGAGTACGACGAGACCCCCCGACACCGGGCGTAAGGGGGCCGGACTCTGCTCGGTTCCCGAGATACGGTCACTTCCTGTCCAGGTTTGATCGGGCGTATCTCGAAAAGTAAGCCGAGTTGGGACTCCAAACTCTGGGCGTGGGGGGTGCTCGAGGACACCCCCCTGTGCCCAGCGTACGGAGCCCCAACTCGGCTTGGTTCCAGAGATATGCCACCTCAAATTTGGAACTTTGACCGGACCTAACTCGAAAAGTAAGCCGAGTTGGGGCTCCATACTCTGGGCGTGGGGGGTGCTCGAGGACACCCCCCTGTGCCCCGCGTATGGAGCCCCAACTCGGCTTGGCTCCAGAGATATGCCACCTCAAATTCTGAACTTTGACCGGACCTAACTCGAAAAGTAAGCCGAGTTGGGGCTCCATGCTCCGGGCGTGGGGGGTGCTCGATGACACCCCCCTGTGCCCAGCGTATGGAGCCCCAACTCGGCTCGGTTCCCGAGATACGCTCACTTCCTGTCCAGGTTTGACCGGGCGTATCTCGAAAAGTAAGCCGAGTTGGGACTCCAAACTGTGGGCGTGGGGGGTGCTCGAGGACATCCCCCTGTGCCCAGCGTATGGAGCCCCAAATCGGCTTGGTTCCGGAGATGTGCCACCTCAAATTCTGAACTTTGACCGGACCTAACTCGAAAAGTTAGCCGAGTTGGGGCTCCATACTCTGGGCGTGGGGGGACCACTATGAGACCCCCCTGTGCCCAGAGTATGGAGCCCCAACTCGGCTTGGTTCCAGAGATGTGCCACCTCAAAGTTGGAACTTTGACCGGACCTAACTCGAAAAGTTAGCCGAGTTGGGGCTCCATACTCTGGGCGTGGGGGGACCACTATGAGACCCCCCCGTGCCCAGAGTATGGAGCCCCAACTCGGCTTCAGCACTGAGATACACCGGTTCAAACAAATGCACTCTGGTCAACCCTACCTTAAGAGAGTCCCAGTTAGTCCCACCGTTTACCCGGCTCCGGGAACCGGACGATTTGGGGCTCCAGACTCTGGGCGTGGGGGGGCGACCCGCGTCCCCAGAGTTCGGAGGCCCGACTCGGCTCGGCTCCAGAGATACGCCACCTCAAAAGTTGGAACTTTGACCGGACGTAACTATAAAAGTAAGCCGAGTTGGGGCTCCATACTCTGGGCGTGGGGGGTGCTCGAGGAGACCCCCCTGTGCCCAGAGTATGGAGCTCCAATTCGGCGTGGTTTCCGAGATACGCCCGGTCAAACCTGGACAGGAAGTGGCCGTATCTCGGAATCGGAATGTCCCAGGAGCTGGGGACGGTGGGGTCTGAAGGGGCCCTATGGGCCCTCCCCATGCCCGGAGTATGGAGCTCCAAGTCGGCGTGGTTTTCGAGATACACCCGGTCAAAGTCCCATCTCTGACCGAGCATAACTCAGGAACCAAGCCGATTTGGGGCTCCATACTCTGGGGTCATGGGGGGCCCAAGGGTGCCTCCCCATGCCCGGAGTATGGAGCCCCAAGTCGGCGTGGTTTCTGAGATACACCCGGTCAAAGTCCCATATCTGACCGGGCGTAACTCGGGAACCAAGCCGACTTGGGGCTCCATACTCTGGGGTCATATAGCACAACGATCTGATGTACATTACAGATATTAATTATGCAAAATTGGCATAAAATCAAACTGTCCACAAAGAGCTCCGTCAAATAAGTTGCAGGTGGGATGCTGTTTTCGACTTAGACATTTTCAGCGGGTGAATCCCTGTAAAGAATTGGGGATTTTTCATCATATGTGATGAAGTCCCCAATTC
>NW_027509080.1:25000-35207 GCF_051911475.1 Siphateles boraxobius
AGAGCGGGGAGGAGCAAGCTGCCCAAAGCGGTCTCGCGACCGGGCAGGGGCCGTCCCCAGGCGCGTCCAAAGTTCCAATCGACCAGGCAACCCTGACAGTGACGGCCCGAAGGAGAGGGTGCGCCCCTCCGGGCCCCAGGCAACCCGGAGGCGCCCGTCTTCCGTTAACCTTGTCCGAGAAGAGTGTGGCGACGGTCCCCCACCTCCTCTACAACACCCCTAGCGTCCGTGTTCGGACCGTCTTTGCTCCAGCAGGAGCGCCATCAAGCGTACGGATCTGACTTTGAGCAGGCCACGGTCGGGTCTGCGAGCACAGGGCTCTCGTTTGCATGCAAGATCTTGGACACTGTCCATTTTCTTACGAGGAGTGTTGTGTGTCTTTCACCCTCTGCTCGCCCAGGACGGTGCACCTTCACACACTGGATGCACGCCCAGGGCACCGGCGGTGAGTCTGGGTGTCCAAACCAGCCCCCGCGTTTACTGGAAGTCTCGCCCGCACAGAGTGCATTTTATCTGGGCTGAGCCAGACCGCTTCCCCACCCGGTCTGACCACCACGGTTCTCTGTTCCGTGGACCTCATTCGATCGGACACTGTCCGTAATTTCATTTTTCTTTCGGAGGTGCACCTTCCTCCGTCGCTCCAGGGGTGTCTCAAGCCCCTGGAGTCGTTTTGCCGTTTACCCAGACCGACGGTTCGACAAGCATATGGTTTTTGTTTTAGCCCGGGATCAAAGGAGCCCCGGGACGGACGAACCTGCGACGCGCGGGTTTCCTACACACGGGTCTCGCTCCGCTCGGGCCTGGGCTCGAGGCGGCACGGCCGCTCATAGGGCGCGTGAGGAACCGTCCGCCCGTGAGGGCGGGGGGGTGGTAGGCCTCTGGATCGAGGCCGTAACGGGGAAGGGTGCTTTTCAAAGCGGGTGGGAGGCGCGGGGCGAAGTCAGGCTCTGTGCCGTGATGGGGGGCCCCCAACGAAACCCCGCCAACCGTCAAAGCCTGACGACGGTCCCGACGTCACCGCTGCGGACATCCGTTTTCAGACGGGCCATCTGAGTCTCCCGAGGTCGACGCGGCCTGCTTTCCCCGGAGGGAGGCCGCGTCTCGAGTCGACGCGCAAAGCGGGGAGGAGCAAGCTGCCCATAGCGGTCTCGCGACCGGGCAGGGGCCGTCCCCAGGCGCGTCCAAAGTTCCAATCGACCAGTCAACCCTGACAGCGACGGCCCGAAGGAGAGGGTGCACCCCTCCGGGCCCCAGGCAACCCGGAGGCGCCCGTCTACCGTTACCTTGTCCGAGGAGAGTCTGGGTGTCCAAACCAGACCCGCGCGTTTCCTGGAAGTCTCGCCCGCACAGAGTGCACTTTATCTGGGCTGGGTCAGATCGTTTCCCAACCCGGTCTGACCACCACGGTTCTCACTTTTTCAAATTTGACTCCAGAGTCAGGCCCGCCAAGGGGACTTTGAGCTTGATTCGTGCCCAGGAAGTCTGCACCCTTCCTGGGATGCAGTTAGAGAAGAAAACCAGCAGCCGTCATTTTCCTGGAGGTTTCGTACATGCAGAGATCCACCGCCGCGGTGGTGATTGAATTCTTTCTCTCCCCAGCGCAACATGACCGGGCTTTTTTTTTTTCCTGGGGGCCCTCTCCCACCAGGACTTCCAGAGCTCCACCGCGCGCACTGTGTAATCTGGATTTTATACCCAAGCAGAGAGACTCTGAGCGGGGGGCTCATGGTGGTCTGTTAATGGGTTCTGTGTGCCCTCCACCGCACTACTTCCCCTCTCCCGATAAAGACCCCAAGGTCCGTTTTAGGACCGTCTTTTCTCCAGAAGGAGCTCCAGGGGTGTGGAGCGAATCTGAATCTGACCCAGGACGGCGCACCCTCCCTGGGATGGCCAGGGAGGTTCTGAGATCGTGGAGCTCTGATCACACGGCAACATTTTGGACTCTTGTCAATTTTTCAAATTTGACTCCAGAGTCAGGCCCGCCAAGGGGACTTTGAGCTTGATTAGTGCCCAGGAAGTCTGCACCCTTCCTGGGATGCAGTTAGGGAAGAAAACCAGCAGCCGTCATTTTCCTGGAGGTTTCGTACATGCAGAGATCCACCGCCGCGGTGGAGATTGAATTATTTCTCTCCCCAGTCAGAGCGTACCCCGGCCGGGCTTTTATTTTTTTCCCTGGGGGTCCCACCAGGACTTCCAGAGCTCCACCGTGCGCACTGTGTAATCTGGATTTTTATACCCAAGCAGAGAGACTCTGAGCGGGGGGCTCACGGAGGTCTGTTAATGGGTTCTGTGTGCCCTCCACCGCACTACTTCCCCTTCCCGATAAAGACCCCAAGGTCCGTTTTAAGACCGTCTTTTCTCCAGAAGGAGCTCCAGGGGTGGGGAGCGAATCTGAATCTGACCCAGGACGGCGCACCCTCCCTGGGATGGCCAGGGAGGTTCTGAGATCGTGGAGCTCTGATCACACGGCAACATTTTGGACTCTGTCAATTTTTCAAATTTGACTCCAGAGTCAGGCCCGCCAAGGGGACTTTGAGCTTGATTTGTGCCCAGGAAGTCTGCACCCTTCCTGGGATGCATTTAGAGAAGAAAACCAGCAGCCGTCATTTTCCTGGAGGTTTCGTACATGCAGAGATCCACCGCCGCGGTTGGAGATTGAATTATTTCTCTCCCCAGTCAGAGCGTACCCCGGCCGGGCTTTTATTTTTTTTCCCTGGGGGTCCCACCAGGACTTCCAGAGCTCCACCGTGCGCACTGTGTAATCTGGATTTTTATACCCAAGCAGAGAGACTCTGAGCGGGGGGCTCACGGAGGTCTGTTAATGGGTTCTGTGTGCCCTCCACCGCATTACTTCCCCTCCCCGATAAAGACCCCAAGGTCCGTTTCAGGACCATCTTTTCTCCAGAAGGAGCTCCAGGGGTTGGGGGCGAATCTGAATCTGAACCAGGACGGCGCACCCTCCCTGGGATGGCCAGAAAGGTCTGATACCATGGAAGCTCTGAACCCACAGCAACCTTTTGACTCCAGAGTCATGCCCGCCATGGGGGCTTTGGATTCGATTCGTGCCCAGGAAGGCTGCACCCTTCCTGGGAAGCACTTAGAGAAGTAAACCAGCAGCCGTCATTTTCCTGGATGTTTCGTACATGCAGTGATCCACCCCCGCGGTGGAGATTGAATTCTTTCTCTCCCCAGCCAGAGCACACCCCGGCCGGGCTTTTTTTTCCCCTGGGGGCCGTCTCCCACCAGGACTTCCAGAGCTCCACCGAGCGCACTGTGTAATCTGTATTTTTATACCCACGCAGAGAGACTCCGAGCGGGGCTCACGACGGTCTGTTCATGGGTTGTGCGTGCCCTCCACCGCTCTACTTCCCTTCCCCGATAAAGCCCCGAAGGTCCGTTTCAGGACCGTCTTTTCTCCAGATGGAGCTCCAGCGGGTGGCGGGCGAATCTGACTCTGGCCCAGGACGGTGCACCCTCCCTGGGCTAGCCAGGGAGGTCGTAGAGCATGGAGCTTTGAACCCACAGCAACTTTTTGGACTCGGTCAATTTTTTTCGAATTTGACTCCAGAGTCAAGCCCGCCATGGGCGTTTGAGCTTGCTTCGTGCCCAGGAAGGCTTCTCCACCTCCTCTACAAAAGCCTGAAGGGACGTTTTAGGACCGTCTTTGCTCCACACAGAGCTCCAGGGAGGGCGGGGGAATCTGACTCTTGCCCAGGACGGTGCACCCTCCCTGGGACGGCCAATGAGGTCGTAGAGCATGGAGCTCTGAACGCACCGCAACTTTTTTGGACTTTGTCATTTTCAAGAGCTTGGCTTCAGGGTCATTTTCTCCACGGGCTTTGGGCTTTATTCGTGCCCGGGAGAGGTGCGCTTTGCCTGGGATGGACTTTTTCAGAAGAACGGGCCCGTCTTTTCCTGGAGGTTTCATGTTTTTAAGAGCTCCGCCGTGGCGGAGATTGAACTCGCTCACCCAGCCAGAGTGCAGCCTCTCCGGCTTGGTCCACTGCCTTGAAGGCCCTGGAGCTTTGAGACCACAGCAACATCGTGGACTCTGTCATTTGTAAGAGCTTGTCTCCTCCACAGAAGCCCGAAGGGCCGTTTTAGGACCGTCTTTGCTCCAATATGAGCTCCAGGGAGGGCGGGCGAATATGACTCTGGCCCAGGACGGTCCACCCTCCCTGGGCTTCCCAGTGAGGTCCGAGAGCATGGAGCTCTGAACGCACCGCAACTTTTTTGGACTTTGTCATTTTCAAGAGCTTGGTTTCAGGGTCATTTTCTCCATGGGCTTTGGGCTTTATTCGTGCCCAGGAGAGGTGCGCTTTGCCTGGGAAGGACTTTTTCAGAAGAACGGGCCCGACTTTTCCTGGAGGTTTCATGTATTTAAGAGCTCCACCGTGGCGGAGATTGAACTCGCTCACCCAGCCAGAGTGCAACCTCTCCGGCTTGGTCCACTGCCTTGAAGGCCCTGGAGCTTTCAGTCCACAGCAACATCGTGGACTCTGTCATTTTTAAAGCTCGGCATTCCACCGTGGGCGTTTGAGCTTTATTCGTGCCCAGGAGAGATGCACCCACCCTGGGATGGACATCAGAGGAAAATCAGCCCGTCTTTTCCTGGAGGTTTCATGGTTTTAAGAGCTCCACCTTGGCGGAGATTTAACTCGCTCACCCAGCCAGAGTGCAACCTCTCCGGCTTGGTCCACTGCCTTGAAGGCCCTGGAGCTTTCAGACCACAGCAACATCGTGGACTCTGTCATTTGTAAGAGCTTGTCTCCTCTACAGAAGCCCGAAGGGACGTTTTAAGACCGTCTTTGCTCCACACGGAGCTCCAGGGAGGGCGGGCGAATCTGACTCTTGCCTAGGACGGTGCACCCTCCCTGGGTCGGCCAATGAGGTCTTAGAGCATGGAGCTCTGAACGCACCGCAACTTTTTGGACTTTGTCATTTTCGAGAGCTTGGCTTCAGGGTCATTTTCTCCATGGGCTTTGGGCTTTATTCGTGTCCAGGAGAGATGCACCCACCCTGGGATGGACATTAGAGGAAAATCAGCCCGTCTTTTCCTGGAGGTTTCATGGTTTTAAGAGCTCCACCTTGGCGGAGATTGAACTCGCTCACCCAGCCAGAGTGCAACCTCTCCGGCTTGGTCCACTGCCTTGAAGGCCCTGGAGCTTTCAGACCACAGCAACATCGTGGACTCTGTCATTTGTAAGAGCTTGTCTCCTCTACAGAAGCCCGAAGGGACGTATTAAGACCGTCTTTGCTCCACACGGAGCTCCAGGGAGGGCGGGCGAATCTGACTCTTGCCCAGGACGGTGCACCCTCCCTGGGTCGGCCAATGAGGTCTTAGAGCATGGAGCTCTGAACGCACCGCAACTTTTTGGACTTTGTCATTTTCGAGAGCTTGGCTTCAGGGTCATTTTCTCCATGGGCTTTGGGCTTTATTCGTGTCCAGGAGAGATGCACCCACCCTGGGATGGACATTAGAGGAAAATCAGCCCGTCTTTTCCTGGAGGTTTCATGGTTTTAAGAGCTCCACCTTGGCGGAGATTGAACTCGCTCACCCAGCCAGAGTGCAACCTCTCCGGCTTGGTCCACTGCCTTGAAGGCCCTGGAGCTTTCAGACCACAGCAACATCGTGGACTCTGTCATTTGTAAGAGCTTGTCTCCTCTACAGAAGCCCGAAGGGACGTTTTAAGACCGTCTTTGCTCCACACGGAGCTCCAGGGAGGGCGGGCGAATCTGACTCTTGCCCAGGACGGTGCACCCTCCCTGGGTCGGCCAATGAGGTCTTAGAGCATGGAGCTCTGAACGCACCGCAACTTTTTGGACTTTGTCATTTTCGAGAGCTTGGCTTCAGGGTCATTTTCTCCATGGGCTTTGGGCTTTATTCGTGTCCAGGAGAGATGCACCCACCCTGGGATGGACATTAGAGGAAAATTAGCCCGTCTTTTCCTGGAGGTTTCATGGTTTTAAGAGCTCCACCTTGGCGGAGATTGAACTCGCTCACCCAGCCAGAGTGCAACCTCTCCGGCTTGGTCCACTGCCTTGAAGGCCCTGGAGCTTTCAGACCACAGCAACATCGTGGACTCTGTCATTTGTAAGAGCTTGTCTCCTCTACAGAAGCCCGAAGGGACGTTTTAAGACCGTCTTTGCTCCACACGGAGCTCCAGGGAGGGCGGGCGAATCTGACTCTTGCCCAGGACGGTGCACCCTCCCTGGGTCGGCCAATGAGGTCTTAGAGCATGGAGCTCTGAACGCACCGCAACTTTTTGGACTTTGTCATTTTCGAGAGCTTGGCTTCAGGGTCATTTTCTCCATGGGCTTTGGGCTTTATTCGTGTCCAGGAGAGATGCACCCACCCTGGGATGGACATTAGAGGAAAATCAGCCCGTCTTTTCCTGGAGGTTTCATGGTTTTAAGAGCTCCACCTTGGCGGAGATTGAACTCGCTCACCCAGCCAGAGTGCAACCTCTCCGGCTTGGTCCACTGCCTTGAAGGCCCTGGAGCTTTCAGACCACAGCAACATCGTGGACTCTGTCATTTGAAAGAGCTTGTCTCCTCTACAGAAGCCCAAAGGGACGTTTTAGGACCGTCTTTGCTCCATACGGAGCTCCAGGGAGGGCGGGCGAATCTGACTCTTGCCCAGGACGGTGCACCCTCCCTGGGTCGGCCAATGAGGTCTTAGAGCATGGAGCTCTGAACGCACCGCAACTTTTTGGACTTTGTCATTTTCGAGAGCTTGGCTTCAGGGTCATTTTCTCCATGGGCTTTGGGCTTTATTCGTGTCCAGGAGAGATGCACCGACCCTGGGATGGACATTAGAGGAAAATCAGCCCGTCTTTTCCTGGAGGTTTCATGGTTTTAAGAGCTCCACCTTGGCGGAGATTGAACTCGCTCACCCAGCCAGAGTGCAACCTCTCCGGCTTGGTCCACTGCCTTGAAGGCCCTGGAGCTGTCAGACCACAGCAACATCGTGGACTCTGTCATTTGAAAGAGCTTGTCTCCTCTACAGAAGCCCAAAGGGACGTTTTAAGACCGTCTTTGCTCCATACGGAGCTCCAGGGAGGGCGGGCGAATCTGACTCTTGCCCAGGACGGTCCACCCTCCCTGGGCTTCCCAGTGAGGTCCGAGAGCATGGAGCTCTGAAAGAGCCGCAACTTTTTTGGACTTTGTCATTTTCGAGAGCTTGGTTTCAGGGTCATTTTCTCCATGGGCTTTGGGCTTTATTCGTGCCCAGGAGAGGTGCACCCACCCTGGGATGGACATTAGAGGAAAATCAGACCGTCTTTTCCTGGAGGTTTCATGGTTTTAAGAGCTCCACCGTGGCGGAGATTGAACTCGCTCACCCAGCCAGAGTGCAACCTCTCCGGCTTGGTCCACTGCCTTGAAGGCCCTGGAGCTTTCAGACCACAGCAACATCGTGGACTCTGTCATTTGAAAGAGCTTGTCTCCTCTACAGAAGCCCAAAGGGACGTTTTAGGACCGTCTTTGCTCCATACGGAGCTCCAGGGAGGGCGGGCGAATCTGACTCTTGCCCAGGACGGTCCACCCTCCCTGGGCTTCCCAGTGAGGTCCGAGAGCATGGAGCTCTGAAAGAGCCGCAACTTTTTTGGACTTTGTCATTTTCGAGAGCTTGGTTTCAGGGTCATTTTCTCCATGGGCTTTGGGCTTTATTCGTGCCCAGGAGAGGTGCACCCACCCTGGGATGGACATTAGAGGAAAATCAGACCGTCTTTTCCTGGAGGTTTCATGGTTTTAAGAGCTCCACCGTGGCGGAGATTGAACTCGCTCACCCAGCCAGAGTGCAACCTCTCCGGCTTGGTCCACTGCCTTGAAGGCCCTGGAGCTTTCAGACCACAGCAACATCGTGGACTCTGTCATTTGAAAGAGCTTGTCTCCTCTACAGAAGCCCAAAGGGACGTTTTAGGACCGTCTTTGCTCCATACGGAGCTCCAGGGAGGGCGGGCGAATCTGACTCTTGCCCAGGACGGTCCACCCTCCCTGGGCTTCCCAGTGAGGTCCGAGAGCATGGAGCTCTGAAAGCACCGCAACTTTTTTGGACTTTGTCATTTTCAAGAGCTTGGTTTCAGGGTCATTTTCTCCATGGGCTTTGGGCTTTATTCGTGCCCAGGAGAGGTGCACCCACCCTGGGATGGACATTAGAGGAAAATCAGACCGTCTTTTCCTGGAGGTTTCATGGTTTTAAGAGCTCCACCGTGGCGGAGATTGAACTCGCTCACCCAGCCAGAGTGCAACCTCTACGGCTTGGTCCACTGCCTTGAAGGCCCTGGAGCTTTCAGTCCACAGCAACATCGTGGACTCTGACATTTTTAAAGCTCGGCATTCCACCGTGGGCGTTTGAGCTTTATTCGTGCCCAGGAGAGATGCACCCACCCTGGGATGGACATTAGAGGAAAATCAGCCCGTCTTTTCCTGGAGGTTTCATGTTTTTAAGAGCTCCACCGTGGCGGAGATTGAACTCGCTCACCCAGCCAGAGTGCAACCTCTCCGTTTTGGTCCACTGCCTTGAAGGCCCTGGAGCTTTGAGACCACAGCAACATCGTGGACTTTGTCATTCAAAAGAGTTTGTCTCCTCTACAGAAGCCCAAAGGGACGTTTTAGGACCGTCTTTGCTCCACACGGAGCTCCAGGGAGGGCGGGAGAATCTGACTCTTGCCCAGGACGGTGCACCCTCCCTGGGACGGCCAATGAGGTCGTAGAGCATGGAGCTCTGAACGCACCGCAACTTTTTTGGACTTTGTCATTTTCGAGAGCTTGGTTTCAGGGTCATTTTCTCCATGGGCTTTGGGCTTTATTCGTGCCCAGGAGAGGTGCACCCACCCTGGGATGGACATTAGAGGAAAATCAGACCGTCTTTTCCTGGAGGTTTCATGGTTTTAAGAGCTCCACCGTGGCGGAGATTGAACTCGCTCACCCAGCCAGAGTGCAACCTCTCCGGCTTGGTCCACTGCCTTGAAGGCCCTGGAGCTTTCAGACCACAGCAACATCGTGGACTCTGTCATTTGAAAGAGCTTGTCTCCTCTACAGAAGCCCAAAGGGACGTTTTAGGACCGTCTTTGCTCCATACGGAGCTCCAGGGAGGGCGGGCGAATCTGACTCTTGCCCAGGACGGTCCACCCTCCCTGGGCTTCCCAGTGAGGTCCGAGAGCATGGAGCTCTGAAAGAGCCGCAACTTTTTTGGACTTTGTCATTTTCGAGAGCTTGGTTTCAGGGTCATTTTCTCCATGGGCTTTGGGCTTTATTCGTGCCCAGGAGAGGTGCACCCACCCTGGGATGGACATTAGAGGAAAATCAGACCGTCTTTTCCTGGAGGTTTCATGGTTTTAAGAGCTCCACCGTGGCGGAGATTGAACTCGCTCACCCAGCCAGAGTGCAACCTCTCCGGCTTGGTCCACTGCCTTGAAGGCCCTGGAGCTTTCAGACCACAGCAACATCGTGGACTCTGTCATTTGAAAGAGCTTGTCTCCTCTACAGAAGCCCAAAGGGACGTTTTAGGACCGTCTTTGCTCCATACGGAGCTCCAGGGAGGGCGGGCGAATCTGACTCTTGCCCAGGACGGTCCACCCTCCCTGGGCTTCCCAGTGAGGTCCGAGAGCATGGAGCTCTGAAAGCACCGCAACTTTTTTGGACTTTGTCATTTTCAAGAGCTTGGTTTCAGGGTCATTTTCTCCATGGGCTTTGGGCTTTATTCGTGCCCAGGAGAGGTGCACCCACCCTGGGATGGACATTAGAGGAAAATCAGACCGTCTTTTCCTGGAGGTTTCATGGTTTTAAGAGCTCCACCGTGGCGGAGATTGAACTCGCTCACCCAGCCAGAGTGCAACCTCTACGGCTTGGTCCACTGCCTTGAAGGCCCTGGAGCTTTCAGTCCACAGCAACATCGTGGACTCTGACATTTTTAAAGCTCGGCATTCCACCGTGGGCGTTTGAGCTTTATTCGTGCCCAGGAGAGATGCACCCACCCTGGGATGGACATTAGAGGAAAATCAGCCCGTCTTTTCCTGGAGGTTTCATGTTTTTAAGAGCTCCACCGTGGCGGAGATTGAACTCGCTCACCCAGCCAGAGTGCAACTCTCCGTTTTGTCCACTGCCTTGAAGGCCCTGGAGCTTTGAGACCACAGCAACATCGTGGACTTTGTCATTCAAAAGAGTTTGTCTCCTCTACAGAAGCCCAAAGGGACGTTTTAGG
>NW_027509081.1:0-2500 GCF_051911475.1 Siphateles boraxobius
CAGAGCTCCACGATCTCAGAACCTCCCTGGCCATCCCAGGGAGGGTGCGCCGTCCTGGGTCAGATTCAGATTCGCTCCACACCCCTGGAGCTCCTTCTGGAGAAAAGACGGTCCTAAAACGGACCTTGGGGTCTTTATCGGGAGAGGGGAAGTAGTGCGGTGGAGGGCACACAGAACCCATTAACAGACCACCATGAGCCCCCCGCTCAGAGTCTCTCTGCTTGGGTATAAAATCCAGATTACACAGTGCGCGCGGTGGAGCTCTGGAAGTCCTGGTGGGAGAGGGCCCCCAGGAAAAAAAAAAAGCCCGGTCATGTTGCGCTGGGGAGAGAAAGAATTCAATCACCACCGCGGCGGTGGATCTCTGCATGTACGAAACCTCCAGGAAAATGACGGCTGCTGGTTTTCTTCTCTAACTGCATCCCAGGAAGGGTGCAGACTTCCTGGGCACGAATCAAGCTCAAAGTCCCCTTGGCGGGCCTGACTCTGGAGTCAAATTTGAAAAAGTGAGAACCGTGGTGGTCAGACCGGGTTGGGAAACGATCTGACCCAGCCCAGATAAAGTGCACTCTGTGCGGGCGAGACTTCCAGGAAACGCGCGGGTCTGGTTTGGACACCCAGACTCTCCTCGGACAAGGTAACGGTAGACGGGCGCCTCCGGGTTGCCTGGGGCCCGGAGGGGTGCACCCTCTCCTTCGGGCCGTCGCTGTCAGGGTTGACTGGTCGATTGGAACTTTGGACGCGCCTGGGGACGGCCCCTGCCCGGTCGCGAGACCGCTATGGGCAGCTTGCTCCTCCCCGCTTTGCGCGTCGACTCGAGACGCGGCCTCCCTCCGGGGAAAGCAGGCCGCGTCGACCTCGGGAGACTCAGATGGCCCGTCTGAAAACGGATGTCCGCAGCGGTGACGTCGGGACCGTCGTCAGGCTTTGACGGTTGGCGGGGTTTCGTTGGGGGCCCCCCATCACGGCACAGAGCCTGACTTCGCCCCGCGCCTCCCACCCGCTTTGAAAAGCACCCTTCCCCGTTACGGCCTCGATCCAGAGGCCTACCACCCCCCCGCCCTCACGGGCGGACGGTTCCTCACGCGCCCTATGAGCGGCCGTGCCGCCTCGAGCCCAGGCCCGAGCGGAGCGAGACCCGTGTGTAGGAAACCCGCGCGTCGCAGGTTCGTCCGTCCCGGGGCTCCTTTGATCCCGGGCTAAAACAAAAACCATATGCTTGTCGAACCGTCGGTCTGGGTAAACGGCAAAACGACTCCAGGGGCTTGAGACACCCCTGGAGCGACGGAGGAAGGTGCACCTCCGAAAGAAAAATGAAATTACGGACAGTGTCCGATCGAATGAGGTCCACGGAACAGAGAACCGTGGTGGTCAGACCGGGTGGGGAAGCGGTCTGGCTCAGCCCAGATAAAATGCACTCTGTGCGGGCGAGACTTCCAGTAAACGCGGGGGCTGGTTTGGACACCCAGACTCACCGCCGGTGCCCTGGGCGTGCATCCAGTGTGTGAAGGTGCACCGTCCTGGGCGAGCAGAGGGTGAAAGACACACAACACTCCTCGTAAGAAAATGGACAGTGTCCAAGATCTTGCATGCAAACGAGAGCCCTGTGCTCGCAGACCCGACCGTGGCCTGCTCAAAGTCAGATCCGTACGCTTGATGGCGCTCCTGCTGGAGCAAAGACGGTCCGAACACGGACGCTAGGGGTGTTGTAGAGGAGGTGGGGGACCGTCGCCACACTCTTCTCGGACAAGGTTAACGGAAGACGGGCGCCTCCGGGTTGCCTGGGGCCCGGAGGGGCGCACCCTCTCCTTCGGGCCGTCACTGTCAGGGTTGCCTGGTCGATTGGAACTTTGGACGCGCCTGGGGACGGCCCCTGCCCGGTCGCGAGACCGCTTTGGGCAGCTTGCTCCTCCCCGCTCTGCGCGTCGACGCTAGACGCGGCCTCCCTCCGGGGAAAGCAGGCCGTGTCGACTCTCGGGAGACTCAGATGGCCCGTCTGAAACGAATGTCCGCGACGGCGGCGGCGGACGCGGGCGCGTGGAATTCGGAATCGGACGGTCGGGGTGGCCGACACCCCCCGGTCCAGTCTTCGAGCCCGACCTTCGCCCCGCTCCTCCCCGCCCGAAAAGCACCTTTCCCGGTTACGGCCTTGATCCAGAGGCCTCCCACCCTGGCCCCGCCTGACGGACGGTTCCTCACGCGCCCTATGAGCGGCCGTGCCGCCTCGAGCCCCAGGGCCGAGCGGAGCGAGACCCGTGTGTAGGAAACCCGCGCGTGGTGGTTCGCCGTCCGGGGTCGATCCCGAGGTAAAAAAAAAAAAAAAGTACCATACGCTTGTCGGTCTGGGTAAAGGGCGGAACGACTCCGGGGGCTTGACTCACCCCTGGAGCGACGGAGGAAGGTGCACCTCCGAAAACTTTTTGAAAACGGACACCGTCCGTTGCAGACGAACGAGATTCCCACAACGACCAACCTCCCTGGAAGACTCCCAGGGAGAGTA
>NW_027509081.1:12500-30000 GCF_051911475.1 Siphateles boraxobius
TGGAGCTCCATACTCTGGGCACAGGGGGGTCTCCTCGAGCACCCCCCACGCCCAGAGTATGGAGCCCCAACTCGGCTTACTTTTATAGTTACGTCCGGTCAAAGTTCCAACTTTTGAGGTGGCGTATCTCTGGAGCCGAGCCGAGTCGGGCCTCCGAACTCTGGGGACGCGGGTCGCCCCCCCACGCCCAGAGTCTGGAGCCCCAAATCGTCCGGTTCCCGGAGCCGGGTAAACGGTGGGACTAACTGGGACTCTCTTAAGGTAGGGTTGACCAGAGTGCATTTGTTTGAACCGGTGTATCTCAGTGCTGAAGCCGAGTTGGGGCTCCATACTCTGGGCACGGGGGGGTCTCATAGTGGTCCCCCCACGCCCAGAGTATGGAGCCCCAACTCGGCTAACTTTTCGAGTTAGGTCCGGTCAAAGTTCCAACTTTGAGGTGGCACATCTCTGGAACCAAGCCGAGTTGGGGCTCCATACTCTGGGCACAGGGGGGTCTCATAGTGGTCCCCCCACGCCCAGAGTATGGAGCCCCAACTCGGCTAACTTTTCGAGTTAGGTCCGGTCAAAGTTCAGAATTTGAGGTGGCACATCTCCGGAACCAAGCCGATTTGGGGCTCCATACGCTGGGCACAGGGGGATGTCCTCGAGCACCCCCCACGCCCACAGTTTGGAGTCCCAACTCGGCTTACTTTTCGAGATACGCCCGGTCAAACCTGGACAGGAAGTGAGCGTATCTCGGGAACCGAGCCGAGTTGGGGCTCCATACGCTGGGCACAGGGGGGTGTCATCGAGCACCCCCCACGCCCGGAGCATGGAGCCCCAACTCGGCTTACTTTTCGAGTTAGGTCCGGTCAAAGTTCAGAATTTGAGGTGGCATATCTCTGGAGCCAAGCCGAGTTGGGGCTCCATACGCGGGGCACAGGGGGGTGTCCTCGAGCACCCCCCACGCCCAGAGTATGGAGCCCCAACTCGGCTTACTTTTCGAGTTAGGTCCGGTCAAAGTTCCAAATTTGAGGTGGCATATCTCTGGAACCAAGCCGAGTTGGGGCTCCGTACGCTGGGCACAGGGGGGTGTCCTCGAGCACCCCCCACGCCCAGAGTTTGGAGTCCCAACTCGGCTTACTTTTCGAGATACGCCCGATCAAACCTGGACAGGAAGTGACCGTATCTCGGGAACCGAGCAGAGTCCGGCCCCCTTACGCCCGGTGTCGGGGGGTCTCGTCGTACTCCCCCCACCCCCAGAGTCCGGAGCCCCAACTCGGCCTCCTCTCCGAGTTACGCCCGGTCGAATCCGGACAGGAAGTGGCCGTATCTCGGGACCGGGAGGTCCCCGGGGTTCGAGACGGCGGGAGAAGTAGGGTCCCCCGGGGTCCCCTCACCACCCGCCGTCCCCGGCCTCTGGGACCCCCCGGTCCCGAGATAGGCCCGGTAACGCGCGAGGGACTTTTTGAAAAAGCGGCCCGTATCTCGGGAAGGGGAGGTCCCAGAGTCTCGCCCTTTCGGGGGTCGGGGGATCCCTCCGGGCCCCCTCTGACCCAGCCTCCCCGGGCCCCTGGGACCTTTCCTTCCGAGGCGCGCGCCGTCCCGTCGGGCCACTTTTCTCCGGGACCGGGGGGCACCGGAGCTCCGGGGCGGGCTCGTCGGAAGGGGCCCACCGAGACCCTACTTTGACCCGAGTTTGGAGTCTCTAGGCGGCCGGGTCCCCGAGCCACAGCCGCCCAAAGTCGGTGCCCTTTTCCCGGTCCGAAAAACGCCTCAGAGTCCAAAACCTGCAGTGGGCCGGGACTTCCGGGGCCCCTGAGGCTCTGGCGGCGGTCCCGGGAAGGTTCACCTTTCTCGGGCACGGTCAGGTCGCCCCCCGCGGTCCCGGGAGTCCCGTCGGAGACGTGGGTGTCAGCCACGAGCGCAGCGTGGTGGGGAAATTTTTTGTTTTTCGCGAATATCTCGACAAGCACGCGGCGAAAAAATTCCAAACTCGGGTCGCTCGTAGGGCTCGAGGGGGCCTATCCAACGAGCCCACCCACGTCCCCGAGGGCCGTCGGGCCAGGGAGTTACGCCCGGTCAAAGGCGCACCTTTACGGGCTTATATCTCGGGAACCCCCGGCCCAATATTCCCCAAACTCTAATAGATCGTAGTGCCGGACGAGGCCTTTCGAAAGAGCCCACCCCCGAGGTCCAACTCGCCCGGGTCCCCGAGTTACAGCCGTCCAAAGTCGGGGGTCCCAGCGAACGGCGATCCCGTAGGGGGCGCTCCCGAGGCCCGTCACTCCAGGGTTCGAGCAAGGGCCCTACTGGGACCCCCTCACCCGAATTTGAGCTCTCTGGGTCTTCGCGTTCCCGAGATACGGGCGATTTTGTTCCGAGGCCGTGACGTCATCGGCGGCCGCCATTTTGAAGCGCGCCCGGTGGTTTTCGGCCGATATCTCCGCGAAAACACCACCAAAATTCACCAAACCGGTACCGTTTTGTTCGTCTCGACTAGACGCTTCCAACGAGCTCGGTGCCCGCCGAATCCGTCGAGTTTTCGCCGAGATATTCGCGTTTTTCGCTTTCGCGGCGCTGTATCTCGGGCCCCCGGGGGCCCCCGGAGCTGCGGGTGGTCTCGTTGGAAAGCTCTCGTCCCGCTCTAAACACGATAAAAATTTGGCGTCGATCGGACGCGGCTTCGCCGAGTTACGGCCGTTTAAAGCCGTTTGCAGTGGGTTACCATCCTGCAAACTGCAGGCGCTCGTCGGCGGCCCGCCCGCGGGCCGAGCTCGGTGCTTCATACCCGGCTTAAAGCGCCCAGCCCCGCGGTTCTGGAGGAACTGCCGGAGCAAAGGGTGTCCTGCAACGAGCCATTTGGGTTATGGGGAGAAGGGGAGTGTGTGTGTGTGTGTGTGTGTGTGCGCGCGCGCTTGCCCCCCTTTCTCCCTGGGAGCGTGGCTTGGCCCTGGGGGCTCGTCTCTCCACGGAGGTCTCTCGCCCGCCCCGGGTGGCTCGATCCCTGGGCACGGCTCGGTCCTCCTCGGTGGGGTTGGCTGAGCTCCAGAGCCGAGCTCGCTCCAAAACCTAAGTGCCAAACGTTGGCGGTGACCGGAAGACCCAGGCGCTCGGTCCTTCCCGACCAGCCCCGAAGAGGTCGGTCCGTCCTGGGCCAGACGCAGGTTCGCCCGCCGCCCCGGGTGCCTCGTCTGGAGCCGAGACGGTCCTAAAACTGACCACAGGGGTTGTATGGCGAGGGAGTGTGGTGGAGGCACACACACACACACACACACACACACACACACACACACACACCACCACCACCCTCGGAGGGCCTCCAGGAGCAATCCAATCCAAGCCCAGCCAGGAGGCACTCTGGGTGGGATAAAATCTGAATTGTGCCAGTGCCATGGAGCTCTGGAGGGAGAGGGCCTCCAGGAGCAATCCAAGCCCAGCCCAGGTGGCACTCTGGTTGGGTGGGATAAAATCTGAATTTTGCCAGTGCCATGGAGCTCTGGAGGGACAGGGCCTCCAGGAGCAATCCAAGCCCAGCCAGGTGGCACTCTGGTTGGGTGGGATAAAATCTGAATTTTGCCAGTGCCATGGAGCTCTGGAGGGAGAGGGCCTCCAGGAGCAATCCAAGCCCAGCCCAGGTGGCACTCTGGTTGGGTGGGATAAAATCTGAATTTTGCCAGTGCCATGGAGCTCTGGAGGGACAGGGCCTCCAGGAGCAATCCAAGCCCAGCCAGGTGGCACTCTGGTTGGGTGGGATAAAATCTGAATTTTGCCAGTGCCATGGAGCTCTGGAGGGAGAGGGCCTCCAGGAGCAATCCAAGCCCAGCCCAGGTGGCACTCTGGTTGGGTGGGATAAAATCTGAATTTTGCCAGTGCCATGGAGCTCTGGAGGGACAGGGCCTCCAGGAGCAATCCAAGCCCAGCCCAGGTGGCACTCTGGTTGGGTGGGATAAAATCTGAATTTTGCCAGTGCCATGGAGCTCTGGAGGGAGAGGGCCTCCAGGAGCAATCCAAGCCCAGCCCAGGTGGCACTCTGGTTGGGTGGGATAAAATCTGAATTTTGCCAGTGCCATGGAGCCCTGGAGGGAGAGGGCCTCCAGGAGCAATCCAAGCCCAGCCCAGGTGGCACTCTGGTTGGGTGGGATAAAATCTGAATTTTGCCAGTGCCATGGAGCTCTGGAGGGAGAGGGCCTCCAGGAGCAATCCAAGCCCAGCCCAGGTGGCACTCTGGTTGGGTGGGATAAAATCTGAATTTTGCCAGTGCCATGGAGCCCTGGAGGGAGAGGGCCTCCAGGAGCAATCCAAGCCCAGCCCAGGTGGCACTCTGGTTGGGTGGGATAAAATCTGAATTTTGCCAGTGCCATGGAGCCCTGGAGGGAGAGGGCCTCCGGGAGCAATCCAAGCCCAGCCAGGTGGCACCCTGGCTGGGGAGGGAGGTTGAAAATGACCGAGTTGGATCACTGGGAGTCCTGAGCACCAGGGCCCCTTCAAGGCAGAGAGCAAAGCCAGAGAGACTGCACTCTGGCTGGGGAGTAACTGGAAAAAACATGAAACATCCAGGAAGAGACGGGCTGATTTTCTAAAAATCTGAATCCCAGGTGAGGTGCAGCTCTCCTGGGCACGAATAAAAGCTCAAATGCCAGGCTTTAAACATGACAGAGTCCACGATGTTGCTGTGGTCTCAAAGCTCCAGGACCTTCAGGGCAGTGGACCAAGCCGTAGAGGTTGCACTCTGGCTGGGTGAGCGAGTTCAATCTCCGCCAAGGTGGAGCTCTTAAAACCATGAAACCTCCAGGAAAAGACGGGCTGATTTTCCTCTAATGTCCATCCCAGGGTGGGTGCATCTCTCCTGGGCACGAATAAAGCTCAAACGCCCACGGTGGAATGCCGAGCTTTAAAAATGACAGAGTCCACGATGTTGCTGTGGACTGAAAGCTCCAGGGCCTTCAAGGCAGTGGACCAAGCCGTAGAGGTTGCACTCTGGCTGGGTGAGCGAGTTTAATCTCCGCCACGGTGGAGCTCTTAAAACCATGAAACCTCCAGGAAAAGACGGTCTGATTTTCCTCTAAAGTCCATCCCAGGGTGGGTGCATCTCTCCTGGGCACGAATAAAGCCCAAAGCCCATGGAGAAAATGACCCTGAAGCCAAGCTCTTGAAAATGACAAAGTCCAAAAAAGTTGCGGTGCGTTCAGAGCTCCATGCTCTACGACCTCATTGGCCGTCCCAGGGAGGGTGCACCGTCCTGGGCAAGAGTCAGATTCTCCCGCCCTCCCTGGAGCTCCGTGTGGAGCAAAGACGGTCCTAAAACGTCCCTTTGGGCTTCTGTAGAGGAGACAAACTCTTTTGAATGACAAAGTCCACGATGTTGCTGTGGTCTCAAAGCTCCAGGGCCTTCAAGGCAGTGGACCAAAACGGAGAGGTTGCACTCTGGCTGGGTGAGCGAGTTCAATCTCCGCCACGGTGGAGCTCTTAAAAACATGAAACCTCCAGGAAAAGACGGGCTGATTTTCCTCTAATGTCCATCCCAGGGTGGGTGCATCTCTCCTGGGCACGAATAAAGCTCAAACGCCCACGGTGGAATGCCGAGCTTTAAAAATGTCAGAGTCCACGATGTTGCTGTGGACTGAAAGCTCCAGGGCCTTCAAGGCAGTGGACCAAGCCGTAGAGGTTGCACTCTGGCTGGGTGAGCGAGTTCAATCTCCGCCACGGTGGAGCTCTTAAAACCATGAAACCTCCAGGAAAAGACGGTCTGATTTTCCTCTAATGTCCATCCCAGGGTGGGTGCACCTCTCCTGGGCACGAATAAAGCCCAAAGCCCATGGAGAAAATGACCCTGAAACCAAGCTCTTGAAAATGACAAAGTCCAAAAAAGTTGCGGTGCTTTCAGAGCTCCATGCTCTCGGACCTCACTGGGAAGCCCAGGGAGGGTGGACCGTCCTGGGCAAGAGTCAGATTCGCCCGCCCTCCCTGGAGCTCCGTATGGAGCAAAGACGGTCCTAAAACGTCCCTTTGGGCTTCTGTAGAGGAGACAAGCTCTTTCAAATGACAGAGTCCACGATGTTGCTGTGGTCTGAAAGCTCCAGGGCCTTCAAGGCAGTGGACCAAGCCGGAGAGGTTGCACTCTGGCTGGGTGAGCGAGTTCAATCTCCGCCACGGTGGAGCTCTTAAAACCATGAAACCTCCAGGAAAAGACGGTCTGATTTTCCTCTAATGTCCATCCCAGGGTGGGTGCACCTCTCCTGGGCACGAATAAAGCCCAAAGCCCATGGAGAAAATGACCCTGAAACCAAGCTCTCGAAAATGACAAAGTCCAAAAAAGTTGCGGCTCTTTCAGAGCTCCATGCTCTCGGACCTCACTGGGAAGCCCAGGGAGGGTGGACCGTCCTGGGCAAGAGTCAGATTCGCCCGCCCTCCCTGGAGCTCCGTATGGAGCAAAGACGGTCCTAAAACGTCCCTTTGGGCTTCTGTAGAGGAGACAAGCTCTTTCAAATGACAGAGTCCACGATGTTGCTGTGGTCTGAAAGCTCCAGGGCCTTCAAGGCAGTGGACCAAGCCGGAGAGGTTGCACTCTGGCTGGGTGAGCGAGTTCAATCTCCGCCACGGTGGAGCTCTTAAAACCATGAAACCTCCAGGAAAAGACGGTCTGATTTTCCTCTAATGTCCATCCCAGGGTGGGTGCACCTCTCCTGGGCACGAATAAAGCCCAAAGCCCATGGAGAAAATGACCCTGAAACCAAGCTCTCGAAAATGACAAAGTCCAAAAAAGTTGCGGTGCGTTCAGAGCTCCATGCTCTACGACCTCATTGGCCGTCCCAGGGAGGGTGCACCGTCCTGGGCAAGAGTCAGATTCTCCCGCCCTCCCTGGAGCTCCGTGTGGAGCAAAGACGGTCCTAAAACGTCCCTTTGGGCTTCTGTAGAGGAGACAAACTCTTTTGAATGACAAAGTCCACGATGTTGCTGTGGTCTCAAAGCTCCAGGGCCTTCAAGGCAGTGGACCAAAACGGAGAGGTTGCACTCTGGCTGGGTGAGCGAGTTCAATCTCCGCCACGGTGGAGCTCTTAAAAACATGAAACCTCCAGGAAAAGACGGGCTGATTTTCCTCTAATGTCCATCCCAGGGTGGGTGCATCTCTCCTGGGCACGAATAAAGCTCAAACGCCCACGGTGGAATGCCGAGCTTTAAAAATGTCAGAGTCCACGATGTTGCTGTGGACTGAAAGCTCCAGGGCCTTCAAGGCAGTGGACCAAGCCGTAGAGGTTGCACTCTGGCTGGGTGAGCGAGTTCAATCTCCGCCACGGTGGAGCTCTTAAAACCATGAAACCTCCAGGAAAAGACGGTCTGATTTTCCTCTAATGTCCATCCCAGGGTGGGTGCACCTCTCCTGGGCACGAATAAAGCCCAAAGCCCATGGAGAAAATGACCCTGAAACCAAGCTCTTGAAAATGACAAAGTCCAAAAAAGTTGCGGTGCTTTCAGAGCTCCATGCTCTCGGACCTCACTGGGAAGCCCAGGGAGGGTGGACCGTCCTGGGCAAGAGTCAGATTCGCCCGCCCTCCCTGGAGCTCCGTATGGAGCAAAGACGGTCCTAAAACGTCCCTTTGGGCTTCTGTAGAGGAGACAAGCTCTTTCAAATGACAGAGTCCACGATGTTGCTGTGGTCTGAAAGCTCCAGGGCCTTCAAGGCAGTGGACCAAGCCGGAGAGGTTGCACTCTGGCTGGGTGAGCGAGTTCAATCTCCGCCACGGTGGAGCTCTTAAAACCATGAAACCTCCAGGAAAAGACGGTCTGATTTTCCTCTAATGTCCATCCCAGGGTGGGTGCACCTCTCCTGGGCACGAATAAAGCCCAAAGCCCATGGAGAAAATGACCCTGAAACCAAGCTCTCGAAAATGACAAAGTCCAAAAAAGTTGCGGCTCTTTCAGAGCTCCATGCTCTCGGACCTCACTGGGAAGCCCAGGGAGGGTGGACCGTCCTGGGCAAGAGTCAGATTCGCCCGCCCTCCCTGGAGCTCCGTATGGAGCAAAGACGGTCCTAAAACGTCCCTTTGGGCTTCTGTAGAGGAGACAAGCTCTTTCAAATGACAGAGTCCACGATGTTGCTGTGGTCTGAAAGCTCCAGGGCCTTCAAGGCAGTGGACCAAGCCGGAGAGGTTGCACTCTGGCTGGGTGAGCGAGTTCAATCTCCGCCACGGTGGAGCTCTTAAAACCATGAAACCTCCAGGAAAAGACGGTCTGATTTTCCTCTAATGTCCATCCCAGGGTGGGTGCACCTCTCCTGGGCACGAATAAAGCCCAAAGCCCATGGAGAAAATGACCCTGAAACCAAGCTCTCGAAAATGACAAAGTCCAAAAAAGTTGCGGCTCTTTCAGAGCTCCATGCTCTCGGACCTCACTGGGAAGCCCAGGGAGGGTGGACCGTCCTGGGCAAGAGTCAGATTCGCCCGCCCTCCCTGGAGCTCCGTATGGAGCAAAGACGGTCTTAAAACGTCCCTTTGGGCTTCTGTAGAGGAGACAAGCTCTTTCAAATGACAGAGTCCACGATGTTGCTGTGGTCTGACAGCTCCAGGGCCTTCAAGGCAGTGGACCAAGCCGGAGAGGTTGCACTCTGGCTGGGTGAGCGAGTTCAATCTCCGCCAAGGTGGAGCTCTTAAAACCATGAAACCTCCAGGAAAAGACGGGCTGATTTTCCTCTAATGTCCATCCCAGGGTCGGTGCATCTCTCCTGGACACGAATAAAGCCCAAAGCCCATGGAGAAAATGACCCTGAAGCCAAGCTCTCGAAAATGACAAAGTCCAAAAAGTTGCGGTGCGTTCAGAGCTCCATGCTCTAAGACCTCATTGGCCGACCCAGGGAGGGTGCACCGTCCTGGGCAAGAGTCAGATTCGCCCGCCCTCCCTGGAGCTCCGTATGGAGCAAAGACGGTCCTAAAACGTCCCTTTGGGCTTCTGTAGAGGAGACAAGCTCTTTCAAATGACAGAGTCCACGATGTTGCTGTGGTCTGAAAGCTCCAGGGCCTTCAAGGCAGTGGACCAAGCCGGAGAGGTTGCACTCTGGCTGGGTGAGCGAGTTCAATCTCCGCCAAGGTGGAGCTCTTAAAACCATGAAACCTCCAGGAAAAGACGGGCTGATTTTCCTCTAATGTCCATCCCAGGGTGGGTGCATCTCTCCTGGACACGAATAAAGCCCAAAGCCCATGGAGAAAATGACCCTGAAGCCAAGCTCTCGAAAATGACAAAGTCCAAAAAGTTGCGGTGCGTTCAGAGCTCCATGCTCTAAGACCTCATTGGCCGACCCAGGGAGGGTGCACCGTCCTGGGCAAGAGTCAGATTCGCCCGCCCTCCCTGGAGCTCCGTGTGGAGCAAAGACGGTCTTAAAACGTCCCTTCGGGCTTCTGTAGAGGAGACAAGCTCTTACAAATGACAGAGTCCACGATGTTGCTGTGGTCTGAAAGCTCCAGGGCCTTCAAGGCAGTGGACCAAGCCGGAGAGGTTGCACTCTGGCTGGGTGAGCGAGTTCAATCTCCGCCAAGGTGGAGCTCTTAAAACCATGAAACCTCCAGGAAAAGACGGGCTAATTTTCCTCTAATGTCCATCCCAGGGTGGGTGCATCTCTCCTGGACACGAATAAAGCCCAAAGCCCATGGAGAAAATGACCCTGAAGCCAAGCTCTCGAAAATGACAAAGTCCAAAAAGTTGCGGTGCGTTCAGAGCTCCATGCTCTAAGACCTCATTGGCCGACCCAGGGAGGGTGCACCGTCCTGGGCAAGAGTCAGATTCGCCCGCCCTCCCTGGAGCTCCGTGTGGAGCAAAGACGGTCTTAAAACGTCCCTTCGGGCTTCTGTAGAGGAGACAAGCTCTTACAAATGACAGAGTCCACGATGTTGCTGTGGTCTGAAAGCTCCAGGGCCTTCAAGGCAGTGGACCAAGCCGGAGAGGTTGCACTCTGGCTGGGTGAGCGAGTTCAATCTCCGCCAAGGTGGAGCTCTTAAAACCATGAAACCTCCAGGAAAAGACGGGCTGATTTTCCTCTAATGTCCATCCCAGGGTGGGTGCATCTCTCCTGGACACGAATAAAGCCCAAAGCCCATGGAGAAAATGACCCTGAAGCCAAGCTCTCGAAAATGACAAAGTCCAAAAAGTTGCGGTGCGTTCAGAGCTCCATGCTCTAAGACCTCATTGGCCGACCCAGGGAGGGTGCACCGTCCTGGGCAAGAGTCAGATTCGCCCGCCCTCCCTGGAGCTCCGTGTGGAGCAAAGACGGTCTTAATACGTCCCTTCGGGCTTCTGTAGAGGAGACAAGCTCTTACAAATGACAGAGTCCACGATGTTGCTGTGGTCTGAAAGCTCCAGGGCCTTCAAGGCAGTGGACCAAGCCGGAGAGGTTGCACTCTGGCTGGGTGAGCGAGTTCAATCTCCGCCAAGGTGGAGCTCTTAAAACCATGAAACCTCCAGGAAAAGACGGGCTGATTTTCCTCTAATGTCCATCCCAGGGTGGGTGCATCTCTCCTGGACACGAATAAAGCCCAAAGCCCATGGAGAAAATGACCCTGAAGCCAAGCTCTCGAAAATGACAAAGTCCAAAAAGTTGCGGTGCGTTCAGAGCTCCATGCTCTAAGACCTCATTGGCCGACCCAGGGAGGGTGCACCGTCCTAGGCAAGAGTCAGATTCGCCCGCCCTCCCTGGAGCTCCGTGTGGAGCAAAGACGGTCTTAAAACGTCCCTTCGGGCTTCTGTAGAGGAGACAAGCTCTTACAAATGACAGAGTCCACGATGTTGCTGTGGTCTGAAAGCTCCAGGGCCTTCAAGGCAGTGGACCAAGCCGGAGAGGTTGCACTCTGGCTGGGTGAGCGAGTTAAATCTCCGCCAAGGTGGAGCTCTTAAAACCATGAAACCTCCAGGAAAAGACGGGCTGATTTTCCTCTGATGTCCATCCCAGGGTGGGTGCATCTCTCCTGGGCACGAATAAAGCTCAAACGCCCACGGTGGAATGCCGAGCTTTAAAAATGACAGAGTCCACGATGTTGCTGTGGACTGAAAGCTCCAGGGCCTTCAAGGCAGTGGACCAAGCCGGAGAGGTTGCACTCTGGCTGGGTGAGCGAGTTCAATCTCCGCCACGGTGGAGCTCTTAAATACATGAAACCTCCAGGAAAAGTCGGGCCCGTTCTTCTGAAAAAGTCCTTCCCAGGCAAAGCGCACCTCTCCTGGGCACGAATAAAGCCCAAAGCCCATGGAGAAAATGACCCTGAAACCAAGCTCTTGAAAATGACAAAGTCCAAAAAAGTTGCGGTGCGTTCAGAGCTCCATGCTCTCGGACCTCACTGGGAAGCCCAGGGAGGGTGGACCGTCCTGGGCCAGAGTCATATTCGCCCGCCCTCCCTGGAGCTCATATTGGAGCAAAGACGGTCCTAAAACGGCCCTTCGGGCTTCTGTGGAGGAGACAAGCTCTTACAAATGACAGAGTCCACGATGTTGCTGTGGTCTCAAAGCTCCAGGGCCTTCAAGGCAGTGGACCAAGCCGGAGAGGCTGCACTCTGGCTGGGTGAGCGAGTTCAATCTCCGCCACGGCGGAGCTCTTAAAAACATGAAACCTCCAGGAAAAGACGGGCCCGTTCTTCTGAAAAAGTCCATCCCAGGCAAAGCGCACCTCTCCCGGGCACGAATAAAGCCCAAAGCCCGTGGAGAAAATGACCCTGAAGCCAAGCTCTTGAAAATGACAAAGTCCAAAAAAGTTGCGGTGCGTTCAGAGCTCCATGCTCTACGACCTCATTGGCCGTCCCAGGGAGGGTGCACCGTCCTGGGCAAGAGTCAGATTCCCCCGCCCTCCCTGGAGCTCTGTGTGGAGCAAAGACGGTCCTAAAACGTCCCTTCAGGCTTTTGTAGAGGAGGTGGAGAAGCCTTCCTGGGCACGAAGCAAGCTCAAACGCCCATGGCGGGCTTGACTCTGGAGTCAAATTCGAAAAAAATTGACCGAGTCCAAAAAGTTGCTGTGGGTTCAAAGCTCCATGCTCTACGACCTCCCTGGCTAGCCCAGGGAGGGTGCACCGTCCTGGGCCAGAGTCAGATTCGCCCGCCACCCGCTGGAGCTCCATCTGGAGAAAAGACGGTCCTGAAACGGACCTTCGGGGCTTTATCGGGGAAGGGAAGTAGAGCGGTGGAGGGCACGCACAACCCATGAACAGACCGTCGTGAGCCCCGCTCGGAGTCTCTCTGCGTGGGTATAAAAATACAGATTACACAGTGCGCTCGGTGGAGCTCTGGAAGTCCTGGTGGGAGACGGCCCCCAGGGGAAAAAAAAGCCCGGCCGGGGTGTGCTCTGGCTGGGGAGAGAAAGAATTCAATCTCCACCGCGGGGGTGGATCACTGCATGTACGAAACATCCAGGAAAATGACGGCTGCTGGTTTACTTCTCTAAGTGCTTCCCAGGAAGGGTGCAGCCTTCCTGGGCACGAATCGAATCCAAAGCCCCCATGGCGGGCATGACTCTGGAGTCAAAAGGTTGCTGTGGGTTCAGAGCTTCCATGGTATCAGACCTTTCTGGCCATCCCAGGGAGGGTGCGCCGTCCTGGTTCAGATTCAGATTCGCCCCCAACCCCTGGAGCTCCTTCTGGAGAAAAGATGGTCCTGAAACGGACCTTGGGGTCTTTATCGGGGAGGGGAAGTAATGCGGTGGAGGGCACACAGAACCCATTAACAGACCTCCGTGAGCCCCCCGCTCAGAGTCTCTCTGCTTGGGTATAAAAATCCAGATTACACAGTGCGCACGGTGGAGCTCTGGAAGTCCTGGTGGGACCCCCAGGGAAAAAAAATAAAAGCCCGGCCGGGGTACGCTCTGACTGGGGAGAGAAATAATTCAATCTCCAACCGCGGCGGTGGATCTCTGCATGTACGAAACCTCCAGGAAAATGACGGCTGCTGGTTTTCTTCTCTAAATGCATCCCAGGAAGGGTGCAGACTTCCTGGGCACAAATCAAGCTCAAAGTCCCCTTGGCGGGCCTGACTCTGGAGTCAAATTTGAAAAATTGACAGAGTCCAAAATGTTGCCGTGTGATCAGAGCTCCACGATCTCAGAACCTCCCTGGCCATCCCAGGGAGGGTGCGCCGTCCTGGGTCAGATTCAGATTCGCTCCCCACCCCTGGAGCTCCTTCTGGAGAAAAGACGGTCTTAAAACGGACCTTGGGGTCTTTATCGGGAAGGGGAAGTAGTGCGGTGGAGGGCACACAGAACCCATTAACAGACCTCCGTGAGCCCCCCGCTCAGAGTCTCTCTGCTTGGGTATAAAAATCCAGATTACACAGTGCGCACGGTGGAGCTCTGGAAGTCCTGGTGGGACCCCCAGGGAAAAAAATAAAAGCCCGGCCGGGGTACGCTCTGACTGGGGAGAGAAATAATTCAATCTCCACCGCGGCGGTGGATCTCTGCATGTACGAAACCTCCAGGAAAATGACGGCTGCTGGTTTTCTTCCCTAACTGCATCCCAGGAAGGGTGCAGACTTCCTGGGCACTAATCAAGCTCAAAGTCCCCTTGGCGGGCCTGACTCTGGAGTCAAATTTGAAAAATTGACAAGAGTCCAAAATGTTGCCGTGTGATCAGAGCTCCACGATCTCAGAACCTCCCTGGCCATCCCAGGGAGGGTGCGCCGTCCTGGGTCAGATTCAGATTCGCTCCACACCCCTGGAGCTCCTTCTGGAGAAAAGACGGTCCTAAAACGGACCTTGGGGTCTTTATCGGGAGAGGGGAAGTAGTGCGGTGGAGGGCACACAGAACCCATTAACAGACCACCATGAGCCCCCCGCTCAGAGTCTCTCTGCTTGGGTATAAAATCCAGATTACACAGTGCGCGCGGTGGAGCTCTGGAAGTCCTGGTGGGAGAGGGCCCCCAGGAAAAAAAAAAAGCCCGGTCATGTTGCGCTGGGGAGAGAAAGAATTCAATCACCACCGCGGCGGTGGATCTCTGCATGTACGAAACCTCCAGGAAAATGACGGCTGCTGGTTTTCTTCTCTAACTGCATCCCAGGAAGGGTGCAGACTTCCTGGGCACGAATCAAGCTCAAAGTCCCCTTGGCGGGCCTGACTCTGGAGTCAAATTTGAAAAAGTGAGAACCGTGGTGGTCAGACCGGGTTGGGAAACGATCTGACCCAGCCCAGATAAAGTGCACTCTGTGCGGGCGAGACTTCCAGGAAACGCGCGGGTCTGGTTTGGACACCCAGACTCTCCTCGGACAAGGTAACGGTAGACGGGCGCCTCCGGGTTGCCTGGGGCCCGGAGGGGTGCACCCTCTCCTTCGGGCCGTCGCTGTCAGGGTTGACTGGTCGATTGGAACTTTGGACGCGCCTGGGGACGGCCCCTGCCCGGTCGCGAGACCGCTATGGGCAGCTTGCTCCTCCCCGCTTTGCGCGTCGACTCGAGACGCGGCCTCCCTCCGGGGAAAGCAGGCCGCGTCGACCTCGGGAGACTCAGATGGCCCGTCTGAAAACGGATGTCCGCAGCGGTGACGTCGGGACCGTCGTCAGGCTTTGACGGTTGGCGGGGTTTCGTTGGGGGCCCCCCATCACGGCACAGAGCCTGACTTCGCCCCGCGCCTCCCACCCGCTTTGAAAAGCACCCTTCCCCGTTACGGCCTCGATCCAGAGGCCTACCACCCCCCCGCCCTCACGGGCGGACGGTTCCTCACGCGCCCTATGAGCGGCCGTGCCGCCTCGAGCCCAGGCCCGAGCGGAGCGAGACCCGTGTGTAGGAAACCCGCGCGTCGCAGGTTCGTCCGTCCCGGGGCTCCTTTGATCCCGGGCTAAAACAAAAACCATATGCTTGTCGAACCGTCGGTCTGGGTAAACGGCAAAACGACTCCAGGGGCTTGAGACACCCCTGGAGCGACGGAGGAAGGTGCACCTCCGAAAGAAAAATGAAATTACGGACAGTGTCCGATCGAATGAGGTCCACGGAACAGAGAACCGTGGTGGTCAGACCGGGTGGGGAAGCGGTCTGGCTCAGCCCAGATAAAATGCACTCTGTGCGGGCGAGACTTCCAGTAAACGCGGGGGCTGGTTTGGACACCCAGACTCACCGCCGGTGCCCTGGGCGTGCATCCAGTGTGTGAAGGTGCACCGTCCTGGGCGAGCAGAGGGTGAAAGACACACAACACTCCTCGTAAGAAAATGGACAGTGTCCAAGATCTTGCATGCAAACGAGAGCCCTGTGCTCGCAGACCCGACCGTGGCCTGCTCAAAGTCAGATCCGTACGCTTGATGGCGCTCCTGCTGGAGCAAAGACGGTCCGAACACGGACGCTAGGGGTGTTGTAGAGGAGGTGGGGGACCGTCGCCACACTCTTCTCGGACAAGGTTAACGGAAGACGGGCGCCTCCGGGTTGCCTGGGGCCCGGAGGGGCGCACCCTCTCCTTCGGGCCGTCACTGTCAGGGTTGCCTGGTCGATTGGAACTTTGGACGCGCCTGGGGACGGCCCCTGCCCGGTCGCGAGACCGCTTTGGGCAGCTTGCTCCTCCCCGCTCTGCGCGTCGACGCTAGACGCGGCCTCCCTCCGGGGAAAGCAGGCCGTGTCGACTCTCGGGAGACTCAGATGGCCCGTCTGAAACGAATGTCCGCGACGGCGGCGGCGGACGCGGGCGCGTGGAATTCGGAATCGGACGGTCGGGGTGGCCGACACCCCCCGGTCCAGTCTTCGAGCCCGACCTTCGCCCCGCTCCTCCCCGCCCGAAAAGCACCTTTCCCGGTTACGGCCTTGATCCAGAGGCCTCCCACCCTGGCCCCGCCTGACGGACGGTTCCTCACGCGCCCTATGAGCGGCCGTGCCGCCTCGAGCCCCAGGGCCGAGCGGAGCGAGACCCGTGTGTAGGAAACCCGCGCGTGGTGGTTCGCCGTCCGGGGTCGATCCCGAGGTAAAAAAAAAAAAAAAGTACCATACGCTTGTCGGTCTGGGTAAAGGGCGGAACGACTCCGGGGGCTTGACTCACCCCTGGAGCGACGGAGGAAGGTGCACCTCCGAAAACTTTTTGAAAACGGACACCGTCCGTTGCAGACGAACGAGATTCCCACAACGACCAACCTCCCTGGAAGACTCCCAGGGAGAGTACCTCGGGTTCGGGCACGGTCAAATCCGTCCGCGTGACGGAGCTCCCTTCGGAGCGACGTGGGTCCTAAAACGGACCTTGGGGGTTTTGTCGAGGAGGGCGACAAACGCTCCCGCTCGGACAAGGTGACGGAGGGCGGGCGCCCACGGAGGAAAGGGCGAAGAAAAAAAAACGGACAGAGTCCAAAACGGTGCGGTCCACCCAGATTCCCACGTACGCGAGACTCTCCGGCTGGCAACCGGGGAGAGTGCCTAGGTGTCGGGCACGTACGAATCCGTCGGCGGTGACGGAGCTCCGGTCGGAGCAAAGACGGTCCTAAAACGGCCCTTCGGGGTTTTGTCGAGGAGGGGACAAGCGCCCTGCTCGGACAAGGTGAGAGAAGGCGGGCGGCTCGCGGAAGGCGCCCCGGAGGCAGGCGATCCTCCTAAAGAAACGGACAGAGTCCGAAACGGTGCGGTTCACCCGGGTCACCACGTACACGAGTCTCCCCGGCTGGCGACCGGGGAGAGTGCCTCTGTGTCGGGCACGTGAGAATCCGTCCGCGGCGACGGAGCTCCCGTCGGAGCAAAGACGGTCCTAAAACGGCCCTTCGGGGTTTTGTCGAGGAGGGGACAACGGCCCCGCTCGGACAAGGTATCGGAGAAAAGGCAACGGACGAGAAAAAAACGGGCGCCTCCGGGTTGCCCGGGGTCCGGAGGAGCGCTCCCCCTCCTCCGGGCCGTCACTTTCGGGGTAGCCTGGTCGATTGGAACTTTGGACGCGCCTGGGGACGGCCCCTGCCCGGTCGCGAGACCGCTTTGGGCAGCTTGCTCCTCCCCGCTCTGCGCGTCGACGCTAGACGCGGCCTCCCTCCGGGGAAAGCAGGCCGCGTCGACCTCGGGAGACTCAGATGGCCCGTCTGAAACGAATGTCCGCGACGGCGGCGGCGGACGCGGGCGCGTGGGTTCCGGAATCGGACGGTCGGGGTGGCCGACACCCCCCGGTCCAGTCTTCGAGACCGACCTACGCCTCGCTCCTCCCCGCCCGAAAAGCACCCTTCCCGGTTACGGCCTCGACCCAGCGGCCACAAACCCCCCACCTCTGCCGAGGAGGAGGGTTCCGCACGCGCCCTATGAGCGGCCGCGCCGTCCTCGGGCCCCAGGCCACGAGGCGGAGCGAGACCCGTGTGTAGGAAGCCAGCGTGTCGCGGTTCTCCTTCCAAGGCGGCTTACCTGGTTGATCCTGCCAGTAGCATATGCTTGTCTCAAAGATTAAGCCATGCAGGTCTAAGTGCACACGGTCGGTACAGTGAAACTGCGAATGGCTCATTAAATCAGTTATGGTTCCTTTGATCGCTCCACCCGCTACTTGGATAACTGTGGCAATTCCAGAGCTAATACATGCAAACGAGCGCCGACCCGGCTCCCCTCGGGGGGTCGGGGACGCGTGCATTTA
>NW_027509082.1:0-15000 GCF_051911475.1 Siphateles boraxobius
CTTGGTTCCTGAGTTATGCTCGGTCAGAGATGGGACTTTGACCGGGTGTATCTCGAAAACCACGCCGACTTGGAGCTCCATACTCCGGGCATGGGGAGGGCCCATAGGGCCCCTTCAGACCCCACCGTCCCCAGCTCCTGGGACATTCCGATTCCGAGATACGGCCACTTCCTGTCCAGGTTTGACCGGGCGTATCTCGGAAACCACGCCGAATTGGAGCTCCATACTCTGGGCACAGGGGGGTCTCCTCGAGCACCCCCCACGCCCAGAGTATGGAGCCCCAACTCGGCTTACTTTTATAGTTACGTCCGGTCAAAGTTCCAACTTTTGAGGTGGCGTATCTCTGGAGCCGAGCCGAGTCGGGCCTCCGAACTCTGGGGACGCGGGTCGCCCCCCCACGCCCAGAGTCTGGAGCCCCAAATCGTCCGGTTCCCGGAGCCGGGTAAACGGTGGGACTAACTGGGACTCTCTTAAGGTAGGGTTGACCAGAGTGCATTTGTTTGAACCGGTGTATCTCAGTGCTGAAGCCGAGTTGGGGCTCCATACTCTGGGCACGGGGGGGTCTCATAGTGGTCCCCCCACGCCCAGAGTATGGAGCCCCAACTCGGCTAACTTTTCGAGTTAGGTCCGGTCAAAGTTCCAACTTTGAGGTGGCACATCTCTGGAACCAAGCCGAGTTGGGGCTCCATACTCTGGGCACAGGGGGGTCTCATAGTGGTCCCCCCACGCCCAGAGTATGGAGCCCCAACTCGGCTAACTTTTCGAGTTAGGTCCGGTCAAAGTTCAGAATTTGAGGTGGCACATCTCCGGAACCAAGCCGATTTGGGGCTCCATACGCTGGGCACAGGGGGATGTCCTCGAGCACCCCCCACGCCACAGTTTGGAGTCCCAACTCGGCTTACTTTTCGAGATACGCCCGGTCAAACCTGGACAGAAGTGAGCGTATCTCGGGAACCGAGCCGAGTTGGGGCTCCATACGCTGGGCACAGGGGGGTGTCATCGAGCACCCCCCACGCCCGGAGCATGGAGCCCCAACTCGGCTTACTTTCGAGTTAGGTCCGGTCAAAGTTCAGAATTTGAGGTGGCATATCTCTGGAGCCAAGCCGAGTTGGGGCTCCATACGCGGGGCACAGGGGGGTGTCCTCGAGCACCCCCCACGCCCAGAGTATGGAGCCCCAACTCGGCTTACTTTTCGAGTTAGGTCCGGTCAAAGTTCCAAATTTGAGGTGGCATATCTCTGGAACCAAGCCGAGTTGGGGCTCCGTACGCTGGGCACAGGGGGGTGTCCTCGAGCACCCCCCACGCCCAGAGTTTGGAGTCCCAACTCGGCTTACTTTTCGAGATACGCCCGATCAAACCTGGACAGGAAGTGACCGTATCTCGGGAACCGAGCAGAGTCCGGCCCCCTTACGCCCGGTGTCGGGGGGTCTCGTCGTACTCCCCCCACCCCCAGAGTCCGGAGCCCCAACTCGGCCTCCTCTCCGAGTTACGCCCGGTCGAATCCGGACAGGAAGTGGCCGTATCTCGGGACCGGGAGGTCCCCGGGGTTCGAGACGGCGGGAGAAGTAGGGTCCCCCGGGGTCCCCTCACCACCCGCCGTCCCCGGCCTCTGGGACCCCCGGTCCCGAGATAGGCCCCGGTAACGCGCGAGGGACTTTTTTGAAAAAGCGGCCCGTATCTCGGGAAGGGGAGGTCCCAGAGTCTCGCCCTTTCGGGGGTCGGGGGATCCCTTCCGGGCCCCCTCTGACCCAGCCTCCCCGGGCCCCTGGGACCTTTCCTTCCGAGGCGCGCGCCGTCCCGTCGGGCCACTTTTCTCCGGGACCGGGGGGCACCGGAGCTCCGGGGCGGGCTCGTCGGAAGGGGCCCACCGAGACCCTACTTTGACCCGAGTTTGGAGTCTCTAGGCGGCCGGGTCCCCGAGCCACAGCCGCCCAAAGTCGGTGCCCTTTTCCCGGTCCGAAAAACGCCTCAGAGTCCAAACCTGCAGTGGCCGGGACTTCCGGGGCCCCTGAGGCTCTGGCGGCGGTCCCGGGAAGGTTCACCTTTCTCGGGCACGGTCAGGTCGCCCCCCGCGGTCCCGGGAGTCCCGTCGGAGACGTGGGTGTCAGCCACGAGCGCAGCGTGGTGGGGAAATTTTTTGTTTTCGCGAATATCTCGACAAGCACGCGGCGAAAAATTCCAAACTCGGGTCGCTCGTAGGGCTCGAGGGGGCCTATCCAACGAGCCCACCCACGTCCCCGAGGGCCGTCGGGCCAGGGAGTTACGCCCGGTCAAAGGCGCACCTTTACGGGCTTATATCTCGGAACCCCCGGCCCAATATTCCCCAAACTCTAATAGATCGTAGTGCCGGACGAGGCCTTTCGAAAGAGCCCACCCCCGAGGTCCAACTCGCCCGGGTCCCCCGAGTTACAGCCGTCCAAAGTCGGGGGTCCCAGCGAACGGCGATCCCGTAGGGGGCGCTCCCGAGGCCCGTCACTCCAGGGTTCGAGCAAGGGCCCTACTGGGACCCCCTCACCCGAATTTGAGCTCTCTGGGTCTTCGCGTTCCCGAGATACGGGCGATTTGTTCCGAGGCCGTGACGTCATCGGCGGCCGCCATTTTGAAGCGCGCCCGGTGGTTTTCGGCCGATATCTCCGCGAAAACACCACCAAAATTCACCAAACCGGTACCGTTTTGTTCGTCTCGACTAGACGCTTCCAACGAGCTCGGTGCCCGCCGAATCCGTCGAGTTTCGCCGAGATATTCGCGTTTTTCGCTTTCGCGGCGCTGTATCTCGGGCCCCCGGGGGCCCCCGGAGCTGCGGGTGGTCTCGTTGGAAAGCTCTCGTCCCGCTCTAAACACGATAAAAATTTGGCGTCGATCGGACGCGGCTTCGCCGAGTTACGGCCGTTTAAAGCCGTTTGCAGTGGGTTACCATCCTGCAAACTGCAGGCGCTCGTCGGCGGCCCGCCCGCGGGCCGAGCTCGGTGCTTCATACCCGGCTTAAAGCGCCCAGCCCCGCGGTTCTGGAGGAACTGCCGGAGCAAGGGTGTCCTGCAACGAGCCATTTGGGTTATGGGGAGAAGGGGAGTGTGTGTGTGTGTGTGTGTGTGCGCGCGCGCTTGCCCCCCTTTCTCCCTGGGAGCGTGGGCTTGGCCCTGGGGGCTCGTCTCTCCACGGAGGTCTCTCGCCCGCCCCGGGTGGCTCGATCCCTGGGCACGGCTCGGTCCTCCTCGGTGGGGTTGGCTGAGCTCCAGAGCCGAGCTCGCTCCAAAACCTAAGTGCCAAACGTTGGCGGTGACCGGAAGACCCAGGCGCTCGGTCCTTCCCGACCAGCCCGAAGAGGTCGGTCCGTCCTGGGCCAGACGCAGGTTCGCCCGCCGCCCGGGTGCCTCGTCTGGAGCCGAGACGGTCCTAAAACTGACCACAGGGGTTGTATGGCGAGGGAGTGTGGTGGAGGCACACACACACACACACACACACACACACACACACACACACACCACCACCACCCTCGGAGGGCCTCCAGGAGCAATCCAATCCAAGCCCAGCCAGGAGGCACTCTGGGTGGGATAAAAATCTGAATTGTGCCAGTGCCATGGAGCTCTGGAGGGAGAGGGCCTCCAGGAGCAATCCAAGCCCAGCCCAGGTGGCACTCTGGTTGGGTGGGATAAAATCTGAATTTTGCCAGTGCCATGGAGCTCTGGAGGGACAGGGCCTCCAGGAGCAATCCAAGCCCAGCCAGGTGGCACTCTGGTTGGGTGGGATAAAATCTGAATTTTGCCAGTGCCATGGAGCTCTGGAGGGAGAGGGCCTCCAGGAGCAATCCAAGCCCAGCCCAGGTGGCACTCTGGTTGGGTGGGATAAAATCTGAATTTTGCCAGTGCCATGGAGCTCTGGAGGGACAGGGCCTCCAGGAGCAATCCAAGCCCAGCCAGGTGGCACTCTGGTTGGGTGGGATAAAATCTGAATTTTGCCAGTGCCATGGAGCTCTGGAGGGAGAGGGCCTCCAGGAGCAATCCAAGCCCAGCCCAGGTGGCACTCTGGTTGGGTGGGATAAAATCTGAATTTTGCCAGTGCCATGGAGCTCTGGAGGGACAGGGCCTCCAGGAGCAATCCAAGCCCAGCCCAGGTGGCACTCTGGTTGGGTGGGATAAAATCTGAATTTTGCCAGTGCCATGGAGCTCTGGAGGGAGAGGGCCTCCAGGAGCAATCCAAGCCCAGCCCAGGTGGCACTCTGGTTGGGTGGGATAAAAATCTGAATTTTGCCAGTGCCATGGAGCCCTGGAGGGAGAGGGCCTCCAGGAGCAATCCAAGCCCAGCCCAGGTGGCACTCTGGTTGGGTGGGATAAAATCTGAATTTTGCCAGTGCCATGGAGCTCTGGAGGGAGAGGGCCTCCAGGAGCAATCCAAGCCCAGCCCAGGTGGCACTCTGGTTGGGTGGGATAAAATCTGAATTTTGCCAGTGCCATGGAGCCCTGGAGGGAGAGGGCCTCCAGGAGCAATCCAAGCCCAGCCCAGGTGGCACTCTGGTTGGGTGGGATAAAATCTGAATTTTGCCAGTGCCATGGAGCCCTGGAGGGAGAGGGCCTCCGGGAGCAATCCAAGCCCAGCCAGGTGGCACCCTGGCTGGGGAGGGAGGTTGAAAATGACCGAGTTGGATCACTGGGAGTCCTGAGCACCAGGGCCCCTTCAAGGCAGAGAGCAAAGCCAGAGAGACTGCACTCTGGCTGGGGAGTAACTGGAAAAAACATGAAACATCCAGGAAGAGACGGGCTGATTTTCTAAAAATCTGAATCCCAGGTGAGGTGCAGCTCTCCTGGGCACGAATAAAAGCTCAAATGCCAGGCTTTAAACATGACAGAGTCCACGATGTTGCTGTGGTCTCAAAGCTCCAGGACCTTCAGGGCAGTGGACCAAGCCGTAGAGGTTGCACTCTGGCTGGGTGAGCGAGTTCAATCTCCGCCAAGGTGGAGCTCTTAAAACCATGAAACCTCCAGGAAAAGACGGGCTGATTTTCCTCTAATGTCCATCCCAGGGTGGGTGCATCTCTCCTGGGCACGAATAAAGCTCAAACGCCCACGGTGGAATGCCGAGCTTTAAAAATGACAGAGTCCACGATGTTGCTGTGGACTGAAAGCTCCAGGGCCTTCAAGGCAGTGGACCAAGCCGTAGAGGTTGCACTCTGGCTGGGTGAGCGAGTTTAATCTCCGCCACGGTGGAGCTCTTAAAACCATGAAACCTCCAGGAAAAGACGGTCTGATTTTCCTCTAAAGTCCATCCCAGGGTGGGTGCATCTCTCCTGGGCACGAATAAAGCCCAAAGCCCATGGAGAAAATGACCCTGAAGCCAAGCTCTTGAAAATGACAAAGTCCAAAAAAGTTGCGGTGCGTTCAGAGCTCCATGCTCTACGACCTCATTGGCCGTCCCAGGGAGGGTGCACCGTCCTGGGCAAGAGTCAGATTCTCCCGCCCTCCCTGGAGCTCCGTGTGGAGCAAAGACGGTCCTAAAACGTCCCTTTGGGCTTCTGTAGAGGAGACAAACTCTTTTGAATGACAAAGTCCACGATGTTGCTGTGGTCTCAAAGCTCCAGGGCCTTCAAGGCAGTGGACCAAAACGGAGAGGTTGCACTCTGGCTGGGTGAGCGAGTTCAATCTCCGCCACGGTGGAGCTCTTAAAAACATGAAACCTCCAGGAAAAGACGGGCTGATTTTCCTCTAATGTCCATCCCAGGGTGGGTGCATCTCTCCTGGGCACGAATAAAGCTCAAACGCCCACGGTGGAATGCCGAGCTTTAAAAATGTCAGAGTCCACGATGTTGCTGTGGACTGAAAGCTCCAGGGCCTTCAAGGCAGTGGACCAAGCCGTAGAGGTTGCACTCTGGCTGGGTGAGCGAGTTCAATCTCCGCCACGGTGGAGCTCTTAAAACCATGAAACCTCCAGGAAAAGACGGTCTGATTTTCCTCTAATGTCCATCCCAGGGTGGGTGCACCTCTCCTGGGCACGAATAAAGCCCAAAGCCCATGGAGAAAATGACCCTGAAACCAAGCTCTTGAAAATGACAAAGTCCAAAAAAGTTGCGGTGCTTTCAGAGCTCCATGCTCTCGGACCTCACTGGGAAGCCCAGGGAGGGTGGACCGTCCTGGGCAAGAGTCAGATTCGCCCGCCCTCCCTGGAGCTCCGTATGGAGCAAAGACGGTCCTAAAACGTCCCTTTGGGCTTCTGTAGAGGAGACAAGCTCTTTCAAATGACAGAGTCCACGATGTTGCTGTGGTCTGAAAGCTCCAGGGCCTTCAAGGCAGTGGACCAAGCCGGAGAGGTTGCACTCTGGCTGGGTGAGCGAGTTCAATCTCCGCCACGGTGGAGCTCTTAAAACCATGAAACCTCCAGGAAAAGACGGTCTGATTTTCCTCTAATGTCCATCCCAGGGTGGGTGCACCTCTCCTGGGCACGAATAAAGCCCAAAGCCCATGGAGAAAATGACCCTGAAACCAAGCTCTCGAAAATGACAAAGTCCAAAAAAGTTGCGGCTCTTTCAGAGCTCCATGCTCTCGGACCTCACTGGGAAGCCCAGGGAGGGTGGACCGTCCTGGGCAAGAGTCAGATTCGCCCGCCCTCCCTGGAGCTCCGTATGGAGCAAAGACGGTCCTAAAACGTCCCTTTGGGCTTCTGTAGAGGAGACAAGCTCTTTCAAATGACAGAGTCCACGATGTTGCTGTGGTCTGAAAGCTCCAGGGCCTTCAAGGCAGTGGACCAAGCCGGAGAGGTTGCACTCTGGCTGGGTGAGCGAGTTCAATCTCCGCCACGGTGGAGCTCTTAAAACCATGAAACCTCCAGGAAAAGACGGTCTGATTTTCCTCTAATGTCCATCCCAGGGTGGGTGCACCTCTCCTGGGCACGAATAAAGCCCAAAGCCCATGGAGAAAATGACCCTGAAACCAAGCTCTCGAAAATGACAAAGTCCAAAAAAGTTGCGGTGCGTTCAGAGCTCCATGCTCTACGACCTCATTGGCCGTCCCAGGGAGGGTGCACCGTCCTGGGCAAGAGTCAGATTCTCCCGCCCTCCCTGGAGCTCCGTGTGGAGCAAAGACGGTCCTAAAACGTCCCTTTGGGCTTCTGTAGAGGAGACAAACTCTTTTGAATGACAAAGTCCACGATGTTGCTGTGGTCTCAAAGCTCCAGGGCCTTCAAGGCAGTGGACCAAAACGGAGAGGTTGCACTCTGGCTGGGTGAGCGAGTTCAATCTCCGCCACGGTGGAGCTCTTAAAAACATGAAACCTCCAGGAAAAGACGGGCTGATTTTCCTCTAATGTCCATCCCAGGGTGGGTGCATCTCTCCTGGGCACGAATAAAGCTCAAACGCCCACGGTGGAATGCCGAGCTTTAAAAATGTCAGAGTCCACGATGTTGCTGTGGACTGAAAGCTCCAGGGCCTTCAAGGCAGTGGACCAAGCCGTAGAGGTTGCACTCTGGCTGGGTGAGCGAGTTCAATCTCCGCCACGGTGGAGCTCTTAAAACCATGAAACCTCCAGGAAAAGACGGTCTGATTTTCCTCTAATGTCCATCCCAGGGTGGGTGCACCTCTCCTGGGCACGAATAAAGCCCAAAGCCCATGGAGAAAATGACCCTGAAACCAAGCTCTTGAAAATGACAAAGTCCAAAAAAGTTGCGGTGCTTTCAGAGCTCCATGCTCTCGGACCTCACTGGGAAGCCCAGGGAGGGTGGACCGTCCTGGGCAAGAGTCAGATTCGCCCGCCCTCCCTGGAGCTCCGTATGGAGCAAAGACGGTCCTAAAACGTCCCTTTGGGCTTCTGTAGAGGAGACAAGCTCTTTCAAATGACAGAGTCCACGATGTTGCTGTGGTCTGAAAGCTCCAGGGCCTTCAAGGCAGTGGACCAAGCCGGAGAGGTTGCACTCTGGCTGGGTGAGCGAGTTCAATCTCCGCCACGGTGGAGCTCTTAAAACCATGAAACCTCCAGGAAAAGACGGTCTGATTTTCCTCTAATGTCCATCCCAGGGTGGGTGCACCTCTCCTGGGCACGAATAAAGCCCAAAGCCCATGGAGAAAATGACCCTGAAACCAAGCTCTCGAAAATGACAAAGTCCAAAAAAGTTGCGGCTCTTTCAGAGCTCCATGCTCTCGGACCTCACTGGGAAGCCCAGGGAGGGTGGACCGTCCTGGGCAAGAGTCAGATTCGCCCGCCCTCCCTGGAGCTCCGTATGGAGCAAAGACGGTCCTAAAACGTCCCTTTGGGCTTCTGTAGAGGAGACAAGCTCTTTCAAATGACAGAGTCCACGATGTTGCTGTGGTCTGAAAGCTCCAGGGCCTTCAAGGCAGTGGACCAAGCCGGAGAGGTTGCACTCTGGCTGGGTGAGCGAGTTCAATCTCCGCCACGGTGGAGCTCTTAAAACCATGAAACCTCCAGGAAAAGACGGTCTGATTTTCCTCTAATGTCCATCCCAGGGTGGGTGCACCTCTCCTGGGCACGAATAAAGCCCAAAGCCCATGGAGAAAATGACCCTGAAACCAAGCTCTCGAAAATGACAAAGTCCAAAAAAGTTGCGGCTCTTTCAGAGCTCCATGCTCTCGGACCTCACTGGGAAGCCCAGGGAGGGTGGACCGTCCTGGGCAAGAGTCAGATTCGCCCGCCCTCCCTGGAGCTCCGTATGGAGCAAAGACGGTCTTAAAACGTCCCTTTGGGCTTCTGTAGAGGAGACAAGCTCTTTCAAATGACAGAGTCCACGATGTTGCTGTGGTCTGACAGCTCCAGGGCCTTCAAGGCAGTGGACCAAGCCGGAGAGGTTGCACTCTGGCTGGGTGAGCGAGTTCAATCTCCGCCAAGGTGGAGCTCTTAAAACCATGAAACCTCCAGGAAAAGACGGGCTGATTTTCCTCTAATGTCCATCCCAGGGTCGGTGCATCTCTCCTGGACACGAATAAAGCCCAAAGCCCATGGAGAAAATGACCCTGAAGCCAAGCTCTCGAAAATGACAAAGTCCAAAAAGTTGCGGTGCGTTCAGAGCTCCATGCTCTAAGACCTCATTGGCCGACCCAGGGAGGGTGCACCGTCCTGGGCAAGAGTCAGATTCGCCCGCCCTCCCTGGAGCTCCGTATGGAGCAAAGACGGTCCTAAAACGTCCCTTTGGGCTTCTGTAGAGGAGACAAGCTCTTTCAAATGACAGAGTCCACGATGTTGCTGTGGTCTGAAAGCTCCAGGGCCTTCAAGGCAGTGGACCAAGCCGGAGAGGTTGCACTCTGGCTGGGTGAGCGAGTTCAATCTCCGCCAAGGTGGAGCTCTTAAAACCATGAAACCTCCAGGAAAAGACGGGCTGATTTTCCTCTAATGTCCATCCCAGGGTGGGTGCATCTCTCCTGGACACGAATAAAGCCCAAAGCCCATGGAGAAAATGACCCTGAAGCCAAGCTCTCGAAAATGACAAAGTCCAAAAAGTTGCGGTGCGTTCAGAGCTCCATGCTCTAAGACCTCATTGGCCGACCCAGGGAGGGTGCACCGTCCTGGGCAAGAGTCAGATTCGCCCGCCCTCCCTGGAGCTCCGTGTGGAGCAAAGACGGTCTTAAAACGTCCCTTCGGGCTTCTGTAGAGGAGACAAGCTCTTACAAATGACAGAGTCCACGATGTTGCTGTGGTCTGAAAGCTCCAGGGCCTTCAAGGCAGTGGACCAAGCCGGAGAGGTTGCACTCTGGCTGGGTGAGCGAGTTCAATCTCCGCCAAGGTGGAGCTCTTAAAACCATGAAACCTCCAGGAAAAGACGGGCTAATTTTCCTCTAATGTCCATCCCAGGGTGGGTGCATCTCTCCTGGACACGAATAAAGCCCAAAGCCCATGGAGAAAATGACCCTGAAGCCAAGCTCTCGAAAATGACAAAGTCCAAAAAGTTGCGGTGCGTTCAGAGCTCCATGCTCTAAGACCTCATTGGCCGACCCAGGGAGGGTGCACCGTCCTGGGCAAGAGTCAGATTCGCCCGCCCTCCCTGGAGCTCCGTGTGGAGCAAAGACGGTCTTAAAACGTCCCTTCGGGCTTCTGTAGAGGAGACAAGCTCTTACAAATGACAGAGTCCACGATGTTGCTGTGGTCTGAAAGCTCCAGGGCCTTCAAGGCAGTGGACCAAGCCGGAGAGGTTGCACTCTGGCTGGGGAGCGAGTTCAATCTCCGCCAAGGTGGAGCTCTTAAAACCATGAAACCTCCAGGAAAAGACGGGCTGATTTTCCTCTAATGTCCATCCCAGGGTGGGTGCATCTCTCCTGGACACGAATAAAGCCCAAAGCCCATGGAGAAAATGACCCTGAAGCCAAGCTCTCGAAAATGACAAAGTCCAAAAAGTTGCGGTGCGTTCAGAGCTCCATGCTCTAAGACCTCATTGGCCGACCCAGGGAGGGTGCACCGTCCTGGGCAAGAGTCAGATTCGCCCGCCCTCCCTGGAGCTCCGTGTGGAGCAAAGACGGTCTTAATACGTCCCTTCGGGCTTCTGTAGAGGAGACAAGCTCTTACAAATGACAGAGTCCACGATGTTGCTGTGGTCTGAAAGCTCCAGGGCCTTCAAGGCAGTGGACCAAGCCGGAGAGGTTGCACTCTGGCTGGGTGAGCGAGTTCAATCTCCGCCAAGGTGGAGCTCTTAAAACCATGAAACCTCCAGGAAAAGACGGGCTGATTTTCCTCTAATGTCCATCCCAGGGTGGGTGCATCTCTCCTGGACACGAATAAAGCCCAAAGCCCATGGAGAAAATGACCCTGAAGCCAAGCTCTCGAAAATGACAAAGTCCAAAAAGTTGCGGTGCGTTCAGAGCTCCATGCTCTAAGACCTCATTGGCCGACCCAGGGAGGGTGCACCGTCCTAGGCAAGAGTCAGATTCGCCCGCCCTCCCTGGAGCTCCGTGTGGAGCAAAGACGGTCTTAAAACGTCCCTTCGGGCTTCTGTAGAGGAGACAAGCTCTTACAAATGACAGAGTCCACGATGTTGCTGTGGTCTGAAAGCTCCAGGGCCTTCAAGGCAGTGGACCAAGCCGGAGAGGTTGCACTCTGGCTGGGTGAGCGAGTTAAATCTCCGCCAAGGTGGAGCTCTTAAAACCATGAAACCTCCAGGAAAAGACGGGCTGATTTTCCTCTGATGTCCATCCCAGGGTGGGTGCATCTCTCCTGGGCACGAATAAAGCTCAAACGCCCACGGTGGAATGCCGAGCTTTAAAAATGACAGAGTCCACGATGTTGCTGTGGACTGAAAGCTCCAGGGCCTTCAAGGCAGTGGACCAAGCCGGAGAGGTTGCACTCTGGCTGGGTGAGCGAGTTCAATCTCCGCCACGGTGGAGCTCTTAAATACATGAAACCTCCAGGAAAAGTCGGGCCCGTTCTTCTGAAAAAGTCCTTCCCAGGCAAAGCGCACCTCTCCTGGGCACGAATAAAGCCCAAAGCCCATGGAGAAAATGACCCTGAAACCAAGCTCTTGAAAATGACAAAGTCCAAAAAAGTTGCGGTGCGTTCAGAGCTCCATGCTCTCGGACCTCACTGGGAAGCCCAGGGAGGGTGGACCGTCCTGGGCCAGAGTCATATTCGCCCGCCCTCCCTGGAGCTCATATTGGAGCAAAGACGGTCCTAAAACGGCCCTTCGGGCTTCTGTGGAGGAGACAAGCTCTTACAAATGACAGAGTCCACGATGTTGCTGTGGTCTCAAAGCTCCAGGGCCTTCAAGGCAGTGGACCAAGCCGGAGAGGCTGCACTCTGGCTGGGTGAGCGAGTTCAATCTCCGCCACGGCGGAGCTCTTAAAAACATGAAACCTCCAGGAAAAGACGGGCCCGTTCTTCTGAAAAAGTCCATCCCAGGCAAAGCGCACCTCTCCCGGGCACGAATAAAGCCCAAAGCCCGTGGAGAAAATGACCCTGAAGCCAAGCTCTTGAAAATGACAAAGTCCAAAAAAGTTGCGGTGCGTTCAGAGCTCCATGCTCTACGACCTCATTGGCCGTCCCAGGGAGGGTGCACCGTCCTGGGCAAGAGTCAGATTCCCCCGCCCTCCCTGGAGCTCTGTGTGGAGCAAAGACGGTCCTAAAACGTCCCTTCAGGCTTTTGTAGAGGAGGTGGAGAAGCCTTCCTGGGCACGAAGCAAGCTCAAACGCCCATGGCGGGCTTGACTCTGGAGTCAAATTCGAAAAAAATTGACCGAGTCCAAAAAGTTGCTGTGGGTTCAAAGCTCCATGCTCTACGACCTCCCTGGCTAGCCCAGGGAGGGTGCACCGTCCTGGGCCAGAGTCAGATTCGCCCGCCACCCGCTGGAGCTCCATCTGGAGAAAAGACGGTCCTGAAACGGACCTTCGGGGCTTTATCGGGGAAGGGAAGTAGAGCGGTGGAGGGCACGCACAACCCATGAACAGACCGTCGTGAGCCCCGCTCGGAGTCTCTCTGCGTGGGTATAAAAATACAGATTACACAGTGCGCTCGGTGGAGCTCTGGAAGTCCTGGTGGGAGACGGCCCCCAGGGGAAAAAAAAAGCCCGGCCGGGGTGTGCTCTGGCTGGGGAGAGAAAGAATTCAATCTCCACCGCGGGGGTGGATCACTGCATGTACGAAACATCCAGGAAAATGACGGCTGCTGGTTTACTTCTCTAAGTGCTTCCCAGGAAGGGTGCAGCCTTCCTGGGCACGAATCGAATCCAAAGCCCCCATGGCGGGCATGACTCTGGAGTCAAAAGGTTGCTGTGGGTTCAGAGCTTCCATGGTATCAGACCTTTCTGGCCATCCCAGGGAGGGTGCGCCGTCCTGGTTCAGATTCAGATTCGCCCCCAACCCCTGGAGCTCCTTCTGGAGAAAAGATGGTCCTGAAACGGACCTTGGGGTCTTTATCGGGGAGGGGAAGTAATGCGGTGGAGGGCACACAGAACCCATTAACAGACCTCCGTGAGCCCCCCGCTCAGAGTCTCTCTGCTTGGGTATAAAAATCCAGATTACACAGTGCGCACGGTGGAGCTCTGGAAGTCCTGGTGGGACCCCCAGGGAAAAAAAATAAAAGCCCGGCCGGGGTACGCTCTGACTGGGGAGAGAAATAATTCAATCTCCAACCGCGGCGGTGGATCTCTGCATGTACGAAACCTCCAGGAAAATGACGGCTGCTGGTTTTCTTCTCTAAATGCATCCCAGGAAGGGTGCAGACTTCCTGGGCACAAATCAAGCTCAAAGTCCCCTTGGCGGGCCTGACTCTGGAGTCAAATTTGAAAAATTGACAGAGTCCAAAATGTTGCCGTGTGATCAGAGCTCCACGATCTCAGAACCTCCCTGGCCATCCCAGGGAGGGTGCGCCGTCCTGGGTCAGATTCAGATTCGCTCCCCACCCCTGGAGCTCCTTCTGGAGAAAAGACGGTCTTAAAACGGACCTTGGGGTCTTTATCGGGAAGGGGAAGTAGTGCGGTGGAGGGCACACAGAACCCATTAACAGACCTCCGTGAGCCCCCCGCTCAGAGTCTCTCTGCTTGGGTATAAAAATCCAGATTACACAGTGCGCACGGTGGAGCTCTGGAAGTCCTGGTGGGACCCCCAGGGAAAAAAATAAAAGCCCGGCCGGGGTACGCTCTGACTGGGGAGAGAAATAATTCAATCTCCACCGCGGCGGTGGATCTCTGCATGTACGAAACCTCCAGGAAAATGACGGCTGCTGGTTTTCTTCCCTAACTGCATCCCAGGAAGGGTGCAGACTTCCTGGGCACTAATCAAGCTCAAAGTCCCCTTGGCGGGCCTGACTCTGGAGTCAAATTTGAAAAATTGACAAGAGTCCAAAATGTTGCCGTGTGATCAGAGCTCCACGATCTCAGAACCTCCCTGGCCATCCCAGGGAGGGTGCGCCGTCCTGGGTCAGATTCAGATTCGCTCCACACCCCTGGAGCTCCTTCTGGAGAAAAGACGGTCCTAAAACGGACCTTGGGGTCTTTATCGGGAGAGGGGAAGTAGTGCGGTGGAGGGCACACAGAACCCATTAACAGACCACCATGAGCCCCCCGCTCAGAGTCTCTCTGCTTGGGTATAAAATCCAGATTACACAGTGCGCGCGGTGGAGCTCTGGAAGTCCTGGTGGGAGAGGGCCCCCAGGAAAAAAAAAAAGCCCGGTCATGTTGCGCTGGGGAGAGAAAGAATTCAATCACCACCGCGGCGGTGGATCTCTGCATGTACGAAACCTCCAGGAAAATGACGGCTGCTGGTTTTCTTCTCTAACTGCATCCCAGGAAGGGTGCAGACTTCCTGGGCACGAATCAAGCTCAAAGTCCCCTTGGCGGGCCTGACTCTGGAGTCAAATTTGAAAAAGTGAGAACCGTGGTGGTCAGACCGGGTTGGGAAACGATCTGACCCAGCCCAGATAAAGTGCACTCTGTGCGGGCGAGACTTCCAGGAAACGCGCGGGTCTGGTTTGGACACCCAGACTCTCCTCGGACAAGGTAACGGTAGACGGGCGCCTCCGGGTTGCCTGGGGCCCGGAGGGGTGCACCCTCTCCTTCGGGCCGTCGCTGTCAGGGTTGACTGGTCGATTGGAACTTTGGACGCGCCTGGGGACGGCCCCTGCCCGGTCGCGAGACCGCTATGGGCAGCTTGCTCCTCCCCGCTTTGCGCGTCGACTCGAGACGCGGCCTCCCTCCGGGGAAAGCAGGCCGCGTCGACCTCGGGAGACTCAGATGGCCCGTCTGAAAACGGATGTCCGCAGCGGTGACGTCGGGACCGTCGTCAGGCTTTGACGGTTGGCGGGGTTTCGTTGGGGGCCCCCCATCACGGCACAGAGCCTGACTTCGCCCCGCGCCTCCCACCCGCTTTGAAAAGCACCCTTCCCCGTTACGGCCTCGATCCAGAGGCCTACCACCCCCCCGCCCTCACGGGCGGACGGTTCCTCACGCGCCCCTATGAGCGGCCGTGCCGCCTCGAGCCCAGGCCCGAGCGGAGCGAGACCCGTGTGTAGGAAACCCGCGCGTCGCAGGTTCGTCCGTCCCGGGGCTCCTTTGATCCCGGGCTAAAACAAAAACCATATGCTTGTCGA
>NW_027509082.1:25000-45379 GCF_051911475.1 Siphateles boraxobius
GGGCAGAGGGCGGACCATGGTGTGGGTCCCTGCCCGGAGTTGTGGTTCTCTGAGTCGGGCAGCGGTTGGGTCAGGGTGGGGGTCCCTGCCCGGAGCTGTGGTTCTCTCACTCTGGGCAGAGGGTGGACCAAGGTGGGGGTCCCCGCCCAGAGCTCTGGTTCTCCGAGTCGGGCAGAGGGTGTGGCGTCGTGGGGGTTCCAGGCCGGGTCCCTGGTTCCCTGAGGCGGGTATGAGGGTGGACCAAGGTGGGTGTCCACGGCCGGAGCTCTGGTTCTCCGAGTGGGGCGGAGGGTGGACCTAGGTGTGGGTCCCTGCCCGGAGTTGTGGTTCTCCGAGTCGGGCAGTGGTTGGGTCAGGGTGGGGGTCCCTGCCCGGAGCTCTGGCTCTCTCACTCTGGGCAGAGGGTGTGGCGTCGTGGGGGTTCCAGGCCGGGTCCCTGGTTCCCTGAGGCGGGTATGAGGGTGGACCAAGGTGGGTGTCCACGGCCGGAGCTCTGGTTCTCCGAGCCGGGCAGAGGGTGTGGTGTTGTGGGGGTCCCAGGCCGGGTCCCTGGTTCCCTGAGGCGGGTATGAGGGTGGACCAAGGTGGGTGTCCACGGCCGGAGCTCTGGTTCTCCGAGTCGGGCGGAGGGTGGACCTAGGTGTGGGTCCCTGCCCGGAGCTCTGGTTCTCCGAGTCGGGTGAATCCCTGTCAGGAATTGGGGACTTCATCACATATGATGAAAAATCCCCAATTCTTTACAGGGATTCACCCGCTGAAAATGTCTAAGTCGAAAACAGCATCCCACCTGCAACTTATTTGACGGAGCTCTTTGTGGACAGTTTGATTTTATGCCAATTTTGCATAATTAATATCTGTAATGTACATCAGATCGTTGTGCTATATGACCCCAGAGTATGGAGCCCCAAGTCGGCTTGGTTCCCGAGTTACGCCCGGTCAGATATGGGACTTTGACCGGGTGTATCTCAGAAACCACGCCGACTTGGGGCTCCATACTCCGGGCATGGGGAGGCACCCTTGGGCCCCCCATGACCCCAGAGTATGGAGCCCCAAATCGGCTTGGTTCCTGAGTTATGCTCGGTCAGAGATGGGACTTTGACCGGGTGTATCTCGAAAACCACGCCGACTTGGAGCTCCATACTCCGGGCATGGGGAGGGCCCATAGGGCCCCTTCAGACCCCACCGTCCCCAGCTCCTGGGACATTCCGATTCCGAGATACGGCCACTTCCTGTCCAGGTTTGACCGGGCGTATCTCGGAAACCACGCCGAATTGGAGCTCCATACTCTGGGCACAGGGGGGTCTCCTCGAGCACCCCCCACGCCCAGAGTATGGAGCCCCAACTCGGCTTACTTTTATAGTTACGTCCGGTCAAAGTTCCAACTTTTGAGGTGGCGTATCTCTGGAGCCGAGCCGAGTCGGGCCTCCGAACTCTGGGGACGCGGGTCGCCCCCCCACGCCCAGAGTCTGGAGCCCCAAATCGTCCGGTTCCCGGAGCCGGGTAAACGGTGGGACTAACTGGGACTCTCTTAAGGTAGGGTTGACCAGAGTGCATTTGTTTGAACCGGTGTATCTCAGTGCTGAAGCCGAGTTGGGGCTCCATACTCTGGGCACGGGGGGGTCTCATAGTGGTCCCCCCACGCCCAGAGTATGGAGCCCCAACTCGGCTAACTTTTCGAGTTAGGTCCGGTCAAAGTTCCAACTTTGAGGTGGCACATCTCTGGAACCAAGCCGAGTTGGGGCTCCATACTCTGGGCACAGGGGGGTCTCATAGTGGTCCCCCCACGCCCAGAGTATGGAGCCCCAACTCGGCTAACTTTTCGAGTTAGGTCCGGTCAAAGTTCAGAATTTGAGGTGGCACATCTCCGGAACCAAGCCGATTTGGGGCTCCATACGCTGGGCACAGGGGGATGTCCTCGAGCACCCCCCACGCCCACAGTTTGGAGTCCCAACTCGGCTTACTTTTCGAGATACGCCCGGTCAAACCTGGACAGGAAGTGAGCGTATCTCGGGAACCGAGCCGAGTTGGGGCTCCATACGCTGGGCACAGGGGGGTGTCATCGAGCACCCCCCACGCCCGGAGCATGGAGCCCCAACTCGGCTTACTTTTCGAGTTAGGTCCGGTCAAAGTTCAGAATTTGAGGTGGCATATCTCTGGAGCCAAGCCGAGTTGGGGCTCCATACGCGGGGCACAGGGGGGTGTCCTCGAGCACCCCCCACGCCCAGAGTATGGAGCCCCAACTCGGCTTACTTTTCGAGTTAGGTCCGGTCAAAGTTCCAAATTTGAGGTGGCATATCTCTGGAACCAAGCCGAGTTGGGGCTCCGTACGCTGGGCACAGGGGGGTGTCCTCGAGCACCCCCCACGCCCAGAGTTTGGAGTCCCAACTCGGCTTACTTTTCGAGATACGCCCGATCAAACCTGGACAGGAAGTGACCGTATCTCGGGAACCGAGCAGAGTCCGGCCCCCTTACGCCCGGTGTCGGGGGGTCTCGTCGTACTCCCCCCACCCCCAGAGTCCGGAGCCCCAACTCGGCCTCCTCTCCGAGTTACGCCCGGTCGAATCCGGACAGGAAGTGGCCGTATCTCGGGACCGGGAGGTCCCCGGGGTTCGAGACGGCGGGAGAAGTAGGGTCCCCCGGGGTCCCCTCACCACCCGCCGTCCCCGGCCTCTGGGACCCCCCGGTCCCGAGATAGGCCCGGTAACGCGCGAGGGACTTTTTGAAAAAGCGGCCCGTATCTCGGGAAGGGGAGGTCCCAGAGTCTCGCCCTTTCGGGGGTCGGGGGATCCCTCCGGGCCCCCTCTGACCCAGCCTCCCCGGGCCCCTGGGACCTTTCCTTCCGAGGCGCGCGCCGTCCCGTCGGGCCACTTTTCTCCGGGAGCGGGGGGCACCGGAGCTCCGGGGCGGGCTCGTCGGAAGGGGCCCACCGAGACCCTACTTTGACCCGAGTTTGGCGTCTCTAGGCGGCCGGGTCCCCGAGCCACAGCCGCCCAAAGTCGGGGCCCTTTTCCCGGTCCGAAAAACGCCTCAGAGTCCAAAACCTGCAGTGGGCCGGGACTTCCGGGGCCCCTGAGGCTCTGGCGGCGGTCCCGGGAAGGTTCACCTTTCTCGGGCACGGTCAGGTCGCCCCCGCGGTCCCGGGAGTCCCGTCGGAGACGTGGGTGTCAGCCACGAGCGCAGCGTGGTGGGGAAATTTTTTGTTTTTCGCGAATATCTCGACAAGCACGCGGCGAAAAAATTCCAAACTCGGGTCGCTCGTAGGGCTCGAGGGGGCCTATCCAACGAGCCCACCCACGTCCCCGAGGGCCGTCGGGCCAGGGAGTTACGCCCGGTCAAAGGCGCACCTTTACGGGCTTATATCTCGGGAACCCCCGGCCCAATATTCCCCAAACTCTAATAGATCGTAGTGCCGGACGAGGCCTTTCGAAAGAGCCCACCCCCGAGGTCCAACTCGCCCGGGTCCCCGAGTTACAGCCGTCCAAAGTCGGGGGTCCCAGCGAACGGCGATCCCGTAGGGGGCGCTCCCGAGGCCCGTCACTCCAGGGTTCGAGCAAGGGCCCTACTGGGACCCCCTCACCCGAATTTGAGCTCTCTGGGTCTTCGCGTTCCCGAGATACGGGCGATTTTGTTCCGAGGCCGTGACGTCATCGGCGGCCGCCATTTTGAAGCGCGCCCGGTGGTTTTCGGCCGATATCTCCGCGAAAACACCACCAAAATTCACCAAACCGGTACCGTTTTGTTCGTCTCGACTAGACGCTTCCAACGAGCTCGGTGCCCGCCGAATCCGTCGAGTTTTCGCCGAGATATTCGCGTTTTTCGCTTTCGCGGCGCTGTATCTCGGGCCCCCGGGGGCCCCCGGAGCTGCGGGTGGTCTCGTTGGAAAGCTCTCGTCCCGCTCTAAACACGATAAAAATTTGGCGTCGATCGGACGCGGCTTCGCCGAGTTACGGCCGTTTAAAGCCGTTTGCAGTGGGTTACCATCCTGCAAACTGCAGGCGCTCGTCGGCGGCCCGCCCGCGGGCCGAGCTCGGTGCTTCATACCCGGCTTAAAGCGCCCAGCCCCGCGGTTCTGGAGGAACTGCCGGAGCAAAGGGTGTCCTGCAACGAGCCATTTGGGTTATGGGGAGAAGGGGAGTGTGTGTGTGTGTGTGTGTGTGCGCGGCGCGCTTGCCCCCCTTTCTCCCTGGGAGCGTGGCTTGGCCCTGGGGGCTCGTCTCTCCACGGAGGTCTCTCGCCCGCCCCGGGTGGCTCGATCCCTGGGCACGGCTCGGTCCTCCTCGGTGGGGTTGGCTGAGCTCCAGAGCCGAGCTCGCTCCAAAACCTAAGTGCCAAACGTTGGCGGTGACCGGAAGACCCAGGCGCTCGGTCCTTCCCGACCAGCCCCGAAGAGGTCGGTCCGTCCTGGGCCAGACGCAGGTTCGCCCGCCGCCCCGGGTGCCTCGTCTGGAGCCGAGACGGTCCTAAAACTGACCACAGGGGTTGTATGGCGAGGGAGTGTGGTGGAGGCACACACACACACACACACACACACACACACACACACACACACCACCACCACCCTCGGAGGGCCTCCAGGAGCAATCCAATCCAAGCCCAGCCAGGAGGCACTCTGGGTGGGATAAAATCTGAATTGTGCCAGTGCCATGGAGCTCTGGAGGGAGAGGGCCTCCAGGAGCAATCCAAGCCCAGCCCAGGTGGCACTCTGGTTGGGTGGGATAAAATCTGAATTTTGCCAGTGCCATGGAGCTCTGGAGGGACAGGGCCTCCAGGAGCAATCCAAGCCCAGCCAGGTGGCACTCTGGTTGGGTGGGATAAAATCTGAATTTTGCCAGTGCCATGGAGCTCTGGAGGGAGAGGGCCTCCAGGAGCAATCCAAGCCCAGCCCAGGTGGCACTCTGGTTGGGTGGGATAAAATCTGAATTTTGCCAGTGCCATGGAGCTCTGGAGGGACAGGGCCTCCAGGAGCAATCCAAGCCCAGCCAGGTGGCACTCTGGTTGGGTGGGATAAAATCTGAATTTTGCCAGTGCCATGGAGCTCTGGAGGGAGAGGGCCTCCAGGAGCAATCCAAGCCCAGCCCAGGTGGCACTCTGGTTGGGTGGGATAAAATCTGAATTTTGCCAGTGCCATGGAGCTCTGGAGGGACAGGGCCTCCAGGAGCAATCCAAGCCCAGCCCAGGTGGCACTCTGGTTGGGTGGGATAAAATCTGAATTTTGCCAGTGCCATGGAGCTCTGGAGGGAGAGGGCCTCCAGGAGCAATCCAAGCCCAGCCCAGGTGGCACTCTGGTTGGGTGGGATAAAATCTGAATTTTGCCAGTGCCATGGAGCCCTGGAGGGAGAGGGCCTCCAGGAGCAATCCAAGCCCAGCCCAGGTGGCACTCTGGTTGGGTGGGATAAAATCTGAATTTTGCCAGTGCCATGGAGCTCTGGAGGGAGAGGGCCTCCAGGAGCAATCCAAGCCCAGCCCAGGTGGCACTCTGGTTGGGTGGGATAAAATCTGAATTTTGCCAGTGCCATGGAGCCCTGGAGGGAGAGGGCCTCCAGGAGCAATCCAAGCCCAGCCCAGGTGGCACTCTGGTTGGGTGGGATAAAATCTGAATTTTGCCAGTGCCATGGAGCCCTGGAGGGAGAGGGCCTCCGGGAGCAATCCAAGCCCAGCCAGGTGGCACCCTGGCTGGGGAGGGAGGTTGAAAATGACCGAGTTGGATCACTGGGAGTCCTGAGCACCAGGGCCCCTTCAAGGCAGAGAGCAAAGCCAGAGAGACTGCACTCTGGCTGGGGAGTAACTGGAAAAAACATGAAACATCCAGGAAGAGACGGGCTGATTTTCTAAAAATCTGAATCCCAGGTGAGGTGCAGCTCTCCTGGGCACGAATAAAAGCTCAAATGCCAGGCTTTAAACATGACAGAGTCCACGATGTTGCTGTGGTCTCAAAGCTCCAGGACCTTCAGGGCAGTGGACCAAGCCGTAGAGGTTGCACTCTGGCTGGGTGAGCGAGTTCAATCTCCGCCAAGGTGGAGCTCTTAAAACCATGAAACCTCCAGGAAAAGACGGGCTGATTTTCCTCTAATGTCCATCCCAGGGTGGGTGCATCTCTCCTGGGCACGAATAAAGCTCAAACGCCCACGGTGGAATGCCGAGCTTTAAAAATGACAGAGTCCACGATGTTGCTGTGGACTGAAAGCTCCAGGGCCTTCAAGGCAGTGGACCAAGCCGTAGAGGTTGCACTCTGGCTGGGTGAGCGAGTTTAATCTCCGCCACGGTGGAGCTCTTAAAACCATGAAACCTCCAGGAAAAGACGGTCTGATTTTCCTCTAAAGTCCATCCCAGGGTGGGTGCATCTCTCCTGGGCACGAATAAAGCCCAAAGCCCATGGAGAAAATGACCCTGAAGCCAAGCTCTTGAAAATGACAAAGTCCAAAAAAGTTGCGGTGCGTTCAGAGCTCCATGCTCTACGACCTCATTGGCCGTCCCAGGGAGGGTGCACCGTCCTGGGCAAGAGTCAGATTCTCCCGCCCTCCCTGGAGCTCCGTGTGGAGCAAAGACGGTCCTAAAACGTCCCTTTGGGCTTCTGTAGAGGAGACAAACTCTTTTGAATGACAAAGTCCACGATGTTGCTGTGGTCTCAAAGCTCCAGGGCCTTCAAGGCAGTGGACCAAAACGGAGAGGTTGCACTCTGGCTGGGTGAGCGAGTTCAATCTCCGCCACGGTGGAGCTCTTAAAAACATGAAACCTCCAGGAAAAGACGGGCTGATTTTCCTCTAATGTCCATCCCAGGGTGGGTGCATCTCTCCTGGGCACGAATAAAGCTCAAACGCCCACGGTGGAATGCCGAGCTTTAAAAATGTCAGAGTCCACGATGTTGCTGTGGACTGAAAGCTCCAGGGCCTTCAAGGCAGTGGACCAAGCCGTAGAGGTTGCACTCTGGCTGGGTGAGCGAGTTCAATCTCCGCCACGGTGGAGCTCTTAAAACCATGAAACCTCCAGGAAAAGACGGTCTGATTTTCCTCTAATGTCCATCCCAGGGTGGGTGCACCTCTCCTGGGCACGAATAAAGCCCAAAGCCCATGGAGAAAATGACCCTGAAACCAAGCTCTTGAAAATGACAAAGTCCAAAAAAGTTGCGGTGCTTTCAGAGCTCCATGCTCTCGGACCTCACTGGGAAGCCCAGGGAGGGTGGACCGTCCTGGGCAAGAGTCAGATTCGCCCGCCCTCCCTGGAGCTCCGTATGGAGCAAAGACGGTCCTAAAACGTCCCTTTGGGCTTCTGTAGAGGAGACAAGCTCTTTCAAATGACAGAGTCCACGATGTTGCTGTGGTCTGAAAGCTCCAGGGCCTTCAAGGCAGTGGACCAAGCCGGAGAGGTTGCACTCTGGCTGGGTGAGCGAGTTCAATCTCCGCCACGGTGGAGCTCTTAAAACCATGAAACCTCCAGGAAAAGACGGTCTGATTTTCCTCTAATGTCCATCCCAGGGTGGGTGCACCTCTCCTGGGCACGAATAAAGCCCAAAGCCCATGGAGAAAATGACCCTGAAACCAAGCTCTCGAAAATGACAAAGTCCAAAAAAGTTGCGGCTCTTTCAGAGCTCCATGCTCTCGGACCTCACTGGGAAGCCCAGGGAGGGTGGACCGTCCTGGGCAAGAGTCAGATTCGCCCGCCCTCCCTGGAGCTCCGTATGGAGCAAAGACGGTCCTAAAACGTCCCTTTGGGCTTCTGTAGAGGAGACAAGCTCTTTCAAATGACAGAGTCCACGATGTTGCTGTGGTCTGAAAGCTCCAGGGCCTTCAAGGCAGTGGACCAAGCCGGAGAGGTTGCACTCTGGCTGGGTGAGCGAGTTCAATCTCCGCCACGGTGGAGCTCTTAAAACCATGAAACCTCCAGGAAAAGACGGTCTGATTTTCCTCTAATGTCCATCCCAGGGTGGGTGCACCTCTCCTGGGCACGAATAAAGCCCAAAGCCCATGGAGAAAATGACCCTGAAACCAAGCTCTCGAAAATGACAAAGTCCAAAAAAGTTGCGGTGCGTTCAGAGCTCCATGCTCTACGACCTCATTGGCCGTCCCAGGGAGGGTGCACCGTCCTGGGCAAGAGTCAGATTCTCCCGCCCTCCCTGGAGCTCCGTGTGGAGCAAAGACGGTCCTAAAACGTCCCTTTGGGCTTCTGTAGAGGAGACAAACTCTTTTGAATGACAAAGTCCACGATGTTGCTGTGGTCTCAAAGCTCCAGGGCCTTCAAGGCAGTGGACCAAAACGGAGAGGTTGCACTCTGGCTGGGTGAGCGAGTTCAATCTCCGCCACGGTGGAGCTCTTAAAAACATGAAACCTCCAGGAAAAGACGGGCTGATTTTCCTCTAATGTCCATCCCAGGGTGGGTGCATCTCCTGGGCACGAATAAAGCTCAAACGCCCACGGTGGAATGCCGAGCTTTTAAAAATGTCAGAGTCCACGATGTTGCTGTGGACTGAAAGCTCCAGGGCCTTCAAGGCAGTGGACCAAGCCGTAGAGGTTGCACTCTGGCTGGGTGAGCGAGTTCAATCTCCGCCACGGTGGAGCTCTTAAAACCATGAAACCTCAGGAAAAGACGGTCTGATTTTCCTCTAATGTCCATCCCAGGGTGGGTGCACCTCTCCTGGGCACGAATAAAGCCCAAAGCCCATGGAGAAAATGACCCTGAAACCAAGCTCTTGAAAATGACAAAGTCCAAAAAAGTTGCGGTGCTTTCAGAGCTCCATGCTCTCGGACCTCACTGGGAAGCCCAGGGAGGGTGGACCGTCCTGGGCAAGAGTCAGATTCGCCCGCCCTCCCTGGAGCTCCGTATGGAGCAAAGACGGTCCTAAAACGTCCCTTTGGGCTTCTGTAGAGGAGACAAGCTCTTTCAAATGACAGAGTCCACGATGTTGCTGTGGTCTGAAAGCTCCAGGGCCTTCAAGGCAGTGGACCAAGCCGGAGAGGTTGCACTCTGGCTGGGTGAGCGAGTTCAATCTCCGCCACGGTGGAGCTCTTAAAACCATGAAACCTCCAGGAAAAGACGGTCCTGATTTTCCTCTAATGTCCATCCCAGGGTGGGTGCACCTCTCCTGGGCACGAATAAAGCCCAAAGCCCATGGAGAAAATGACCCTGAAACCAAGCTCTCGAAAATGACAAAGTCCAAAAAAGTTGCGGCTCTTTCAGAGCTCCATGCTCTCGGACCTCACTGGGAAGCCCAGGGAGGGTGGACCGTCCTGGGCAAGAGTCAGATTCGCCCGCCCTCCCTGGAGCTCCGTATGGAGCAAAGACGGTCCTAAAACGTCCCTTTGGGCTTCTGTAGAGGAGACAAGCTCTTTCAAATGACAGAGTCCACGATGTTGCTGTGGTCTGAAAGCTCCAGGGCCTTCAAGGCAGTGGACCAAGCCGGAGAGGTTGCACTCTGGCTGGGTGAGCGAGTTCAATCTCCGCCACGGTGGAGCTCTTAAAACCATGAAACCTCCAGGAAAAGACGGTCTGATTTTCCTCTAATGTCCATCCCAGGGTGGGTGCACCTCTCCTGGGCACGAATAAAGCCCAAAGCCCATGGAGAAAATGACCCTGAAACCAAGCTCTCGAAAATGACAAAGTCCAAAAAAGTTGCGGCTCTTTCAGAGCTCCATGCTCTCGGACCTCACTGGGAAGCCCAGGGAGGGTGGACCGTCCTGGGCAAGAGTCAGATTCGCCCGCCCTCCCTGGAGCTCCGTATGGAGCAAAGACGGTCCTTAAAACGTCCCTTTGGGCTTCTGTAGAGGAGACAAGCTCTTTCAAATGACAGAGTCCACGATGTTGCTGTGGTCTGACAGCTCCAGGGCCTTCAAGGCAGGGGACCAAGCCGGAGAGGTTGCACTCTGGCTGGTGAGCGAGTTCAATCTCCGCCAAGGTGGAGCTCTTAAAACCATGAAACCTCCAGGAAAAGACGGGCTGATTTTCCTCTAATGTCCATCCCAGGGTCGGTGCATCTCTCCTGGACACGAATAAAGCCCAAAGCCCATGGAGAAAATGACCCTGAAGCCAAGCTCTCGAAAATGACAAAGTCCAAAAAGTTGCGGTGCGTTCAGAGCTCCATGCTCTAAGACCTCATTGGCCGACCCAGGGAGGGTGCACCGTCCTGGGCAAGAGTCAGATTCGCCCGCCCTCCCTGGAGCTCCGTATGGAGCAAAGACGGTCCTAAAACGTCCTTGGGCTTCTGTAGAGGAGACAAGCTCTTTCAAATGACAGAGTCCACGATGTTGCTGTGGTCTGAAAGCTCCAGGGCCTTCAAGGCAGTGGACCAAGCCGGAGAGGTTGCACTCTGGCTGGGTGAGCGAGTTCAATCTCCGCCAAGGTGGAGCTCTTAAAACCATGAAACCTCCAGGAAAAGACGGGCTGATTTTCCTCTAATGTCCATCCCAGGGTGGGTGCATCTCTCCTGGACACGAATAAAGCCCAAAGCCCATGGAGAAAATGACCCTGAAGCCAAGCTCTCGAAAATGACAAAGTCCAAAAAGTTGCGGTGCGTTCAGAGCTCCATGCTCTAAGACCTCATTGGCCGACCCAGGGAGGGTGCACCGTCCTGGGCAAGAGTCAGATTCGCCCGCCCTCCCTGGAGCTCCGTGTGGAGCAAAGACGGTCTTAAAACGTCCTTCGGGCTTCTGTAGAGGAGACAAGCTCTTACAAATGACAGAGTCCACGATGTTGCTGTGGTCTGAAAGCTCCAGGGCCTTCAAGGCAGTGGACCAAGCCGGAGAGGTTGCACTCTGGCTGGGTGAGCGAGTTCAATCTCCGCCAAGGTGGAGCTCTTAAAACCATGAAACCTCCAGGAAAAGACGGGCTAATTTTCCTCTAATGTCCATCCCAGGGTGGGTGCATCTCTCCTGGACACGAATAAAGCCCAAAGCCCATGAGAAAATGACCCTGAAGCCAAGCTCTCGAAAATGACAAAGTCCAAAAAGTTGCGGTGCGTTCAGAGCTCCATGCTCTAAGACCTCATTGGCCGACCAGGGAGGGTGCACCGTCCTGGGCAAGAGTCAGATTCGCCCGCCCTCCCTGGAGCTCCGTGTGGAGCAAAGACGGTCTTAAAACGTCCCTTCGGGCTTCTGTAGAGGAGACAAGCTCTTACAAATGACAGAGTCCACGATGTTGCTGTGGTCTGAAAGCTCCAGGGCCTTCAAGGCAGTGGACCAAGCCGGAGAGGTTGCACTCTGGCTGGGTGAGGCGAGTTCAATCTCCGCCAAGGTGGAGCTCTTAAAACCATGAAACCTCCAGGAAAAGACGGGCTGATTTTCCTCTAATGTCCATCCCAGGGTGGGTGCATCTCTCCTGGACACGAATAAAGCCCAAAGCCCATGGAGAAAATGACCCTGAAGCCAAGCTCTCGAAAATGACAAAGTCCAAAAAGTTGCGGTGCGTTCAGAGCTCCATGCTCTAAGACCTCATTGGCCGACCCAGGGAGGGTGCACCGTCCTGGGCAAGAGTCAGATTCGCCCGCCCTCCTGGAGCTCCCGTGTGGAGCAAAGACGGTCTTAATACGTCCCTTCGGGCTTCTGTAGAGGAGACAAGCTCTTACAAATGACAGAGTCCACGATGTTGCTGTGGTCTGAAAGCTCCAGGGCCTTCAAGGCAGTGGACCAAGCCGGAGAGGTTGCACTCTGGCTGGGTGAGCGAGTTCAATCTCCGCCAAGGTGGAGCTCTTAAAACCATGAAACCTCCAGGAAAAGACGGGCTGATTTTCCTCTAATGTCCATCCCGGGTGGGTGCATCTCTCCTGGACACGAATAAAGCCCAAAGCCCATGGAGAAAATGACCCTGAAGCCAAGCTCTCGAAAATGACAAAGTCCAAAAAGTTGCGGTGCGTTCAGAGCTCCATGCTCTAAGACCTCATTGGCCGACCCAGGGAGGGTGCACCGTCCTAGGCAAGAGTCAGATTCGCCCGCCCTCCCTGGAGCTCCGTGTGGAGCAAAGACGGTCTTAAAACGTCCCTTCGGGCTTCTGTAGAGGAGACAAGCTCTTACAAATGACAGAGTCCACGATGTTGCTGTGGTCTGAAAGCTCCAGGGCCTTCAAGGCAGTGGACCAAGCCGGAGAGGTTGCACTCTGGCTGGGTGAGCGAGTTAAATCTCCGCCAAGGTGGAGCTCTTAAAACCATGAAACCTCCAGGAAAAGACGGGCTGATTTTCCTCTGATGTCCATCCCAGGGTGGGTGCATCTCTCCTGGGCACGAATAAAGCTCAAACGCCCACGGTGGAATGCCGAGCTTTAAAAAATGACAGAGTCCACGATGTTGCTGTGGACTGAAAGCTCCAGGGCCTTCAAGGCCAGTGGACCAAGCCGGAGAGGTTGCACTCTGGCTGGGTGAGCGAGTTCAATCTCCGCCACGGTGGAGCTCTTAAATACATGAAACCTCCAGGAAAAGTCGGGCCCGTTCTTCTGAAAAAGTCCTTCCCAGGCAAAGCGCACCTCTCCTGGGCACGAATAAAGCCCAAAGCCCATGGAGAAAATGACCCTGAAACCAAGCTCTTGAAAATGACAAAGTCCAAAAAAGTTGCGGTGCGTTCAGAGCTCCATGCTCTCGGACCTCACTGGGAAGCCCAGGGAGGGTGGACCGTCCTGGGCCAGAGTCATATTCGCCCGCCCTCCCTGGAGCTCATATTGGAGCAAAGACGGTCCTAAAACGGCCCTTCGGGCTTCTGTGGAGGAGACAAGCTCTTACAAATGACAGAGTCCCACGATGTTGCTGTGGTCTCAAAGCTCCAGGGCCTTCAAGGCAGTGGACCAAGCCGGAGAGGCTGCACTCTGGCTGGGTGAGCGAGTTCAATCTCCGCCACGGCGGAGCTCTTAAAAACATGAAACCTCCAGGAAAAGACGGGCCCGTTCTTCTGAAAAAGTCCATCCCAGGCAAAAGCGCACCTCTCCCGGGCACGAATAAAGCCCAAAGCCCGTGGAGAAAATGACCCTGAAGCCAAGCTCTTGAAAATGACAAAGTCCAAAAAAGTTGCGGTGCGTTCAGAGCTCCATGCTCTACGACCTCATTGGCCGTCCCAGGGAGGGTGCACCGTCCTGGGCAAGAGTCAGATTCCCCCGCCCTCCCTGGAGCTCTGTGTGGAGCAAAGACGGTCCTAAAACGTCCCTTCAGGCTTTTGTAGAGGAGGTGGAGAAGCCTTCCTGGGCACGAAGCAAGCTCAAACGCCCATGGCGGGCTTGACTCTGGAGTCAAATTCGAAAAAAATTGACCGAGTCCAAAAAGTTGCTGTGGGTTCAAAGCTCCATGCTCTACGACCTCCCTGGCTAGCCCAGGGAGGGTGCACCGTCCTGGGCCAGAGTCAGATTCGCCCGCCACCCGCTGGAGCTCCCATCTGGAGAAAAGACGGTCCTGAAACGGACCTTCGGGGCTTTATCGGGGAAGGGAAGTAGAGCGGTGGAGGGCACGCACAACCCATGAACAGACCGTCGTGAGCCCCGCTCGGAGTCTCTCTGCGTGGGTATAAAAATACAGATTACACAGTGCGCTCGGTGGAGCTCTGGAAGTCCTGGTGGGAGACGGCCCCCAGGGGAAAAAAAAGCCCGGCCGGGGTGTGCTCTGGCTGGGGAGAGAAAGAATTCAATCTCCACCGCGGGGGTGGATCACTGCATGTACGAAACATCCAGGAAAATGACGGCTGCTGGTTTACTTCTCTAAGTGCTTCCCAGGAAGGGTGCAGCCTTCCTGGGCACGAATCGAATCCAAAGCCCCCATGGCGGGCATGACTCTGGAGTCAAAAGGTTGCTGTGGGTTCAGAGCTTCCATGGTATCAGACCTTTCTGGCCATCCCAGGGAGGGTGCGCCGTCCTGGTTCAGATTCAGATTCGCCCCCAACCCCTGGAGCTCCTTCTGGAGAAAAGATGGTCCTGAAACGGACCTTGGGGTCTTTATCGGGGAGGGGAAGTAATGCGGTGGAGGGCACACAGAACCCATTAACAGACCTCCGTGAGCCCCCCGCTCAGAGTCTCTCTGCTTGGGTATAAAAATCCAGATTACACAGTGCGCACGGTGGAGCTCTGGAAGTCCTGGTGGGACCCCCAGGGAAAAAAAATAAAAGCCCGGCCGGGGTACGCTCTGACTGGGGAGAGAAATAATTCAATCTCCAACCGCGGCGGTGGATCTCTGCATGTACGAAACCTCCAGGAAAATGACGGCTGCTGGTTTTCTTCTCTAAATGCATCCCAGGAAGGGTGCAGACTTCCTGGGCACAAATCAAGCTCAAAGTCCCCTTGGCGGGCCTGACTCTGGAGTCAAATTTGAAAAATTGACAGAGTCCAAAATGTTGCCGTGTGATCAGAGCTCCACGATCTCAGAACCTCCCTGGCCATCCCAGGGAGGGTGCGCCGTCCTGGGTCAGATTCAGATTCGCTCCCCACCCCTGGAGCTCCTTCTGGAGAAAAGACGGTCTTAAAACGGACCTTGGGGTCTTTATCGGGAAGGGGAAGTAGTGCGGTGGAGGGCACACAGAACCCATTAACAGACCTCCGTGAGCCCCCCGCTCAGAGTCTCTCTGCTTGGGTATAAAAATCCAGATTACACAGTGCGCACGGTGGAGCTCTGGAAGTCCTGGTGGGACCCCCAGGGAAAAAAATAAAAGCCCGGCCGGGGTACGCTCTGACTGGGAAGAAATAATTCAATCTCCACCGCGGCGGTGGATCTCTGCATGTACGAAACCTCCAGGAAAATGACGGCTGCTGGTTTTCTTCCCTAACTGCATCCCAGGAAGGGTGCAGACTTCCTGGGCACTAATCAAGCTCAAAGTCCCCTTGGCGGGCCTGACTCTGGAGTCAAATTTGAAAAATTGACAAGAGTCCAAAATGTTGCCGTGTGATCAGAGCTCCACGATCTCAGAACCTCCCTGGCCATCCCAGGGAGGGTGCGCCGTCCTGGGTCAGATTCAGATTCGCTCCACACCCCTGGAGCTCCTTCTGGAGAAAAGACGGTCCTAAAACGGACCTTGGGGTCTTTATCGGGAGAGGGGAAGTAGTGCGGTGGAGGGCACACAGAACCCATTAACAGACCACCATGAGCCCCCCGCTCAGAGTCTCTCTGCTTGGGTATAAAATCCAGATTACACAGTGCGCGCGGTGGAGCTCTGGAAGTCCTGGTGGGAGAGGGCCCCCAGGAAAAAAAAAAGCCCGGTCATGTTGCGCTGGGGAGAGAAAGAATTCAATCACCACCGCGGCGGTGGATCTCTGCATGTACGAAACCTCCAGGAAAATGACGGCTGCTGGTTTTCTTCTCTAACTGCATCCAGGAAGGGTGCAGACTTCCTGGGCACGAATCAAGCTCAAAGTCCCCTTGGCGGGCCTGACTCTGGAGTCAAATTTGAAAAAGTGAGAACCGTGGTGGTCAGACCGGGTTGGGAAACGATCTGACCCAGCCCAGATAAAGTGCACTCTGTGCGGGCGAGACTTCCAGGAAACGCGCGGGTCTGGTTTGGACACCCAGACTCTCCTCGGACAAGGTAACGGTAGACGGGCGCCTCCGGGTTGCCTGGGGCCCGGAGGGGTGCACCCTCTCCTTCGGGCCGTCGCTGTCAGGGTTGACTGGTCGATTGGAACTTTGGACGCGCCTGGGGACGGCCCCTGCCCGGTCGCGAGACCGCTATGGGCAGCTTGCTCCTCCCCGCTTTGCGCGTCGACTCGAGACGCGGCCTCCCTCCGGGGAAAGCAGGCCGCGTCGACCTCGGGAGACTCAGATGGCCCGTCTGAAAACGGATGTCCGCAGCGGTGACGTCGGGACCGTCGTCAGGCTTTGACGGTTGGCGGGGTTTCGTTGGGGGCCCCCCATCACGGCACAGAGCCTGACTTCGCCCCGCGCCTCCCACCCGCTTTGAAAAGCACCCTTCCCCGTTACGGCCTCGATCCAGAGGCCTACCACCCCCCGCCCTCACGGGCGGACGGTTCCTCACGCGCCCTATGAGCGGCCGTGCCGCCTCGAGCCCAGGCCCGAGCGGAGCGAGACCCGTGTGTAGGAAACCCGCGCGTCGCAGGTTCGTCCGTCCCGGGGCTCCTTTGATCCCGGGCTAAAACAAAAACCATATGCTTGTCGAACCGTCGGTCTGGGTAAACGGCAAAACGACTCCAGGGGCTTGAGACACCCCTGGAGCGACGGAGGAAGGTGCACCTCCGAAAGAAAAATGAAATTACGGACAGTGTCCGATCGAATGAGGTCCACGGAACAGAGAACCGTGGTGGTCAGACCGGGTGGGGAAGCGGTCTGGCTCAGCCCAGATAAAATGCACTCTGTGCGGGCGAGACTTCCAGTAAACGCGGGGGCTGGTTTGGACACCCAGACTCACCGCCGGTGCCCTGGGCGTGCATCCAGTGTGTGAAGGTGCACCGTCCTGGGCGAGCAGAGGGTGAAAGACACACAACACTCCTCGTAAGAAAATGGACAGTGTCCAAGATCTTGCATGCAAACGAGAGCCCTGTGCTCGCAGACCCGACCGTGGCCTGCTCAAAGTCAGATCCGTACGCTTGATGGCGCTCCTGCTGGAGCAAAGACGGTCCGAACACGGACGCTAGGGGTGTTGTAGAGGAGGTGGGGGACCGTCGCCACACTCTTCTCGGACAAGGTTAACGGAAGACGGGCGCCTCCGGGTTGCCTGGGGCCCGGAGGGGCGCACCCTCTCCTTCGGGCCGTCACTGTCAGGGTTGCCTGGTCGATTGGAACTTTGGACGCGCCTGGGGACGGCCCCTGCCCGGTCGCGAGACCGCTTTGGGCAGCTTGCTCCTCCCCGCTCTGCGCGTCGACGCTAGACGCGGCCTCCCTCCGGGGAAAGCAGGCCGTGTCGACTCTCGGGAGACTCAGATGGCCCGTCTGAAACGAATGTCCGCGACGGCGGCGGCGGACGCGGGCGCGTGGAATTCGGAATCGGACGGTCGGGGTGGCCGACACCCCCCGGTCCAGTCTTCGAGCCCGACCTTCGCCCCGCTCCTCCCCGCCCGAAAAGCACCTTTCCCGGTTACGGCCTTGATCCAGAGGCCTCCCACCCTGGCCCCGCCTGACGGACGGTTCCTCACGCGCCCTATGAGCGGCCGTGCCGCCTCGAGCCCCAGGGCCGAGCGGAGCGAGACCCGTGTGTAGGAAACCCGCGCGTGGTGGTTCGCCGTCCGGGGTCGATCCCGAGGTAAAAAAAAAAAAAAAGTACCATACGCTTGTCGGTCTGGGTAAAGGGCGGAACGACTCCGGGGGCTTGACTCACCCCTGGAGCGACGGAGGAAGGTGCACCTCCGAAAACTTTTTGAAAACGGACACCGTCCGTTGCAGACGAACGAGATTCCCACAACGACCAACCTCCCTGGAAGACTCCCAGGGAGAGTACCTCGGGTTCGGGCACGGTCAAATCCGTCCGCGTGACGGAGCTCCCTTCGGAGCGACGTGGGTCCTAAAACGGACCTTGGGGGTTTTGTCGAGGAGGGCGACAAACGCTCCCGCTCGGACAAGGTGACGGAGGGCGGGCGCCCACGGAGGAAAGGGCGAAGAAAAAAAAACGGACAGAGTCCAAAACGGTGCGGTCCACCCAGATTCCCACGTACGCGAGACTCTCCGGCTGGCAACCGGGGAGAGTGCCTAGGTGTCGGGCACGTACGAATCCGTCGGCGGTGACGGAGCTCCGGTCGGAGCAAAGACGGTCCTAAAACGGCCCTTCGGGGTTTTGTCGAGGAGGGGACAAGCGCCCTGCTCGGACAAGGTGAGAGAAGGCGGGCGGCTCGCGGAAGGCGCCCCGGAGGCAGGCGATCCTCCTAAAGAAACGGACAGAGTCCGAAACGGTGCGGTTCACCCGGGTCACCACGTACACGAGTCTCCCCGGCTGGCGACCGGGGAGAGTGCCTCTGTGTCGGGCACGTGAGAATCCGTCCGCGGCGACGGAGCTCCCGTCGGAGCAAAGACGGTCCTAAAACGGCCCTTCGGGGTTTTGTCGAGGAGGGGACAACGGCCCCGCTCGGACAAGGTATCGGAGAAAAGGCAACGGACGAGAAAAAAACGGGCGCCTCCGGGTTGCCCGGGGTCCGGAGGAGCGCTCCCCCTCCTCCGGGCCGTCACTTTCGGGGTAGCCTGGTCGATTGGAACTTTGGACGCGCCTGGGGACGGCCCCTGCCCGGTCGCGAGACCGCTTTGGGCAGCTTGCTCCTCCCCGCTCTGCGCGTCGACGCTAGACGCGGCCTCCCTCCGGGGAAAGCAGGCCGCGTCGACCTCGGGAGACTCAGATGGCCCGTCTGAAACGAATGTCCGCGACGGCGGCGGCGGACGCGGGCGCGTGGGTTCCGGAATCGGACGGTCGGGGTGGCCGACACCCCCCGGTCCAGTCTTCGAGACCGACCTACGCCTCGCTCCTCCCCGCCCGAAAAGCACCCTTCCCGGTTACGGCCTCGACCCAGCGGCCACAAACCCCCCACCTCTGCCGAGGAGGAGGGTTCCGCACGCGCCCTATGAGCGGCCGCGCCGTCCTCGGGCCCCAGGCCACGAGGCGGAGCGAGACCCGTGTGTAGGAAGCCAGCGTGTCGCGGTTCTCCTTCCAAGGCGGCTTACCTGGTTGATCCTGCCAGTAGCATATGCTTGTCTCAAAGATTAAGCCATGCAGGTCTAAGTGCACACGGTCGGTACAGTGAAACTGCGAATGGCTCATTAAATCAGTTATGGTTCCTTTGATCGCTCCACCCGCTACTTGGATAACTGTGGCAATTCCAGAGCTAATACATGCAAACGAGCGCCGACCCGGCTCCCCTCGGGGGGTCGGGGACGCGTGCATTTATCAGATCCAAAACCCATCCGGGTGCGGCTCCGGCCGCCCCGGCCGCTTTGGTGACTCTAGATAACCTCGGGCCGATCGCGCGCCCTCCGCGGCGGCGACGACTCATTCGAATGTCTGCCCTATCAACTTTCGATGGTACATTCGGCGCCTACCATGGTGACCACGGGTAACGGGGAATCAGGGTTCGATTCCGGAGAGGGAGCCTGAGAAACGGCTACCACATCCAAGGAAGGCAGCAGGCGCGCAAATTACCCATTTCCGACACGGAGAGGTAGTGACGAAAAATAACAATACAGGTCTCTTTCGAGGCCCTGTAATTGGAATGAGCGTATCCTAAACCCATGGGCGAGGACCCATTGGAGGGCAAGTCTGGTGCCAGCAGCCGCGGTAATTCCAGCTCCAATAGCGTATACTAAAGTTGCTGCAGTTAAAAAGCTCGTAGTTGGATCTCGGGAGCGGGCCGGCGGTCCGCCGCAAGGCGAGCCACCGCCTGTCCCGGACCCCTGCCTCACGGCGCCCCCCGGATGCCCTTAACTGGGTGTCCGGTCCTCGGGGCCCGAAGCGTTTACTTTGAAAAAATTAGAGTGTTCAAAGCAGGCCGCCCGTCGCCGCTGAATACCGCAGCTAGGAATAATGGAATAGGACTCCGGTTCTATTTTGTGGGTTTCTGGAACCCGGGGCCATGATTGAGAGGGACGGCCGGGGGCATTCGTATTGCGCCGCTAGAGGTGAAATTCTTGGACCGGCGCAAGACGGACGAGAGCGAAAGCATTTGCCAAGAATGTTTTCATTAATCAAGAACGAAAGTCGGAGGTTCGAAGACGATCAGATACCGTCGTAGTTCCGACCGTAAACGATGCCGACCCGCGATCCGGCGGCGTTATTCCCATGACCCGCCGGGCAGCGTGCGGGAAACCACGAGTCTTTGGGTTCCGGGGGGAGTATGGTTGCAAAGCTGAAACTTAAAGGAATTGACGGAAGGGCACCACCAGGAGTGGAGCCTGCGGCTTAATTTGACTCAACACGGGAAAGCTCACCCGGCCCGGACACGGAAAGGATTGACAGATTGATAGCTCTTTCTCGATTCTGTGGGTGGTGGTGCATGGCCGTTCTTAGTTGGTGGAGCGATTTGTCTGGTTCATTCCGATAACGAACGAGACTCCGGCATGCTAACTAGTTACGCGGCCCCGAGCGGTCGGCGTCCAACTTCTTAGAGGGACAAGTGGCGTTCAGCCACGCGAGATGGAGCAATAACAGGTCTGTGATGCCCTTAGATGTCCGGGGCTGCACGCGCGCCACAATGGGCGGATCAGCGTGTGCCTACCCTGCGCCGAGAGGCGCGGGTAACCCGCTGAACCCCGCTCGTGATCGGGACTGGGGATTGAAACTGTTTCCCATCAACGAGGAATTCCCAGTAAGCGCGGGTCATAAGCTCGCGTTGATTAAGTCCCTGCCCTTTGTACACACCGCCCGTCGCTACTACCGATTGGGTGGTTTAGTGAGGTCCTTGGATCGGCCCCGCCGGAGCTCCTCGCTGGGTTCTGGCGGAGCGTCGAGAAGACGATCAAACTTGACCATCTAGAGATAGTAAAAGTCGTAACAAGGTTTCCGTAGG
>NW_027509083.1:0-37478 GCF_051911475.1 Siphateles boraxobius
CCTGATCGGAACCAGACCAGTCTAGGACAATTCTCTGGACTCTCTAGATCAATAATTATCAAAAAAAAGTTGAACTTTGCCCTTTGGTTCACTGTAACAGGGTCATTTAGAAAAGGGGGCGTGTCAAAATACACTCAAAAGCCTATAAATCATAAATAAAAACTCAGAACTTCACAAAAATTGATGAGCACATGTGTCCTAACATGGTGAAGAAGCATGCAAAGTTTCATGGAGATCGGACCATAGGTGGCGCTATAACGGGCAAAAAGGTCCCCTATTATTAGGTGTTCAAGCACGAAGTGCTGAAAACCTATTGTAATTGCTATTTGAAAAAAAAAAAAACCTAAAACGCATCGTGCAGCCCAAACCGTAAGGCCTAGAGACTTGAAACCTGGCCAGGTGGTAGGGCCTCAGTTTGGGGAGAACCTATCAGAGTATGACCCCGATTGGCCCATAGGTGGCGCTACAGCAACCAAAAGTACTAAATTGCCCATAACTCCTCGACCGTTTGACCTAGAATCAAGGTTTTGACACCACTGTGTTCCTTGGCTCAAGACGGACAAGATGTATATCTCGGATTGTCGATTTGAGCGAAGAAAAATTTGTTATGGCCAATTTTGTCCAAAACCTACTTTTGCGAACTAGTCCCTGGTTTTTTGCCTGATCGGAACCAGACCAGTCTAGGACAATTCTCTGGACTCTCTAGATCAATAATTATCAAAAAAAAGTTGAACTTTGCCCTTTGGTTCACTGTAACAGGGTCATTTAGAAAAGGGGGCGTGTCAAAATACACTCAAAAGCCTATAAATCATAAATAAAAACTCAGAACTTCACAAAAATTGATGAGCACATGTGTCCTAACATGGTGAAGAAGCATGCAAAGTTTCATGGAGATCGGACCATAGGTGGCGCTATAACGGGCAAAAAGGTCCCCTATTATTAGGTGTTCAAGCACGAAGTGCTGAAAACCTATTGTAATTGCTATTTGAAAAAAAAAAAAACCTAAAACGCATCGTGCAGCCCAAACCGTAAGGCCTAGAGACTTGAAACCTGGCCAGGTGGTAGGGCCTCAGTTTGGGAGAACCTATCAGAGTATGACCCCGATTGGCCCATAGGTGGCGCTACAGCAACCAAAAGTACTAAATTGCCCATAACTCCTCGACCGTTTGACCTAGAATCAAGGTTTTGACACCACTGTGTTCCTTGGCTCAAGACGGACAAGATGTATATCTCGGATTGTCGATTTGAGCGAAGAAAAATTTGTTATGGCCAATTTTGTCCAAAACCTACTTTTGCGAACTAGTCCCTGGTTTTTTGCCTGATCGGAACCAGACCAGTCTAGGACAATTCTCTGGACTCTCTAGATCAATAATTATCAAAAAAAAGTTGAACTTTGCCCTTTGGTTCACTGTAACAGGGTCATTTAGAAAAGGGGGCGTGTCAAAATACACTCAAAAGCCTATAAATCATAAATAAAAACTCAGAACTTCACAAAAATTGATGAGCACATGTGTCCTAACATGGTGAAGAAGCATGCAAAGTTTCATGGAGATCGGCCATAGGTGGCGCTATAACGGGCAAAAAGGTCCCCTATTATTAGGTGTTCAAGCACGAAGTGCTGAAAACCTATTGTAATTGCTATTTGAAAAAAAAAAAAACCTAAAACGCATCGTGCAGCCCAAACCGTAAGGCCTAGAGACTTGAAACCTGGCCAGGTGGTAGGGCCTCAGTTTGGGGAGAACCTATCAGAGTATGACCCCGATTGGCCCATAGGTGGCGCTACAGCAACCAAAAGTACTAAATTGCCCATAACTCCTCGACCGTTTGACCTAGAATCAAGGTTTTGACACCACTGTGTTCCTTGGCTCAAGACGGACAAGATGTATATCTCGGATTGTCGATTTGAGCGAAGAAAAATTTGTTATGGCCAATTTTGTCCAAAACCTACTTTTGCGAACTAGTCCCTGGTTTTTTGCCTGATCGGAACCAGACCAGTCTAGGACAATTCTCTGGACTCTCTAGATCAATAATTATCAAAAAAAAGTTGAACTTTGCCCTTTGGTTCACTGTAACAGGGTCATTTAGAAAAGGGGGCGTGTCAAAATACACTCAAAAGCCTATAAATCATAAATAAAAACTCAGAACTTCACAAAAATTGATGAGCACATGTGTCCTAACATGGTGAAGAAGCATGCAAAGTTTCATGGAGATCGGACCATAGGTGGCGCTATAACGGGCAAAAAGGTCCCCTATTATTAGGTGTTCAAGCACGAAGTGCTGAAAACCTATTGTAATTGCTATTTGAAAAAAAAAAAAACCTAAAACGCATCGTGCAGCCCAAACCGTAAGGCCTAGAGACTTGAAACCTGGCCAGGTGGTAGGGCCTCAGTTTGGGGAGAACCTATCAGAGTATGACCCCGATTGGCCCATAGGTGGCGCTACAGCAACCAAAAGTACTAAATTGCCCATAACTCCTCGACCGTTTGACCTAGAATCAAGGTTTTGACACCACTGTGTTCCTTGGCTCAAGACGGACAAGATGTATATCTCGGATTGTCGATTTGAGCGAAGAAAAATTTGTTATGGCCAATTTTGTCCAAAACCTACTTTTGCGAACTAGTCCCTGGTTTTTTGCCTGATCGGAACCAGACCAGTCTAGGACAATTCTCTGGACTCTCTAGATCAATAATTATCAAAAAAAAGTTGAACTTTGCCCTTTGGTTCACTGTAACAGGGTCATTTAGAAAAGGGGGCGTGTCAAAATACACTCAAAAGCCTATAAATCATAAATAAAAACTCAGAACTTCACAAAAATTGATGAGCACATGTGTCCTAACATGGTGAAGAAGCATGCAAAGTTTCATGGAGATCGGACCATAGGTGGCGCTATAACGGGCAAAAAGGTCCCCTATTATTAGGTGTTCAAGCACGAAGTGCTGAAAACCTATTGTAATTGCTATTTGAAAAAAAAAAAACCTAAAACGCATCGTGCAGCCCAAACCGTAAGGCCTAGAGACTTGAAACCTGGCCAGGTGGTAGGGCCTCAGTTTGGGGAGAACCTATCAGAGTATGACCCCGATTGGCCCATAGGTGGCGCTACAGCAACCAAAAGTACTAAATTGCCCATAACTCCTCGACCGTTTGACCTAGAATCAAGGTTTTGACACCACTGTGTTCCTTGGCTCAAGACGGACAAGATGTATATCTCGGATTGTCGATTTGAGCGAAGAAAAATTTGTTATGGCCAATTTTGTCCAAAACCTACTTTTGCGAACTAGTCCCTGGTTTTTTGCCTGATCGGAACCAGACCAGTCTAGGACAATTCTCTGGACTCTCTAGATCAATAATTATCAAAAAAAAGTTGAACTTTGCCCTTTGGTTCACTGTAACAGGGTCATTTAGAAAAGGGGGCGTGTCAAAATACACTCAAAAGCCTATAAATCATAAATAAAAACTCAGAACTTCACAAAAATTGATGAGCACATGTGTCCTAACATGGTGAAGAAGCATGCAAAGTTTCATGGAGATCGGACCATAGGTGGCGCTATAACGGGCAAAAAGGTCCCCTATTATTAGGTGTTCAAGCACGAAGTGCTGAAAACCTATTGTAATTGCTATTTGAAAAAAAAAAAAACCTAAAACGCATCGTGCAGCCCAAACCGTAAGGCCTAGAGACTTGAAACCTGGCCAGGTGGTAGGGCCTCAGTTTGGGGAGAACCTATCAGAGTATGACCCCGATTGGCCCATAGGTGGCGCTACAGCAACCAAAAGTACTAAATTGCCCATAACTCCTCGACCGTTTGACCTAGAATCAAGGTTTTGACACCACTGTGTTCCTTGGCTCAAGACGGACAAGATGTATATCTCGGATTGTCGATTTGAGCGAAGAAAAATTTGTTATGGCCAATTTTGTCCAAAACCTACTTTTGCGAACTAGTCCCTGGTTTTTTGCCTGATCGGAACCAGACCAGTCTAGGACAATTCTCTGGACTCTCTAGATCAATAATTATCAAAAAAAAGTTGAACTTTGCCCTTTGGTTCACTGTAACAGGGTCATTTAGAAAAGGGGGCGTGTCAAAATACACTCAAAAGCCTATAAATCATAAATAAAAACTCAGAACTTCACAAAAATTGATGAGCACATGTGTCCTAACATGGTGAAGAAGCATGCAAAGTTTCATGGAGATCGGACCATAGGTGGCGCTATAACGGGCAAAAAGGTCCCCTATTATTAGGTGTTCAAGCACGAAGTGCTGAAAACCTATTGTAATTGCTATTTGAAAAAAAAAAAAACCTAAAACGCATCGTGCAGCCCAAACCGTAAGGCCTAGAGACTTGAAACCTGGCCAGGTGGTAGGGCCTCAGTTTGGGGAGAACCTATCAGAGTATGACCCCGATTGGCCCATAGGTGGCGCTACAGCAACCAAAAGTACTAAATTGCCCATAACTCCTCGACCGTTTGACCTAGAATCAAGGTTTTGACACCACTGTGTTCCTTGGCTCAAGACGGACAAGATGTATATCTCGGATTGTCGATTTGAGCGAAGAAAAATTTGTTATGGCCAATTTTGTCCAAAACCTACTTTTGCGAACTAGTCCCTGGTTTTTTGCCTGATCGGAACCAGACCAGTCTAGGACAATTCTCTGGACTCTCTAGATCAATAATTATCAAAAAAAAGTTGAACTTTGCCCTTTGGTTCACTGTAACAGGGTCATTTAGAAAAGGGGGCGTGTCAAAATACACTCAAAAGCCTATAAATCATAAATAAAAACTCAGAACTTCACAAAAATTGATGAGCACATGTGTCCTAACATGGTGAAGAAGCATGCAAAGTTTCATGGAGATCGGACCATAGGTGGCGCTATAACGGGCAAAAAGGTCCCCTATTATTAGGTGTTCAAGCACGAAGTGCTGAAAACCTATTGTAATTGCTATTTGAAAAAAAAAAAAACCTAAAACGCATCGTGCAGCCCAAACCGTAAGGCCTAGAGACTTGAAACCTGGCCAGGTGGTAGGGCCTCAGTTTGGGGAGAACCTATCAGAGTATGACCCCGATTGGCCCATAGGTGGCGCTACAGCAACCAAAAGTACTAAATTGCCCATAACTCCTCGACCGTTTGACCTAGAATCAAGGTTTTGACACCACTGTGTTCCTTGGCTCAAGACGGACAAGATGTATATCTCGGATTGTCGATTTGAGCGAAGAAAAATTTGTTATGGCCAATTTTGTCCAAAACCTACTTTTGCGAACTAGTCCCTGGTTTTTTGCCTGATCGGAACCAGACCAGTCTAGGACAATTCTCTGGACTCTCTAGATCAATAATTATCAAAAAAAAGTTGAACTTTGCCCTTTGGTTCACTGTAACAGGGTCATTTAGAAAAGGGGGCGTGTCAAAATACACTCAAAAGCCTATAAATCATAAATAAAAACTCAGAACTTCACAAAAATTGATGAGCACATGTGTCCTAACATGGTGAAGAAGCATGCAAAGTTTCATGGAGATCGGACCATAGGTGGCGCTATAACGGGCAAAAAGGTCCCCTATTATTAGGTGTTCAAGCACGAAGTGCTGAAAACCTATTGTAATTGCTATTTGAAAAAAAAAAAAACCTAAAACGCATCGTGCAGCCCAAACCGTAAGGCCTAGAGACTTGAAACCTGGCCAGGTGGTAGGGCCTCAGTTTGGGGAGAACCTATCAGAGTATGACCCCGATTGGCCCATAGGTGGCGCTACAGCAACCAAAAGTACTAAATTGCCCATAACTCCTCGACCGTTTGACCTAGAATCAAGGTTTTGACACCACTGTGTTCCTTGGCTCAAGACGGACAAGATGTATATCTCGGATTGTCGATTTGAGCGAAGAAAAATTTGTTATGGCCAATTTTGTCCAAAACCTACTTTTGCGAACTAGTCCCTGGTTTTTTGCCTGATCGGAACCAGACCAGTCTAGGACAATTCTCTGGACTCTCTAGATCAATAATTATCAAAAAAAAGTTGAACTTTGCCCTTTGGTTCACTGTAACAGGGTCATTTAGAAAAGGGGGCGTGTCAAAATACACTCAAAAGCCTATAAATCATAAATAAAAACTCAGAACTTCACAAAAATTGATGAGCACATGTGTCCTAACATGGTGAAGAAGCATGCAAAGTTTCATGGAGATCGGACCATAGGTGGCGCTATAACGGGCAAAAAGGTCCCCTATTATTAGGTGTTCAAGCACGAAGTGCTGAAAACCTATTGTAATTGCTATTTGAAAAAAAAAAAAACCTAAAACGCATCGTGCAGCCCAAACCGTAAGGCCTAGAGACTTGAAACCTGGCCAGGTGGTAGGGCCTCAGTTTGGGGAGAACCTATCAGAGTATGACCCCGATTGGCCCATAGGTGGCGCTACAGCAACCAAAAGTACTAAATTGCCCATAACTCCTCGACCGTTTGACCTAGAATCAAGGTTTTGACACCACTGTGTTCCTTGGCTCAAGACGGACAAGATGTATATCTCGGATTGTCGATTTGAGCGAAGAAAAATTTGTTATGGCCAATTTTGTCCAAAACCTACTTTTGCGAACTAGTCCCTGGTTTTTTGCCTGATCGGAACCAGACCAGTCTAGGACAATTCTCTGGACTCTCTAGATCAATAATTATCAAAAAAAAGTTGAACTTTGCCCTTTGGTTCACTGTAACAGGGTCATTTAGAAAAGGGGGCGTGTCAAAATACACTCAAAAGCCTATAAATCATAAATAAAAACTCAGAACTTCACAAAAATTGATGAGCACATGTGTCCTAACATGGTGAAGAAGCATGCAAAGTTTCATGGAGATCGGACCATAGGTGGCGCTATAACGGGCAAAAAGGTCCCCTATTATTAGGTGTTCAAGCACGAAGTGCTGAAAACCTATTGTAATTGCTATTTGAAAAAAAAAAAAACCTAAAACGCATCGTGCAGCCCAAACCGTAAGGCCTAGAGACTTGAAACCTGGCCAGGTGGTAGGGCCTCAGTTTGGGGAGAACCTATCAGAGTATGACCCCGATTGGCCCATAGGTGGCGCTACAGCAACCAAAAGTACTAAATTGCCCATAACTCCTCGACCGTTTGACCTAGAATCAAGGTTTTGACACCACTGTGTTCCTTGGCTCAAGACGGACAAGATGTATATCTCGGATTGTCGATTTGAGCGAAGAAAAATTTGTTATGGCCAATTTTGTCCAAAACCTACTTTTGCGAACTAGTCCCTGGTTTTTTGCCTGATCGGAACCAGACCAGTCTAGGACAATTCTCTGGACTCTCTAGATCAATAATTATCAAAAAAAAGTTGAACTTTGCCCTTTGGTTCACTGTAACAGGGTCATTTAGAAAAGGGGGCGTGTCAAAATACACTCAAAAGCCTATAAATCATAAATAAAAACTCAGAACTTCACAAAAATTGATGAGCACATGTGTCCTAACATGGTGAAGAAGCATGCAAAGTTTCATGGAGATCGGACCATAGGTGGCGCTATAACGGGCAAAAAGGTCCCCTATTATTAGGTGTTCAAGCACGAAGTGCTGAAAACCTATTGTAATTGCTATTTGAAAAAAAAAAAAACCTAAAACGCATCGTGCAGCCCAAACCGTAAGGCCTAGAGACTTGAAACCTGGCCAGGTGGTAGGGCCTCAGTTTGGGGAGAACCTATCAGAGTATGACCCCGATTGGCCCATAGGTGGCGCTACAGCAACCAAAAGTACTAAATTGCCCATAACTCCTCGACCGTTTGACCTAGAATCAAGGTTTTGACACCACTGTGTTCCTTGGCTCAAGACGGACAAGATGTATATCTCGGATTGTCGATTTGAGCGAAGAAAAATTTGTTATGGCCAATTTTGTCCAAAACCTACTTTTGCGAACTAGTCCCTGGTTTTTTGCCTGATCGGAACCAGACCAGTCTAGGACAATTCTCTGGACTCTCTAGATCAATAATTATCAAAAAAAAGTTGAACTTTGCCCTTTGGTTCACTGTAACAGGGTCATTTAGAAAAGGGGGCGTGTCAAAATACACTCAAAAGCCTATAAATCATAAATAAAAACTCAGAACTTCACAAAAATTGATGAGCACATGTGTCCTAACATGGTGAAGAAGCATGCAAAGTTTCATGGAGATCGGACCATAGGTGGCGCTATAACGGGCAAAAAGGTCCCCTATTATTAGGTGTTCAAGCACGAAGTGCTGAAAACCTATTGTAATTGCTATTTGAAAAAAAAAAAAACCTAAAACGCATCGTGCAGCCCAAACCGTAAGGCCTAGAGACTTGAAACCTGGCCAGGTGGTAGGGCCTCAGTTTGGGGAGAACCTATCAGAGTATGACCCCGATTGGCCCATAGGTGGCGCTACAGCAACCAAAAGTACTAAATTGCCCATAACTCCTCGACCGTTTGACCTAGAATCAAGGTTTTGACACCACTGTGTTCCTTGGCTCAAGACGGACAAGATGTATATCTCGGATTGTCGATTTGAGCGAAGAAAAATTTGTTATGGCCAATTTTGTCCAAAACCTACTTTTGCGAACTAGTCCCTGGTTTTTTGCCTGATCGGAACCAGACCAGTCTAGGACAATTCTCTGGACTCTCTAGATCAATAATTATCAAAAAAAAGTTGAACTTTGCCCTTTGGTTCACTGTAACAGGGTCATTTAGAAAAGGGGGCGTGTCAAAATACACTCAAAAGCCTATAAATCATAAATAAAAACTCAGAACTTCACAAAAATTGATGAGCACATGTGTCCTAACATGGTGAAGAAGCATGCAAAGTTTCATGGAGATCGGACCATAGGTGGCGCTATAACGGGCAAAAAGGTCCCCTATTATTAGGTGTTCAAGCACGAAGTGCTGAAAACCTATTGTAATTGCTATTTGAAAAAAAAAAAAACCTAAAACGCATCGTGCAGCCCAAACCGTAAGGCCTAGAGACTTGAAACCTGGCCAGGTGGTAGGGCCTCAGTTTGGGGAGAACCTATCAGAGTATGACCCCGATTGGCCCATAGGTGGCGCTACAGCAACCAAAAGTACTAAATTGCCCATAACTCCTCGACCGTTTGACCTAGAATCAAGGTTTTGACACCACTGTGTTCCTTGGCTCAAGACGGACAAGATGTATATCTCGGATTGTCGATTTGAGCGAAGAAAAATTTGTTATGGCCAATTTTGTCCAAAACCTACTTTTGCGAACTAGTCCCTGGTTTTTTGCCTGATCGGAACCAGACCAGTCTAGGACAATTCTCTGGACTCTCTAGATCAATAATTATCAAAAAAAAGTTGAACTTTGCCCTTTGGTTCACTGTAACAGGGTCATTTAGAAAAGGGGGCGTGTCAAAATACACTCAAAAGCCTATAAATCATAAATAAAAACTCAGAACTTCACAAAAATTGATGAGCACATGTGTCCTAACATGGTGAAGAAGCATGCAAAGTTTCATGGAGATCGGACCATAGGTGGCGCTATAACGGGCAAAAAGGTCCCCTATTATTAGGTGTTCAAGCACGAAGTGCTGAAAACCTATTGTAATTGCTATTTGAAAAAAAAAAAAACCTAAAACGCATCGTGCAGCCCAAACCGTAAGGCCTAGAGACTTGAAACCTGGCCAGGTGGTAGGGCCTCAGTTTGGGGAGAACCTATCAGAGTATGACCCCGATTGGCCCATAGGTGGCGCTACAGCAACCAAAAGTACTAAATTGCCCATAACTCCTCGACCGTTTGACCTAGAATCAAGGTTTTGACACCACTGTGTTCCTTGGCTCAAGACGGACAAGATGTATATCTCGGATTGTCGATTTGAGCGAAGAAAAATTTGTTATGGCCAATTTTGTCCAAAACCTACTTTTGCGAACTAGTCCCTGGTTTTTTGCCTGATCGGAACCAGACCAGTCTAGGACAATTCTCTGGACTCTCTAGATCAATAATTATCAAAAAAAAGTTGAACTTTGCCCTTTGGTTCACTGTAACAGGGTCATTTAGAAAAGGGGGCGTGTCAAAATACACTCAAAAGCCTATAAATCATAAATAAAAACTCAGAACTTCACAAAAATTGATGAGCACATGTGTCCTAACATGGTGAAGAAGCATGCAAAGTTTCATGGAGATCGGACCATAGGTGGCGCTATAACGGGCAAAAAGGTCCCCTATTATTAGGTGTTCAAGCACGAAGTGCTGAAAACCTATTGTAATTGCTATTTGAAAAAAAAAAAAACCTAAAACGCATCGTGCAGCCCAAACCGTAAGGCCTAGAGACTTGAAACCTGGCCAGGTGGTAGGGCCTCAGTTTGGGGAGAACCTATCAGAGTATGACCCCGATTGGCCCATAGGTGGCGCTACAGCAACCAAAAGTACTAAATTGCCCATAACTCCTCGACCGTTTGACCTAGAATCAAGGTTTTGACACCACTGTGTTCCTTGGCTCAAGACGGACAAGATGTATATCTCGGATTGTCGATTTGAGCGAAGAAAAATTTGTTATGGCCAATTTTGTCCAAAACCTACTTTTGCGAACTAGTCCCTGGTTTTTTGCCTGATCGGAACCAGACCAGTCTAGGACAATTCTCTGGACTCTCTAGATCAATAATTATCAAAAAAAAGTTGAACTTTGCCCTTTGGTTCACTGTAACAGGGTCATTTAGAAAAGGGGGCGTGTCAAAATACACTCAAAAGCCTATAAATCATAAATAAAAACTCAGAACTTCACAAAAATTGATGAGCACATGTGTCCTAACATGGTGAAGAAGCATGCAAAGTTTCATGGAGATCGGACCATAGGTGGCGCTATAACGGGCAAAAAGGTCCCCTATTATTAGGTGTTCAAGCACGAAGTGCTGAAAACCTATTGTAATTGCTATTTGAAAAAAAAAAAACCTAAAACGCATCGTGCAGCCCAAACCGTAAGGCCTAGAGATCGTGCAGCCCAACCGTAAGGCCTAGAGACTTGAAACCTGGCCAGGTGGTAGGGGCCTCAGTTTGGGGAGAACTATCAGAGTATGACCCGATTGGCCCATAGGTGGCGCTACAGCAACCAAAAAGTACTAATTGCCCATAACTCCTCGACCGTTTGACCTAGAATCAAGGTTTTTGACACCACTGTGTTCCTTGGCTCAAGACGGACAAGATGTATATCTCGGATTGTCGATTTGAGCGAAGAAAAATTTGTTATGGCCAATTTTGTCCAAAACCTACTTTTGATCGGAACCAGACCAGTCTAGGACAATTCTCTGGACTCTCTAGATCAATAATTATCAAAAAAAAGTTGAACTTTGCCCTTTGGTTCACTGTAACAGGGTCATTTAGAAAAGGGGGCGTGTCAAAATACACTCAAAAGCCTATAAATCATAAATAAAAACTCAGAACTTCACAAAAATTGATGAGCACATGTGTCCTAACATGGTGAAGAAGCATGCAAAGTTTCATGGAGATCGGACCATAGGTGGCGCTATAACGGGCAAAAAGGTCCCCTATTATTAGGTGTTCAAGCACGAAGTGCTGAAAACCTATTGTAATTGCTATTTGAAAAAAAAAAAAACCTAAAACGCATCGTGCAGCCCAAACCGTAAGGCCTAGAGACTTGAAACCTGGCCAGGTGGTAGGGCCTCAGTTTGGGGAGAACCTATCAGAGTATGACCCCGATTGGCCCATAGGTGGCGCTACAGCAACCAAAAGTACTAAATTGCCCATAACTCCTCGACCGTTTGACCTAGAATCAAGGTTTTGACACCACTGTGTTCCTTGGCTCAAGACGGACAAGATGTATATCTCGGATTGTCGATTTGAGCGAAGAAAAATTTGTTATGGCCAATTTTGTCCAAAACCTACTTTTGCGAACTAGTCCCTGGTTTTTTGCCTGATCGGAACCAGACCAGTCTAGGACAATTCTCTGGACTCTCTAGATCAATAATTATCAAAAAAAAGTTGAACTTTGCCCTTTGGTTCACTGTAACAGGGTCATTTAGAAAAGGGGGCGTGTCAAAATACACTCAAAAGCCTATAAATCATAAATAAAAACTCAGAACTTCACAAAAATTGATGAGCACATGTGTCCTAACATGGTGAAGAAGCATGCAAAGTTTCATGGAGATCGGACCATAGGTGGCGCTATAACGGGCAAAAAGGTCCCCTATTATTAGGTGTTCAAGCACGAAGTGCTGAAAACCTATTGTAATTGCTATTTGAAAAAAAAAAAAACCTAAAACGCATCGTGCAGCCCAAACCGTAAGGCCTAGAGACTTGAAACCTGGCCAGGTGGTAGGGCCTCAGTTTGGGGAGAACCTATCAGAGTATGACCCCGATTGGCCCATAGGTGGCGCTACAGCAACCAAAAGTACTAAATTGCCCATAACTCCTCGACCGTTTGACCTAGAATCAAGGTTTTGACACCACTGTGTTCCTTGGCTCAAGACGGACAAGATGTATATCTCGGATTGTCGATTTGAGCGAAGAAAAATTTGTTATGGCCAATTTTGTCCAAAACCTACTTTTGCGAACTAGTCCCTGGTTTTTTGCCTGATCGGAACCAGACCAGTCTAGGACAATTCTCTGGACTCTCTAGATCAATAATTATCAAAAAAAAGTTGAACTTTGCCCTTTGGTTCACTGTAACAGGGTCATTTAGAAAAGGGGGCGTGTCAAAATACACTCAAAAGCCTATAAATCATAAATAAAAACTCAGAACTTCACAAAAATTGATGAGCACATGTGTCCTAACATGGTGAAGAAGCATGCAAAGTTTCATGGAGATCGGACCATAGGTGGCGCTATAACGGGCAAAAAGGTCCCCTATTATTAGGTGTTCAAGCACGAAGTGCTGAAAACCTATTGTAATTGCTATTTGAAAAAAAAAAAAACCTAAAACGCATCGTGCAGCCCAAACCGTAAGGCCTAGAGACTTGAAACCTGGCCAGGTGGTAGGGCCTCAGTTTGGGGAGAACCTATCAGAGTATGACCCCGATTGGCCCATAGGTGGCGCTACAGCAACCAAAAGTACTAAATTGCCCATAACTCCTCGACCGTTTGACCTAGAATCAAGGTTTTGACACCACTGTGTTCCTTGGCTCAAGACGGACAAGATGTATATCTCGGATTGTCGATTTGAGCGAAGAAAAATTTGTTATGGCCAATTTTGTCCAAAACCTACTTTTGCGAACTAGTCCCTGGTTTTTTGCCTGATCGGAACCAGACCAGTCTAGGACAATTCTCTGGACTCTCTAGATCAATAATTATCAAAAAAAAGTTGAACTTTGCCCTTTGGTTCACTGTAACAGGGTCATTTAGAAAAGGGGGCGTGTCAAAATACACTCAAAAGCCTATAAATCATAAATAAAAACTCAGAACTTCACAAAAATTGATGAGCACATGTGTCCTAACATGGTGAAGAAGCATGCAAAGTTTCATGGAGATCGGACCATAGGTGGCGCTATAACGGGCAAAAAGGTCCCCTATTATTAGGTGTTCAAGCACGAAGTGCTGAAAACCTATTGTAATTGCTATTTGAAAAAAAAAAAAACCTAAAACGCATCGTGCAGCCCAAACCGTAAGGCCTAGAGACTTGAAACCTGGCCAGGTGGTAGGGCCTCAGTTTGGGGAGAACCTATCAGAGTATGACCCCGATTGGCCCATAGGTGGCGCTACAGCAACCAAAAGTACTAAATTGCCCATAACTCCTCGACCGTTTGACCTAGAATCAAGGTTTTGACACCACTGTGTTCCTTGGCTCAAGACGGACAAGATGTATATCTCGGATTGTCGATTTGAGCGAAGAAAAATTTGTTATGGCCAATTTTGTCCAAAACCTACTTTTGCGAACTAGTCCCTGGTTTTTTGCCTGATCGGAACCAGACCAGTCTAGGACAATTCTCTGGACTCTCTAGATCAATAATTATCAAAAAAAAGTTGAACTTTGCCCTTTGGTTCACTGTAACAGGGTCATTTAGAAAAGGGGGCGTGTCAAAATACACTCAAAAGCCTATAAATCATAAATAAAAACTCAGAACTTCACAAAAATTGATGAGCACATGTGTCCTAACATGGTGAAGAAGCATGCAAAGTTTCATGGAGATCGGACCATAGGTGGCGCTATAACGGGCAAAAAGGTCCCCTATTATTAGGTGTTCAAGCACGAAGTGCTGAAAACCTATTGTAATTGCTATTTGAAAAAAAAAAAAACCTAAAACGCATCGTGCAGCCCAAACCGTAAGGCCTAGAGACTTGAAACCTGGCCAGGTGGTAGGGCCTCAGTTTGGGGAGAACCTATCAGAGTATGACCCCGATTGGCCCATAGGTGGCGCTACAGCAACCAAAAGTACTAAATTGCCCATAACTCCTCGACCGTTTGACCTAGAATCAAGGTTTTGACACCACTGTGTTCCTTGGCTCAAGACGGACAAGATGTATATCTCGGATTGTCGATTTGAGCGAAGAAAAATTTGTTATGGCCAATTTTGTCCAAAACCTACTTTTGCGAACTAGTCCCTGGTTTTTTGCCTGATCGGAACCAGACCAGTCTAGGACAATTCTCTGGACTCTCTAGATCAATAATTATCAAAAAAAAGTTGAACTTTGCCCTTTGGTTCACTGTAACAGGGTCATTTAGAAAAGGGGGCGTGTCAAAATACACTCAAAAGCCTATAAATCATAAATAAAAACTCAGAACTTCACAAAAATTGATGAGCACATGTGTCCTAACATGGTGAAGAAGCATGCAAAGTTTCATGGAGATCGGACCATAGGTGGCGCTATAACGGGCAAAAAGGTCCCCTATTATTAGGTGTTCAAGCACGAAGTGCTGAAAACCTATTGTAATTGCTATTTGAAAAAAAAAAAAACCTAAAACGCATCGTGCAGCCCAAACCGTAAGGCCTAGAGACTTGAAACCTGGCCAGGTGGTAGGGCCTCAGTTTGGGGAGAACCTATCAGAGTATGACCCCGATTGGCCCATAGGTGGCGCTACAGCAACCAAAAGTACTAAATTGCCCATAACTCCTCGACCGTTTGACCTAGAATCAAGGTTTTGACACCACTGTGTTCCTTGGCTCAAGACGGACAAGATGTATATCTCGGATTGTCGATTTGAGCGAAGAAAAATTTGTTATGGCCAATTTTGTCCAAAACCTACTTTTGCGAACTAGTCCCTGGTTTTTTGCCTGATCGGAACCAGACCAGTCTAGGACAATTCTCTGGACTCTCTAGATCAATAATTATCAAAAAAAAGTTGAACTTTGCCCTTTGGTTCACTGTAACAGGGTCATTTAGAAAAGGGGGCGTGTCAAAATACACTCAAAAGCCTATAAATCATAAATAAAAACTCAGAACTTCACAAAAATTGATGAGCACATGTGTCCTAACATGGTGAAGAAGCATGCAAAGTTTCATGGAGATCGGACCATAGGTGGCGCTATAACGGGCAAAAAGGTCCCCTATTATTAGGTGTTCAAGCACGAAGTGCTGAAAACCTATTGTAATTGCTATTTGAAAAAAAAAAAAACCTAAAACGCATCGTGCAGCCCAAACCGTAAGGCCTAGAGACTTGAAACCTGGCCAGGTGGTAGGGCCTCAGTTTGGGGAGAACCTATCAGAGTATGACCCCGATTGGCCCATAGGTGGCGCTACAGCAACCAAAAGTACTAAATTGCCCATAACTCCTCGACCGTTTGACCTAGAATCAAGGTTTTGACACCACTGTGTTCCTTGGCTCAAGACGGACAAGATGTATATCTCGGATTGTCGATTTGAGCGAAGAAAAATTTGTTATGGCCAATTTTGTCCAAAACCTACTTTTGCGAACTAGTCCCTGGTTTTTTGCCTGATCGGAACCAGACCAGTCTAGGACAATTCTCTGGACTCTCTAGATCAATAATTATCAAAAAAAAGTTGAACTTTGCCCTTTGGTTCACTGTAACAGGGTCATTTAGAAAAGGGGGCGTGTCAAAATACACTCAAAAGCCTATAAATCATAAATAAAAACTCAGAACTTCACAAAAATTGATGAGCACATGTGTCCTAACATGGTGAAGAAGCATGCAAAGTTTCATGGAGATCGGACCATAGGTGGCGCTATAACGGGCAAAAAGGTCCCCTATTATTAGGTGTTCAAGCACGAAGTGCTGAAAACCTATTGTAATTGCTATTTGAAAAAAAAAAAAACCTAAAACGCATCGTGCAGCCCAAACCGTAAGGCCTAGAGACTTGAAACCTGGCCAGGTGGTAGGGCCTCAGTTTGGGGAGAACCTATCAGAGTATGACCCCGATTGGCCCATAGGTGGCGCTACAGCAACCAAAAGTACTAAATTGCCCATAACTCCTCGACCGTTTGACCTAGAATCAAGGTTTTGACACCACTGTGTTCCTTGGCTCAAGACGGACAAGATGTATATCTCGGATTGTCGATTTGAGCGAAGAAAAATTTGTTATGGCCAATTTTGTCCAAAACCTACTTTTGCGAACTAGTCCCTGGTTTTTTGCCTGATCGGAACCAGACCAGTCTAGGACAATTCCTGGACTCTCTAGATCAATAATTATCAAAAAAAAGTTGAACTTTGCCCTTTGGTTCACTGTAACAGGGTCATTTAGAAAAGGGGGCGTGTCAAAATACACTCAAAAGCCTATAAATCATAAATAAAAACTCAGAACTTCACAAAAATTGATGAGCACATGTGTCCTAACATGGTGAAGAAGCATGCAAAGTTTCATGGAGATCGGACCATAGGTGGCGCTATAACGGGCAAAAAGGTCCCCTATTATTAGGTGTTCAAGCACGAAGTGCTGAAAACCTATTGTAATTGCTATTTGAAAAAAAAAAAAACCTAAAACGCATCGTGCAGCCCAAACCGTAAGGCCTAGAGACTTGAAACCTGGCCAGGTGGTAGGGCCTCAGTTTGGGGAGAACCTATCAGAGTATGACCCCGATTGGCCCATAGGTGGCGCTACAGCAACCAAAAGTACTAAATTGCCCATAACTCCTCGACCGTTTGACCTAGAATCAAGGTTTTGACACCACTGTGTTCCTTGGCTCAAGACGGACAAGATGTATATCTCGGATTGTCGATTTGAGCGAAGAAAAATTTGTTATGGCCAATTTTGTCCAAAACCTACTTTTGCGAACTAGTCCCTGGTTTTTTGCCTGATCGGAACCAGACCAGTCTAGGACAATTCTCTGGACTCTCTAGATCAATAATTATCAAAAAAAAGTTGAACTTTGCCCTTTGGTTCACTGTAACAGGGTCATTTAGAAAAGGGGGCGTGTCAAAATACACTCAAAAGCCTATAAATCATAAATAAAAACTCAGAACTTCACAAAAATTGATGAGCACATGTGTCCTAACATGGTGAAGAAGCATGCAAAGTTTCATGGAGATCGGACCATAGGTGGCGCTATAACGGGCAAAAAGGTCCCCTATTATTAGGTGTTCAAGCACGAAGTGCTGAAAACCTATTGTAATTGCTATTTGAAAAAAAAAAAAACCTAAAACGCATCGTGCAGCCCAAACCGTAAGGCCTAGAGACTTGAAACCTGGCCAGGTGGTAGGGCCTCAGTTTGGGGAGAACCTATCAGAGTATGACCCCGATTGGCCCATAGGTGGCGCTACAGCAACCAAAAGTACTAAATTGCCCATAACTCCTCGACCGTTTGACCTAGAATCAAGGTTTTGACACCACTGTGTTCCTTGGCTCAAGACGGACAAGATGTATATCTCGGATTGTCGATTTGAGCGAAGAAAAATTTGTTATGGCCAATTTTGTCCAAAACCTACTTTTGCGAACTAGTCCCTGGTTTTTTGCCTGATCGGAACCAGACCAGTCTAGGACAATTCTCTGGACTCTCTAGATCAATAATTATCAAAAAAAAGTTGAACTTTGCCCTTTGGTTCACTGTAACAGGGTCATTTAGAAAAGGGGGCGTGTCAAAATACACTCAAAAGCCTATAAATCATAAATAAAAACTCAGAACTTCACAAAAATTGATGAGCACATGTGTCCTAACATGGTGAAGAAGCATGCAAAGTTTCATGGAGATCGGACCATAGGTGGCGCTATAACGGGCAAAAAGGTCCCCTATTATTAGGTGTTCAAGCACGAAGTGCTGAAAACCTATTGTAATTGCTATTTGAAAAAAAAAAAAACCTAAAACGCATCGTGCAGCCCAAACCGTAAGGCCTAGAGACTTGAAACCTGGCCAGGTGGTAGGGCCTCAGTTTGGGGAGAACCTATCAGAGTATGACCCCGATTGGCCCATAGGTGGCGCTACAGCAACCAAAAGTACTAAATTGCCCATAACTCCTCGACCGTTTGACCTAGAATCAAGGTTTTGACACCACTGTGTTCCTTGGCTCAAGACGGACAAGATGTATATCTCGGATTGTCGATTTGAGCGAAGAAAAATTTGTTATGGCCAATTTTGTCCAAAACCTACTTTTGCGAACTAGTCCCTGGTTTTTTGCCTGATCGGAACCAGACCAGTCTAGGACAATTCTCTGGACTCTCTAGATCAATAATTATCAAAAAAAAGTTGAACTTTGCCCTTTGGTTCACTGTAACAGGGTCATTTAGAAAAGGGGGCGTGTCAAAATACACTCAAAAGCCTATAAATCATAAATAAAAACTCAGAACTTCACAAAAATTGATGAGCACATGTGTCCTAACATGGTGAAGAAGCATGCAAAGTTTCATGGAGATCGGACCATAGGTGGCGCTATAACGGGCAAAAAGGTCCCCTATTATTAGGTGTTCAAGCACGAAGTGCTGAAAACCTATTGTAATTGCTATTTGAAAAAAAAAAAAACCTAAAACGCATCGTGCAGCCCAAACCGTAAGGCCTAGAGACTTGAAACCTGGCCAGGTGGTAGGGCCTCAGTTTGGGGAGAACCTATCAGAGTATGACCCCGATTGGCCCATAGGTGGCGCTACAGCAACCAAAAGTACTAAATTGCCCATAACTCCTCGACCGTTTGACCTAGAATCAAGGTTTTGACACCACTGTGTTCCTTGGCTCAAGACGGACAAGATGTATATCTCGGATTGTCGATTTGAGCGAAGAAAAATTTGTTATGGCCAATTTTGTCCAAAACCTACTTTTGCGAACTAGTCCCTGGTTTTTTGCCTGATCGGAACCAGACCAGTCTAGGACAATTCTCTGGACTCTCTAGATCAATAATTATCAAAAAAAAGTTGAACTTTGCCCTTTGGTTCACTGTAACAGGGTCATTTAGAAAAGGGGGCGTGTCAAAATACACTCAAAAGCCTATAAATCATAAATAAAAACTCAGAACTTCACAAAAATTGATGAGCACATGTGTCCTAACATGGTGAAGAAGCATGCAAAGTTTCATGGAGATCGGACCATAGGTGGCGCTATAACGGGCAAAAAGGTCCCCTATTATTAGGTGTTCAAGCACGAAGTGCTGAAAACCTATTGTAATTGCTATTTGAAAAAAAAAAAACCTAAAACGCATCGTGCAGCCCAAACCGTAAGGCCTAGAGACTTGAAACCTGGCCAGGTGGTAGGGCCTCAGTTTGGGGAGAACCTATCAGAGTATGACCCCGATTGGCCCATAGGTGGCGCTACAGCAACCAAAAGTACTAAATTGCCCATAACTCCTCGACCGTTTGACCTAGAATCAAGGTTTTGACACCACTGTGTTCCTTGGCTCAAGACGGACAAGATGTATATCTCGGATTGTCGATTTGAGCGAAGAAAAATTTGTTATGGCCAATTTTGTCCAAAACCTACTTTTGCGAACTAGTCCCTGGTTTTTTGCCTGATCGGAACCAGACCAGTCTAGGACAATTCTCTGGACTCTCTAGATCAATAATTATCAAAAAAAAGTTGAACTTTGCCCTTTGGTTCACTGTAACAGGGTCATTTAGAAAAGGGGGCGTGTCAAAATACACTCAAAAGCCTATAAATCATAAATAAAAACTCAGAACTTCACAAAAATTGATGAGCACATGTGTCCTAACATGGTGAAGAAGCATGCAAAGTTTCATGGAGATCGGACCATAGGTGGCGCTATAACGGGCAAAAAGGTCCCCTATTATTAGGTGTTCAAGCACGAAGTGCTGAAAACCTATTGTAATTGCTATTTGAAAAAAAAAAAAACCTAAAACGCATCGTGCAGCCCAAACCGTAAGGCCTAGAGACTTGAAACCTGGCCAGGTGGTAGGGCCTCAGTTTGGGGAGAACCTATCAGAGTATGACCCCGATTGGCCCATAGGTGGCGCTACAGCAACCAAAAGTACTAAATTGCCCATAACTCCTCGACCGTTTGACCTAGAATCAAGGTTTTGACACCACTGTGTTCCTTGGCTCAAGACGGACAAGATGTATATCTCGGATTGTCGATTTGAGCGAAGAAAAATTTGTTATGGCCAATTTTGTCCAAAACCTACTTTTGCGAACTAGTCCCTGGTTTTTTGCCTGATCGGAACCAGACCAGTCTAGGACAATTCTCTGGACTCTCTAGATCAATAATTATCAAAAAAAAGTTGAACTTTGCCCTTTGGTTCACTGTAACAGGGTCATTTAGAAAAGGGGGCGTGTCAAAATACACTCAAAAGCCTATAAATCATAAATAAAAACTCAGAACTTCACAAAAATTGATGAGCACATGTGTCCTAACATGGTGAAGAAGCATGCAAAGTTTCATGGAGATCGGACCATAGGTGGCGCTATAACGGGCAAAAAGGTCCCCTATTATTAGGTGTTCAAGCACGAAGTGCTGAAAACCTATTGTAATTGCTATTTGAAAAAAAAAAAAACCTAAAACGCATCGTGCAGCCCAAACCGTAAGGCCTAGAGACTTGAAACCTGGCCAGGTGGTAGGGCCTCAGTTTGGGGAGAACCTATCAGAGTATGACCCCGATTGGCCCATAGGTGGCGCTACAGCAACCAAAAGTACTAAATTGCCCATAACTCCTCGACCGTTTGACCTAGAATCAAGGTTTTGACACCACTGTGTTCCTTGGCTCAAGACGGACAAGATGTATATCTCGGATTGTCGATTTGAGCGAAGAAAAATTTGTTATGGCCAATTTTGTCCAAAACCTACTTTTGCGAACTAGTCCCTGGTTTTTTGCCTGATCGGAACCAGACCAGTCTAGGACAATTCTCTGGACTCTCTAGATCAATAATTATCAAAAAAAAGTTGAACTTTGCCCTTTGGTTCACTGTAACAGGGTCATTTAGAAAAGGGGGCGTGTCAAAATACACTCAAAAGCCTATAAATCATAAATAAAAACTCAGAACTTCACAAAAATTGATGAGCACATGTGTCCTAACATGGTGAAGAAGCATGCAAAGTTTCATGGAGATCGGACCATAGGTGGCGCTATAACGGGCAAAAAGGTCCCCTATTATTAGGTGTTCAAGCACGAAGTGCTGAAAACCTATTGTAATTGCTATTTGAAAAAAAAAAAAACCTAAAACGCATCGTGCAGCCCAAACCGTAAGGCCTAGAGACTTGAAACCTGGCCAGGTGGTAGGGCCTCAGTTTGGGGAGAACCTATCAGAGTATGACCCCGATTGGCCCATAGGTGGCGCTACAGCAACCAAAAGTACTAAATTGCCCATAACTCCTCGACCGTTTGACCTAGAATCAAGGTTTTGACACCACTGTGTTCCTTGGCTCAAGACGGACAAGATGTATATCTCGGATTGTCGATTTGAGCGAAGAAAAATTTGTTATGGCCAATTTTGTCCAAAACCTACTTTTGCGAACTAGTCCCTGGTTTTTTGCCTGATCGGAACCAGACCAGTCTAGGACAATTCTCTGGACTCTCTAGATCAATAATTATCAAAAAAAAGTTGAACTTTGCCCTTTGGTTCACTGTAACAGGGTCATTTAGAAAAGGGGGCGTGTCAAAATACACTCAAAAGCCTATAAATCATAAATAAAAACTCAGAACTTCACAAAAATTGATGAGCACATGTGTCCTAACATGGTGAAGAAGCATGCAAAGTTTCATGGAGATCGGACCATAGGTGGCGCTATAACGGGCAAAAAGGTCCCCTATTATTAGGTGTTCAAGCACGAAGTGCTGAAAACCTATTGTAATTGCTATTTGAAAAAAAAAAAAACCTAAAACGCATCGTGCAGCCCAAACCGTAAGGCCTAGAGACTTGAAACCTGGCCAGGTGGTAGGGCCTCAGTTTGGGGAGAACCTATCAGAGTATGACCCCGATTGGCCCATAGGTGGCGCTACAGCAACCAAAAGTACTAAATTGCCCATAACTCCTCGACCGTTTGACCTAGAATCAAGGTTTTGACACCACTGTGTTCCTTGGCTCAAGACGGACAAGATGTATATCTCGGATTGTCGATTTGAGCGAAGAAAAATTTGTTATGGCCAATTTTGTCCAAAACCTACTTTTGCGAACTAGTCCCTGGTTTTTTGCCTGATCGGAACCAGACCAGTCTAGGACAATTCTCTGGACTCTCTAGATCAATAATTATCAAAAAAAAGTTGAACTTTGCCCTTTGGTTCACTGTAACAGGGTCATTTAGAAAAGGGGGCGTGTCAAAATACACTCAAAAGCCTATAAATCATAAATAAAAACTCAGAACTTCACAAAAATTGATGAGCACATGTGTCCTAACATGGTGAAGAAGCATGCAAAGTTTCATGGAGATCGGACCATAGGTGGCGCTATAACGGGCAAAAAGGTCCCCTATTATTAGGTGTTCAAGCACGAAGTGCTGAAAACCTATTGTAATTGCTATTTGAAAAAAAAAAAACCTAAAACGCATCGTGCAGCCCAAACCGTAAGGCCTAGAGACTTGAAACCTGGCCAGGTGGTAGGGCCTCAGTTTGGGGAGAACCTATCAGAGTATGACCCCGATTGGCCCATAGGTGGCGCTACAGCAACCAAAAGTACTAAATTGCCCATAACTCCTCGACCGTTTGACCTAGAATCAAGGTTTTGACACCACTGTGTTCCTTGGTTCAAGACGGACAAGATGTATATCTCGGATTGTCGATTTGAGCGAAGAAAAATTTGTTATGGCCAATTTTGTCCAAAACCTACTTTTGCGAACTAGTCCCTGGTTTTTTGCCTGATCGGAACCAGACCAGTCTAGGACAATTCTCTGGACTCTCTAGATCAATAATTATCAAAAAAAAGTTGAACTTTGCCCTTTGGTTCACTGTAACAGGGTCATTTAGAAAAGGGGGCGTGTCAAAATACACTCAAAAGCCTATAAATCATAAATAAAAACTCAGAACTTCACAAAAATTGATGAGCACATGTGTCCTAACATGGTGAAGAAGCATGCAAAGTTTCATGGAGATCGGACCATAGGTGGCGCTATAACGGGCAAAAAGGTCCCCTATTATTAGGTGTTCAAGCACGAAGTGCTGAAAACCTATTGTAATTGCTATTTGAAAAAAAAAAAAACCTAAAACGCATCGTGCAGCCCAAACCGTAAGGCCTAGAGACTTGAAACCTGGCCAGGTGGTAGGGCCTCAGTTTGGGGAGAACCTATCAGAGTATGACCCCGATTGGCCCATAGGTGGCGCTACAGCAACCAAAAGTACTAAATTGCCCATAACTCCTCGACCGTTTGACCTAGAATCAAGGTTTTGACACCACTGTGTTCCTTGGCTCAAGACGGACAAGATGTATATCTCGGATTGTCGATTTGAGCGAAGAAAAATTTGTTATGGCCAATTTTGTCCAAAACCTACTTTTGCGAACTAGTCCCTGGTTTTTTGCCTGATCGGAACCAGACCAGTCTAGGACAATTCTCTGGACTCTCTAGATCAATAATTATCAAAAAAAAGTTGAACTTTGCCCTTTGGTTCACTGTAACAGGGTCATTTAGAAAAGGGGGCGTGTCAAAATACACTCAAAAGCCTATAAATCATAAATAAAAACTCAGAACTTCACAAAAATTGATGAGCACATGTGTCCTAACATGGTGAAGAAGCATGCAAAGTTTCATGGAGATCGGACCATAGGTGGCGCTATAACGGGCAAAAAGGTCCCCTATTATTAGGTGTTCAAGCACGAAGTGCTGAAAACCTATTGTAATTGCTATTTGAAAAAAAAAAAAACCTAAAACGCATCGTGCAGCCCAAACCGTAAGGCCTAGAGACTTGAAACCTGGCCAGGTGGTAGGGCCTCAGTTTGGGGAGAACCTATCAGAGTATGACCCCGATTGGCCCATAGGTGGCGCTACAGCAACCAAAAGTACTAAATTGCCCATAACTCCTCGACCGTTTGACCTAGAATCAAGGTTTTGACACCACTGTGTTCCTTGGCTCAAGACGGACAAGATGTATATCTCGGATTGTCGATTTGAGCGAAGAAAAATTTGTTATGGCCAATTTTGTCCAAAACCTACTTTTGCGAACTAGTCCCTGGTTTTTTGCCTGATCGGAACCAGACCAGTCTAGGACAATTCTCTGGACTCTCTAGATCAATAATTATCAAAAAAAAGTTGAACTTTGCCCTTTGGTTCACTGTAACAGGGTCATTTAGAAAAGGGGGCGTGTCAAAATACACTCAAAAGCCTATAAATCATAAATAAAAACTCAGAACTTCACAAAAATTGATGAGCACATGTGTCCTAACATGGTGAAGAAGCATGCAAAGTTTCATGGAGATCGGACCATAGGTGGCGCTATAACGGGCAAAAAGGTCCCCTATTATTAGGTGTTCAAGCACGAAGTGCTGAAAACCTATTGTAATTGCTATTTGAAAAAAAAAAAAACCTAAAACGCATCGTGCAGCCCAAACCGTAAGGCCTAGAGACTTGAAACCTGGCCAGGTGGTAGGGCCTCAGTTTGGGGAGAACCTATCAGAGTATGACCCCGATTGGCCCATAGGTGGCGCTACAGCAACCAAAAGTACTAAATTGCCCATAACTCCTCGACCGTTTGACCTAGAATCAAGGTTTTGACACCACTGTGTTCCTTGGCTCAAGACGGACAAGATGTATATCTCGGATTGTCGATTTGAGCGAAGAAAAATTTGTTATGGCCAATTTTGTCCAAAACCTACTTTTGCGAACTAGTCCCTGGTTTTTTGCCTGATCGGAACCAGACCAGTCTAGGACAATTCTCTGGACTCTCTAGATCAATAATTATCAAAAAAAAGTTGAACTTTGCCCTTTGGTTCACTGTAACAGGGTCATTTAGAAAAGGGGGCGTGTCAAAATACACTCAAAAGCCTATAAATCATAAATAAAAACTCAGAACTTCACAAAAATTGATGAGCACATGTGTCCTAACATGGTGAAGAAGCATGCAAAGTTTCATGGAGATCGGACCATAGGTGGCGCTATAACGGGCAAAAAGGTCCCCTATTATTAGGTGTTCAAGCACGAAGTGCTGAAAACCTATTGTAATTGCTATTTGAAAAAAAAAAAAACCTAAAACGCATCGTGCAGCCCAAACCGTAAGGCCTAGAGACTTGAAACCTGGCCAGGTGGTAGGGCCTCAGTTTGGGGAGAACCTATCAGAGTATGACCCCGATTGGCCCATAGGTGGCGCTACAGCAACCAAAAGTACTAAATTGCCCATAAATCCTCGACCGTTTGACCTAGAATCAAGGTTTTGACACCACTGTGTTCCTTGGCTCAAGACGGACAAGATGTATATCTCGGATTGTCGATTTGAGCGAAGAAAAATTTGTTATGGCCAATTTTGTCCAAAACCTACTTTTGCGAACTAGTCCCTGGTTTTTTGCCTGATCGGAACCAGACCAGTCTAGGACAATTCTCTGGACTCTCTAGATCAATAATTATCAAAAAAAAGTTGAACTTTGCCCTTTGGTTCACTGTAACAGGGTCATTTAGAAAAGGGGGCGTGTCAAAATACACTCAAAAGCCTATAAATCATAAATAAAAACTCAGAACTTCACAAAAATTGATGAGCACATGTGTCCTAACATGGTGAAGAAGCATGCAAAGTTTCATGGAGATCGGACCATAGGTGGCGCTATAACGGGCAAAAAGGTCCCCTATTATTAGGTGTTCAAGCACGAAGTGCTGAAAACCTATTGTAATTGCTATTTGAAAAAAAAAAAAACCTAAAACGCATCGTGCAGCCCAAACCGTAAGGCCTAGAGACTTGAAACCTGGCCAGGTGGTAGGGCCTCAGTTTGGGGAGAACCTATCAGAGTATGACCCCGATTGGCCCATAGGTGGCGCTACAGCAACCAAAAGTACTAAATTGCCCATAACTCCTCGACCGTTTGACCTAGAATCAAGGTTTTGACACCACTGTGTTCCTTGGCTCAAGACGGACAAGATGTATATCTCGGATTGTCGATTTGAGCGAAGAAAAATTTGTTATGGCCAATTTTGTCCAAAACCTACTTTTGCGAACTAGTCCCTGGTTTTTTGCCTGATCGGAACCAGACCAGTCTAGGACAATTCTCTGGACTCTCTAGATCAATAATTATCAAAAAAAAGTTGAACTTTGCCCTTTGGTTCACTGTAACAGGGTCATTTAGAAAAGGGGGCGTGTCAAAATACACTCAAAAGCCTATAAATCATAAATAAAAACTCAGAACTTCACAAAAATTGATGAGCACATGTGTCCTAACATGGTGAAGAAGCATGCAAAGTTTCATGGAGATCGGACCATAGGTGGCGCTATAACGGGCAAAAAGGTCCCCTATTATTAGGTGTTCAAGCACGAAGTGCTGAAAACCTATTGTAATTGCTATTTGAAAAAAAAAAAAACCTAAAACGCATCGTGCAGCCCAAACCGTAAGGCCTAGAGACTTGAAACCTGGCCAGGTGGTAGGGCCTCAGTTTGGGGAGAACCTATCAGAGTATGACCCCGATTGGCCCATAGGTGGCGCTACAGCAACCAAAAGTACTAAATTGCCCATAACTCCTCGACCGTTTGACCTAGAATCAAGGTTTTGACACCACTGTGTTCCTTGGCTCAAGACGGACAAGATGTATATCTCGGATTGTCGATTTGAGCGAAGAAAAATTTGTTATGGCCAATTTTGTCCAAAACCTACTTTTGCGAACTAGTCCCTGGTTTTTTGCCTGATCGGAACCAGACCAGTCTAGGACAATTCTCTGGACTCTCTAGATCAATAATTATCAAAAAAAAGTTGAACTTTGCCCTTTGGTTCACTGTAACAGGGTCATTTAGAAAAGGGGGCGTGTCAAAATACACTCAAAAGCCTATAAATCATAAATAAAAACTCAGAACTTCACAAAAATTGATGAGCACATGTGTCCTAACATGGTGAAGAAGCATGCAAAGTTTCATGGAGATCGGACCATAGGTGGCGCTATAACGGGCAAAAAGGTCCCCTATTATTAGGTGTTCAAGCACGAAGTGCTGAAAACCTATTGTAATTGCTATTTGAAAAAAAAAAAAACCTAAAACGCATCGTGCAGCCCAAACCGTAAGGCCTAGAGACTTGAAACCTGGCCAGGTGGTAGGGCCTCAGTTTGGGGAGAACCTATCAGAGTATGACCCCGATTGGCCCATAGGTGGCGCTACAGCAACCAAAAGTACTAAATTGCCCATAACTCCTCGACCGTTTGACCTAGAATCAAGGTTTTGACACCACTGTGTTCCTTGGCTCAAGACGGACAAGATGTATATCTCGGATTGTCGATTTGAGCGAAGAAAAATTTGTTATGGCCAATTTTGTCCAAAACCTACTTTTGCGAACTAGTCCCTGGTTTTTTGCCTGATCGGAACCAGACCAGTCTAGGACAATTCTCTGGACTCTCTAGATCAATAATTATCAAAAAAAAGTTGAACTTTGCCCTTTGGTTCACTGTAACAGGGTCATTTAGAAAAGGGGGCGTGTCAAAATACACTCAAAAGCCTATAAATCATAAATAAAAACTCAGAACTTCACAAAAATTGATGAGCACATGTGTCCTAACATGGTGAAGAAGCATGCAAAGTTTCATGGAGATCGGACCATAGGTGGCGCTATAACGGGCAAAAAGGTCCCCTATTATTAGGTGTTCAAGCACGAAGTGCTGAAAACCTATTGTAATTGCTATTTGAAAAAAAAAAAAACCTAAAACGCATCGTGCAGCCCAAACCGTAAGGCCTAGAGACTTGAAACCTGGCCAGGTGGTAGGGCCTCAGTTTGGGGAGAACCTATCAGAGTATGACCCCGATTGGCCCATAGGTGGCGCTACAGCAACCAAAAGTACTAAATTGCCCATAACTCCTCGACCGTTTGACCTAGAATCAAGGTTTTGACACCACTGTGTTCCTTGGCTCAAGACGGACAAGATGTATATCTCGGATTGTCGATTTGAGCGAAGAAAAATTTGTTATGGCCAATTTTGTCCAAAACCTACTTTTGCGAACTAGTCCCTGGTTTTTTGCCTGATCGGAACCAGACCAGTCTAGGACAATTCTCTGGACTCTCTAGATCAATAATTATCAAAAAAAAGTTGAACTTTGCCCTTTGGTTCACTGTAACAGGGTCATTTAGAAAAGGGGGCGTGTCAAAATACACTCAAAAGCCTATAAATCATAAATAAAAACTCAGAACTTCACAAAAATTGATGAGCACATGTGTCCTAACATGGTGAAGAAGCATGCAAAGTTTCATGGAGATCGGACCATAGGTGGCGCTATAACGGGCAAAAAGGTCCCCTATTATTAGGTGTTCAAGCACGAAGTGCTGAAAACCTATTGTAATTGCTATTTGAAAAAAAAAAAAACCTAAAACGCATCGTGCAGCCCAAACCGTAAGGCCTAGAGACTTGAAACCTGGCCAGGTGGTAGGGCCTCAGTTTGGGGAGAACCTATCAGAGTATGACCCCGATTGGCCCATAGGTGGCGCTACAGCAACCAAAAGTACTAAATTGCCCATAACTCCTCGACCGTTTGACCTAGAATCAAGGTTTTGACACCACTGTGTTCCTTGGCTCAAGACGGACAAGATGTATATCTCGGATTGTCGATTTGAGCGAAGAAAAATTTGTTATGGCCAATTTTGTCCAAAACCTACTTTTGCGAACTAGTCCCTGGTTTTTTGCCTGATCGGAACCAGACCAGTCTAGGACAATTCTCTGGACTCTCTAGATCAATAATTATCAAAAAAAAGTTGAACTTTGCCCTTTGGTTCACTGTAACAGGGTCATTTAGAAAAGGGGGCGTGTCAAAATACACTCAAAAGCCTATAAATCATAAATAAAAACTCAGAACTTCACAAAAATTGATGAGCACATGTGTCCTAACATGGTGAAGAAGCATGCAAAGTTTCATGGAGATCGGACCATAGGTGGCGCTATAACGGGCAAAAAGGTCCCCTATTATTAGGTGTTCAAGCACGAAGTGCTGAAAACCTATTGTAATTGCTATTTGAAAAAAAAAAAAACCTAAAACGCATCGTGCAGCCCAAACCGTAAGGCCTAGAGACTTGAAACCTGGCCAGGTGGTAGGGCCTCAGTTTGGGGAGAACCTATCAGAGTATGACCCCGATTGGCCCATAGGTGGCGCTACAGCAACCAAAAGTACTAAATTGCCCATAACTCCTCGACCGTTTGACCTAGAATCAAGGTTTTGACACCACTGTGTTCCTTGGCTCAAGACGGACAAGATGTATATCTCGGATTGTCGATTTGAGCGAAGAAAAATTTGTTATGGCCAATTTTGTCCAAAACCTACTTTTGCGAACTAGTCCCTGGTTTTTTGCCTGATCGGAACCAGACCAGTCTAGGACAATTCTCTGGACTCTCTAGATCAATAATTATCAAAAAAAAGTTGAACTTTGCCCTTTGGTTCACTGTAACAGGGTCATTTAGAAAAGGGGGCGTGTCAAAATACACTCAAAAGCCTATAAATCATAAATAAAAACTCAGAACTTCACAAAAATTGATGAGCACATGTGTCCTAACATGGTGAAGAAGCATGCAAAGTTTCATGGAGATCGGACCATAGGTGGCGCTATAACGGGCAAAAAGGTCCCCTATTATTAGGTGTTCAAGCACGAAGTGCTGAAAACCTATTGTAATTGCTATTTGAAAAAAAAAAAAACCTAAAACGCATCGTGCAGCCCAAACCGTAAGGCCTAGAGACTTGAAACCTGGCCAGGTGGTAGGGCCTCAGTTTGGGGAGAACCTATCAGAGTATGACCCCGATTGGCCCATAGGTGGCGCTACAGCAACCAAAAGTACTAAATTGCCCATAACTCCTCGACCGTTTGACCTAGAATCAAGGTTTTGACACCACTGTGTTCCTTGGCTCAAGACGGACAAGATGTATATCTCGGATTGTCGATTTGAGCGAAGAAAAATTTGTTATGGCCAATTTTGTCCAAAACCTACTTTTGCGAACTAGTCCCTGGTTTTTTGCCTGATCGGAACCAGACCAGTCTAGGACAATTCTCTGGACTCTCTAGATCAATAATTATCAAAAAAAAGTTGAACTTTGCCCTTTGGTTCACTGTAACAGGGTCATTTAGAAAAGGGGGCGTGTCAAAATACACTCAAAAGCCTATAAATCATAAATAAAAACTCAGAACTTCACAAAAATTGATGAGCACATGTGTCCTAACATGGTGAAGAAGCATGCAAAGTTTCATGGAGATCGGACCATAGGTGGCGCTATAACGGGCAAAAAGGTCCCCTATTATTAGGTGTTCAAGCACGAAGTGCTGAAAACCTATTGTAATTGCTATTTGAAAAAAAAAAAAACCTAAAACGCATCGTGCAGCCCAAACCGTAAGGCCTAGAGACTTGAAACCTGGCCAGGTGGTAGGGCCTCAGTTTGGGGAGAACCTATCAGAGTATGACCCCGATTGGCCCATAGGTGGCGCTACAGCAACCAAAAGTACTAAATTGCCCATAACTCCTCGACCGTTTGACCTAGAATCAAGGTTTTGACACCACTGTGTTCCTTGGCTCAAGACGGACAAGATGTATATCTCGGATTGTCGATTTGAGCGAAGAAAAATTTGTTATGGCCAATTTTGTCCAAAACCTACTTTTGCGAACTAGTCCCTGGTTTTTTGCCTGATCGGAACCAGACCAGTCTAGGACAATTCTCTGGACTCTCTAGATCAATAATTATCAAAAAAAAGTTGAACTTTGCCCTTTGGTTCACTGTAACAGGGTCATTTAGAAAAGGGGGCGTGTCAAAATACACTCAAAAGCCTATAAATCATAAATAAAAACTCAGAACTTCACAAAAATTGATGAGCACATGTGTCCTAACATGGTGAAGAAGCATGCAAAGTTTCATGGAGATCGGACCATAGGTGGCGCTATAACGGGCAAAAAGGTCCCCTATTATTAGGTGTTCAAGCACGAAGTGCTGAAAACCTATTGTAATTGCTATTTGAAAAAAAAAAAAACCTAAAACGCATCGTGCAGCCCAAACCGTAAGGCCTAGAGACTTGAAACCTGGCCAGGTGGTAGGGCCTCAGTTTGGGGAGAACCTATCAGAGTATGACCCCGATTGGCCCATAGGTGGCGCTACAGCAACCAAAAGTACTAAATTGCCCATAACTCCTCGACCGTTTGACCTAGAATCAAGGTTTTGACACCACTGTGTTCCTTGGCTCAAGACGGACAAGATGTATATCTCGGATTGTCGATTTGAGCGAAGAAAAATTTGTTATGGCCAATTTTGTCCAAAACCTACTTTTGCGAACTAGTCCCTGGTTTTTTGCCTGATCGGAACCAGACCAGTCTAGGACAATTCTCTGGACTCTCTAGATCAATAATTATCAAAAAAAAGTTGAACTTTGCCCTTTGGTTCACTGTAACAGGGTCATTTAGAAAAGGGGGCGTGTCAAAATACACTCAAAAGCCTATAAATCATAAATAAAAACTCAGAACTTCACAAAAATTGATGAGCACATGTGTCCTAACATGGTGAAGAAGCATGCAAAGTTTCATGGAGATCGGACCATAGGTGGCGCTATAACGGGCAAAAAGGTCCCCTATTATTAGGTGTTCAAGCACGAAGTGCTGAAAACCTATTGTAATTGCTATTTGAAAAAAAAAAAAACCTAAAACGCATCGTGCAGCCCAAACCGTAAGGCCTAGAGACTTGAAACCTGGCCAGGTGGTAGGGCCTCAGTTTGGGGAGAACCTATCAGAGTATGACCCCGATTGGCCCATAGGTGGCGCTACAGCAACCAAAAGTACTAAATTGCCCATAACTCCTCGACCGTTTGACCTAGAATCAAGGTTTTGACACCACTGTGTTCCTTGGCTCAAGACGGACAAGATGTATATCTCGGATTGTCGATTTGAGCGAAGAAAAATTTGTTATGGCCAATTTTGTCCAAAACCTACTTTTGCGAACTAGTCCCTGGTTTTTTGCCTGATCGGAACCAGACCAGTCTAGGACAATTCTCTGGACTCTCTAGATCAATAATTATCAAAAAAAAGTTGAACTTTGCCCTTTGGTTCACTGTAACAGGGTCATTTAGAAAAGGGGGCGTGTCAAAATACACTCAAAAGCCTATAAATCATAAATAAAAACTCAGAACTTCACAAAAATTGATGAGCACATGTGTCCTAACATGGTGAAGAAGCATGCAAAGTTTCATGGAGATCGGACCATAGGTGGCGCTATAACGGGCAAAAAGGTCCCCTATTATTAGGTGTTCAAGCACGAAGTGCTGAAAACCTATTGTAATTGCTATTTGAAAAAAAAAAAAACCTAAAACGCATCGTGCAGCCCAAACCGTAAGGCCTAGAGACTTGAAACCTGGCCAGGTGGTAGGGCCTCAGTTTGGGGAGAACCTATCAGAGTATGACCCCGATTGGCCCATAGGTGGCGCTACAGCAACCAAAAGTACTAAATTGCCCATAACTCCTCGACCGTTTGACCTAGAATCAAGGTTTTGACACCACTGTGTTCCTTGGCTCAAGACGGACAAGATGTATATCTCGGATTGTCGATTTGAGCGAAGAAAAATTTGTTATGGCCAATTTTGTCCAAAACCTACTTTTGCGAACTAGTCCCTGGTTTTTTGCCTGATCGGAACCAGACCAGTCTAGGACAATTCTCTGGACTCTCTAGATCAATAATTATCAAAAAAAAGTTGAACTTTGCCCTTTGGTTCACTGTAACAGGGTCATTTAGAAAAGGGGGCGTGTCAAAATACACTCAAAAGCCTATAAATCATAAATAAAAACTCAGAACTTCACAAAAATTGATGAGCACATGTGTCCTAACATGGTGAAGAAGCATGCAAAGTTTCATGGAGATCGGACCATAGGTGGCGCTATAACGGGCAAAAAGGTCCCCTATTATTAGGTGTTCAAGCACGAAGTGCTGAAAACCTATTGTAATTGCTATTTGAAAAAAAAAAAAACCTAAAACGCATCGTGCAGCCCAAACCGTAAGGCCTAGAGACTTGAAACCTGGCCAGGTGGTAGGGCCTCAGTTTGGGGAGAACCTATCAGAGTATGACCCCGATTGGCCCATAGGTGGCGCTACAGCAACCAAAAGTACTAAATTGCCCATAACTCCTCGACCGTTTGACCTAGAATCAAGGTTTTGACACCACTGTGTTCCTTGGCTCAAGACGGACAAGATGTATATCTCGGATTGTCGATTTGAGCGAAGAAAAATTTGTTATGGCCAATTTTGTCCAAAACCTACTTTTGCGAACTAGTCCCTGGTTTTTTGCCTGATCGGAACCAGACCAGTCTAGGACAATTCTCTGGACTCTCTAGATCAATAATTATCAAAAAAAAGTTGAACTTTGCCCTTTGGTTCACTGTAACAGGGTCATTTAGAAAAGGGGGCGTGTCAAAATACACTCAAAAGCCTATAAATCATAAATAAAAACTCAGAACTTCACAAAAATTGATGAGCACATGTGTCCTAACATGGTGAAGAAGCATGCAAAGTTTCATGGAGATCGGACCATAGGTGGCGCTATAACGGGCAAAAAGGTCCCCTATTATTAGGTGTTCAAGCACGAAGTGCTGAAAACCTATTGTAATTGCTATTTGAAAAAAAAAAAAACCTAAAACGCATCGTGCAGCCCAAACCGTAAGGCCTAGAGACTTGAAACCTGGCCAGGTGGTAGGGCCTCAGTTTGGGGAGAACCTATCAGAGTATGACCCCGATTGGCCCATAGGTGGCGCTACAGCAACCAAAAGTACTAAATTGCCCATAACTCCTCGACCGTTTGACCTAGAATCAAGGTTTTGACACCACTGTGTTCCTTGGCTCAAGACGGACAAGATGTATATCTCGGATTGTCGATTTGAGCGAAGAAAAATTTGTTATGGCCAATTTTGTCCAAAACCTACTTTTGCGAACTAGTCCCTGGTTTTTTGCCTGATCGGAACCAGACCAGTCTAGGACAATTCTCTGGACTCTCTAGATCAATAATTATCAAAAAAAAGTTGAACTTTGCCCTTTGGTTCACTGTAACAGGGTCATTTAGAAAAGGGGGCGTGTCAAAATACACTCAAAAGCCTATAAATCATAAATAAAAACTCAGAACTTCACAAAAATTGATGAGCACATGTGTCCTAACATGGTGAAGAAGCATGCAAAGTTTCATGGAGATCGGACCATAGGTGGCGCTATAACGGGCAAAAAGGTCCCCTATTATTAGGTGTTCAAGCACGAAGTGCTGAAAACCTATTGTAATTGCTATTTGAAAAAAAAAAAAACCTAAAACGCATCGTGCAGCCCAAACCGTAAGGCCTAGAGACTTGAAACCTGGCCAGGTGGTAGGGCCTCAGTTTGGGGAGAACCTATCAGAGTATGACCCCGATTGGCCCATAGGTGGCGCTACAGCAACCAAAAGTACTAAATTGCCCATAACTCCTCGACCGTTTGACCTAGAATCAAGGTTTTGACACCACTGTGTTCCTTGGCTCAAGACGGACAAGATGTATATCTCGGATTGTCGATTTGAGCGAAGAAAAATTTGTTATGGCCAATTTTGTCCAAAACCTACTTTTGCGAACTAGTCCCTGGTTTTTTGCCTGATCGGAACCAGACCAGTCTAGGACAATTCTCTGGACTCTCTAGATCAATAATTATCAAAAAAAAGTTGAACTTTGCCCTTTGGTTCACTGTAACAGGGTCATTTAGAAAAGGGGGCGTGTCAAAATACACTCAAAAGCCTATAAATCATAAATAAAAACTCAGAACTTCACAAAAATTGATGAGCACATGTGTCCTAACATGGTGAAGAAGCATGCAAAGTTTCATGGAGATCGGACCATAGGTGGCGCTATAACGGGCAAAAAGGTCCCCTATTATTAGGTGTTCAAGCACGAAGTGCTGAAAACCTATTGTAATTGCTATTTGAAAAAAAAAAAAACCTAAAACGCATCGTGCAGCCCAAACCGTAAGGCCTAGAGACTTGAAACCTGGCCAGGTGGTAGGGCCTCAGTTTGGGGAGAACCTATCAGAGTATGACCCCGATTGGCCCATAGGTGGCGCTACAGCAACCAAAAGTACTAAATTGCCCATAACTCCTCGACCGTTTGACCTAGAATCAAGGTTTTGACACCACTGTGTTCCTTGGCTCAAGACGGACAAGATGTATATCTCGGATTGTCGATTTGAGCGAAGAAAAATTTGTTATGGCCAATTTTGTCCAAAACCTACTTTTGCGAACTAGTCCCTGGTTTTTTGCCTGATCGGAACCAGACCAGTCTAGGACAATTCTCTGGACTCTCTAGATCAATAATTATCAAAAAAAAGTTGAACTTTGCCCTTTGGTTCACTGTAACAGGGTCATTTAGAAAAGGGGGCGTGTCAAAATACACTCAAAAGCCTATAAATCATAAATAAAAACTCAGAACTTCACAAAAATTGATGAGCACATGTGTCCTAACATGGTGAAGAAGCATGCAAAGTTTCATGGAGATCGGACCATAGGTGGCGCTATAACGGGCAAAAAGGTCCCCTATTATTAGGTGTTCAAGCACGAAGTGCTGAAAACCTATTGTAATTGCTATTTGAAAAAAAAAAAAACCTAAAACGCATCGTGCAGCCCAAACCGTAAGGCCTAGAGACTTGAAACCTGGCCAGGTGGTAGGGCCTCAGTTTGGGGAGAACCTATCAGAGTATGACCCCGATTGGCCCATAGGTGGCGCTACAGCAACCAAAAGTACTAAATTGCCCATAACTCCTCGACCGTTTGACCTAGAATCAAGGTTTTGACACCACTGTGTTCCTTGGCTCAAGACGGACAAGATGTATATCTCGGATTGTCGATTTGAGCGAAGAAAAATTTGTTATGGCCAATTTTGTCCAAAACCTACTTTTGCGAACTAGTCCCTGGTTTTTTGCCTGATCGGAACCAGACCAGTCTAGGACAATTCTCTGGACTCTCTAGATCAATAATTATCAAAAAAAAGTTGAACTTTGCCCTTTGGTTCACTGTAACAGGGTCATTTAGAAAAGGGGGCGTGTCAAAATACACTCAAAAGCCTATAAATCATAAATAAAAACTCAGAACTTCACAAAAATTGATGAGCACATGTGTCCTAACATGGTGAAGAAGCATGCAAAGTTTCATGGAGATCGGACCATAGGTGGCGCTATAACGGGCAAAAAGGTCCCCTATTATTAGGTGTTCAAGCACGAAGTGCTGAAAACCTATTGTAATTGCTATTTGAAAAAAAAAAAACCTAAAACGCATCGTGCAGCCCAAACCGTAAGGCCTAGAGACTTGAAACCTGGCCAGGTGGTAGGGCCTCAGTTTGGGGAGAACCTATCAGAGTATGACCCCGATTGGCCCATAGGTGGCGCTACAGCAACCAAAAGTACTAAATTGCCCATAACTCCTCGACCGTTTGACCTAGAATCAAGGTTTTGACACCACTGTGTTCCTTGGCTCAAGACGGACAAGATGTATATCTCGGATTGTCGATTTGAGCGAAGAAAAATTTGTTATGGCCAATTTTGTCCAAAACCTACTTTTGCGAACTAGTCCCTGGTTTTTTGCCTGATCGGAACCAGACCAGTCTAGGACAATTCTCTGGACTCTCTAGATCAATAATTATCAAAAAAAAGTTGAACTTTGCCCTTTGGTTCACTGTAACAGGGTCATTTAGAAAAGGGGGCGTGTCAAAATACACTCAAAAGCCTATAAATCATAAATAAAAACTCAGAACTTCACAAAAATTGATGAGCACATGTGTCCTAACATGGTGAAGAAGCATGCAAAGTTTCATGGAGATCGGACCATAGGTGGCGCTATAACGGGCAAAAAGGTCCCCTATTATTAGGTGTTCAAGCACGAAGTGCTGAAAACCTATTGTAATTGCTATTTGAAAAAAAAAAAAACCTAAAACGCATCGTGCAGCCCAAACCGTAAGGCCTAGAGACTTGAAACCTGGCCAGGTGGTAGGGCCTCAGTTTGGGGAGAACCTATCAGAGTATGACCCCGATTGGCCCATAGGTGGCGCTACAGCAACCAAAAGTACTAAATTGCCCATAACTCCTCGACCGTTTGACCTAGAATCAAGGTTTTGACACCACTGTGTTCCTTGGCTCAAGACGGACAAGATGTATATCTCGGAT
>NW_027509084.1:0-12500 GCF_051911475.1 Siphateles boraxobius
CAAAACTGTTAATCAAAGACCGTAAACTAATGAAAATTACATTAACGATGTCAAAATAAAGGTCCTGGTGATGTCAAAACAAAAGTCCTACACTTCACGGCAAACGTATAAACGTAGAAAACAATTAAGTTTTTAATTAATTAAGTCAATTAAGTGAAGTAAAGAAGCTTAAATTGCACACTAGTTAAAGCGATAGTTCACCCAAAAATGTAGATTCTGTCAGTATTTACTCTCCCTCATGTTGTTCAACCCTGTAAGACCTTCGTTCATCTTCAGAACATGAATTAAGATATTTTTGATTAAATCTGAGAGCTGGGTCACTCCTCCATAGGCTTCTAAGGGATTGACACTTGTTCCCCGAAAAGTTACTGAAGACATCGTTAAAATAGTCCAAGTGACTACAGTGGCTCAATCTTAAGCTTATCAAGTGACGAGAATAATTTTTGTGCGCAAAAACAAACAAAAATAACGACTTTATTTCAACTATTGATTTCCTTCTCTGTGGGCGTCGAGTGAGTTCACTAGTGTAACAGTGCAGCGCTTCTGTGTTGTACGTCACACGCATCACATGACCAGCGTCGGCCAATAGTGAGCGTACAACACAGAAGCGCTGCGCTGTTACACTACACTATAGAGGCACTGTAGTCACTTGGACTATTTTAACAATGTCTTTAAAAACTTTTCTGGGCCGGCAAGTTTCAATCCCTTAGAAGCCTATGGAGGAGTGATCCAGCTCTCAGATTTCATCAAAAATATCTTAATTTGTGTTCCGAAGATGAACGAAGGTCTTACAAGGTTGGAACAACATGAGGGAGAGTAAATACTGACAGAATTTACATTTTTGGGTGAACTATCCCTTTAAGAGTCTAGTTACCCGTGACCCCACAAAAACACAATGGATGGATTCAGGTGCAATTGTGCTATTTTTCTAAATGAGCCTTGTTTAATTTACAGATGTGCGCTAGAGTAATTCCTGCCTTCAGCTGCAGCTCTGGGCCAGCTGTTATCCCGTCGCCCCCTTGGAGCGGTTCCGCGGGGCTAATATGAATGTAAGAAACCCTTCGCGCTGACGGCGCCCGCAGAAACGCCACTTTAATGCATCGCATTTTAATTATCGCCCTTATTCATTCGCCATCAGCGCCTCTGCTCTCTCTGTCTCTCCGACAGGGCTCTTTTTATCATAGCACTAGTCTTAAAGATAATAAACTTCAGCTTTAAGGTAATTACTTAATCTGGACAAACCTGTGTGTTAAGCAGCACTATTACGAGCAGAGGTGATAAATCAGGGGCTTGAGGTGGCGGGCCGATCACGACGTGCAGTAATCAGTCTTAGAGACTCTTGCGGTCTTAAGTACCTAGATTACACAAACAGCATGCTAACAACACGCGTCTCACTCTCTGTTTGTCCTTCTGTTTTACCTCCAGCACGCTGGGCTTACTAGAGACTTAAGTTAACAAGATTTGGAAGTGATGCACTTTTTTCGGCCTGTTGGAAATAATTGCTTAAATCAGCCTAAGAAGGTTTGCAGGTTTTGTGGTTTAGCTGATCAGGTGTGCAAAACCATCAAAACATACCAGCCTGATGAGTTAAAACCATCTTAGGCTGGTTTAAGCTATTTTTTTGGAAGGGTTCACTCTCTGCTTGTGTTGCATTTCCATAAATTACTAATTGCACATAATATAATGCTCCTAAAACTAAGACGTCGGGGTTGTGCATCGTTTAGAATTGAATTAAGAATGCTTATTACACTCCAATTCAGTTCCTGAATTTGAGTTGAGGTTATAAACGGGATGCAAGTAGGAAGTAGAATTAAAATTAATTGTAATTCAACTGTAATGTTTAACTAGACAAGTGAAGTTTGTCAAGACCAATATTGCATGTTGGTTTGACAAAGCCTTGTTTGAAAATTTGAAGAAGAAAAAAACAAGGGTTACACTTTATTTTAAGGTGTCATTGTTACAGTGAAATTAAATATTAAAGTACAGTGTAATATTAATTAACTACATGTACTGTACTTACTATAGGGTTAGGGTAGGATTAGGATTTGGTTGAGGGTTAATTGCATGTAATTAGGCATAATTTACTTTTATTACTATGGTAATTACATGTAACATATGCATCAAGGACACTAAAATAAAGTGTTACCAAAACAAGTTTAGAAAGCTTTAAAGTTTAAAGGTTAATAGGCCCGATAAATAATGGATGGGTGGACAGGCAATGGATAGATAGATAGATAGATAGATAGATAGATAGATAGATAGATAGATAGATAGATAGATAGATAGATAGATAGATAGATAGATAGATAGATAGATAGGCGGATGGATGGATGGATGGATGGATGGATGGATGGATGGATGGATGGATAGATAGATAGATAGATAGATAGATAGATAGATAGATAGATAGATAGATAGGCCAGATAGACAGATAGATAGATAGATAGATAGATAGATAGATAGATAGATAGATAGATAGATAGATAGATAGATAGATAGATAGAAAGGCCAGATAGATATATAGATAGATAGATAGATAGATGGATGGATGGATCGATGGATGGATGGATGGATGGATGTATGGATGGATGGATTCCTCTTCTTGTCATCCTAATTCAACTTCCTGTGCTTTGTTGCTAATTAATTCAAACTCACACTCATGACTCAAAAGGAACCTTATTCTTCAATTCTGAGTTTTGCACAACCCAGTGTTAGCAAGTCAAATCCCAGAATGCACTGCAACGCCGGGTCTGCTCGTGTGTCGTGGATGGCATGGCGGTGTTTGGTTAGGCCTGAGGCCAGCTTATTCTACAGGAATTTCCTGTCTAATTTCCCCTCCTGATTCTATGAGTAATGCCCAAAGCTTTTTAATTGCGCTCTAAGACCCCGGCCACTCAAAGGGCCATTATTGTGGCTGAGTACTTCCTGTAAAACGAAACCATTTACCCCTTTTAGATCCTGGGATTAGGGTGCAACAAAGATGAGAGGGGTTGTGTTTGTTTGGCCCGAATATTCAAAGATGAATGACATCAGAAAGAGGCGTTTAGAGTTAAGAGGGACAACGTTTATCTGATCAAGACCCTCCTACGCTCTTGCCTAAGATGGTTTACATGAGCATGTGCTCAAAAACATCACCAGTGGAAACCAGCAAGCTACCGTAGGCTGGTTTAAGCTATTTTTCTTTTAAGAAGGGTTAACTTTTTTTTTTGCACGTTTTTTTTTAAATATATATAACTAATTGCATGCAACTAAATGCTCCTAAAACTGTAGGATATCAGAGTTGTGTGCCATTCAGAATCGAATTGAGAATATTCACAGCTGTTTGACATCAGAAAGAGTTAAGATGGATGACTTTTATCCTTTTGCTATTTATTAGCATTGATGGTTCTATAAAGAACGGTTAACATCCATGGAACCTTTCCATTGCATAGATACTGTAGTGGAAAATTGGTTATTTAGAAACCAAAAATGGCTCTTTTTGGAACTTTAATTGTCAAGAGTATAGAAATGCTCTGTGTTTGAACGCTAAACATCGGCCAGGTGAAGAAGTGCATGAGAAAGCCGTCCGCTCTGGAGCCGACACTGAAAAAGTGCGGCACCCCGCTGTGCCGTTCCCCCAGATGTGAAAACAAATGTTATCACCTAAAAACTAATAGATGCGAGGGCCTTGGCGGAAACTCCACTGCGCGCCACAGCCCTGGGGGGATAGAGCTCAGTGAAGCTGGTAAACGTGCCTCTTGAACTCTCCAGAGCGATCCTCTTTTGTTCTTCCCGTTGCGGAGGAACAATGGAGCTGTCGGCATGATCGAATAATCCTGCCCACTCCTCCGGTGACGGGGGCCTGGACGAGAGCGGGTCACAAACGGGGTGGGTGTTTGTGCTGACATGAAAAATGCGACGGCTGGAAATAACAGTGGTAATGTGGATAATTGAGGGCGGGCACAGATGAATGAGGCTGCGGGGTAACGTGTCGTTTTAATGACAGGGACCGCGGCGGGTTCACGTTCACCGCCGTCTTATTTCGGTCAGGAGTGTTTACGCCACTGCAAACGTTCTGCTGTGTTTGGGTTTAAGTTGTGTATTTTTCATGCTTCCAATTACCCCAGTTTGTGTTTTATTTTTGCATCAGGCAACATCGTGATTAAAGTCTCCTTAACCGGACCCGCGTGATTAGGATTCATGTGGTGGTCCATGAGAATCCCAGAAGCGGCTCCGTCATGTTCTGCTGACCCACTTCACTCTTTCTCTTTGTCCTCGACCTCTCTTCCCATCCAGTAATTCACCCGCTGCATTAGTAATAGGGCATTAACTGCGACCGGGCGATGAATGTGGACGCTAGCGCGCCTCTCACACCCAGCATGATTATACTCTTTACAGGCCTTCTACAAGCAAGTTCTCAGTCAAGTTTCCTTTTTTCAGTAGTTAAAGGTCAGAATTGCATGTCAAACCCAGTGTTTAGATGCTCCAGATCTCTGTTGTTTTTTCAACAGCTGTGTGGCATTACGGTTGCACATGTCAGGTGTGTTTTTATGGTGTTTTTCATCAATTAAAGGGAACCTGAGGCATTTTCCATGACAAATAGCTACTATAAAGAGAGCACATGACTTCAGCTAGTCACGCATTGCTGCTTTGATTGTGCTAAATTATTTTTAAAAAACAAGCCAAATACTGAGACATAAGTAAAGATTGCTTATAGTCTTGCAGATTTACAGAATTTATGCACCTGGATCTCAGCGTTTCAATGTCTCGTGTGGTAAATTTGTGACTCTGCAGACAAACTTTAAGATCAGAACAGAACAAAACATGCTTAGTTTACTCAAACAAACTAATCTTGAAGGCAAGTTAAAGGGGAAGATCACCTAAAAAGTTGAAGCAACGATGTCCATTAATCACTCTCATGTGGTTCCTCCTTCTTTGTTCTTTCTTCTGTAGAACACAAAATTATGTTTAGCAGAATGTCACGCTGCTATTTTCAATACAACTGGGGCTGTTTAGCCCTAAAAAAGACCAAAAAAACACCTTAAAAGGAGCTTTCTGAAGTCATGTAGTAAAAAGTCATCTGAAATATATACCTAAGTGCAATGTAGTGTTGTCAGAAATATCGAACTTCCGCTTCATTTCAATACTGAAATGCTCATTTTCCTCAAAATAGATACATGATACCATGATCTCTCTCTCTCATCTCTCCGACACCAAGTGACACACAAACCCGCCTCTCCTCACTCACTCCTTTCATTTGCCCAGGATGAATATTGTTGGTGTTACAGGGATTGAATTTCAGCGTGAGATCGCGCGTATTGCGCATCATTTTACCCATTCCCTCAGATTTTTTCGCTCACACCCAAAGTGCGGCCCATAAAGCCGCCTCTCAGTACTAAATTGAGTTATTTTTCACTACTTATTGCACTTAGTCAAATACACACAAAATAATGTCAAAATGCAAGTCTTGGCAAGTATTCACATAAACACAGTCCGTTATGTTTTACGTGACGTAAACAGTTGAGAAAGAAAACGCATGTGTAACAGTATAACGGATCCGTGCATCAGGTCTTAAAGTGACAGTAGCCTAATATACCTACTGCTAAATTATGAGATCATATTGAAAATATTTATATGGCAGTTTTCCCCCATGGTATCGATTTTAAAATTGTGGCCAGTGAAAGTGTGGCTAGTAACTTTGGAAATTCACTAGCCACAGTGGCTGGTGACCAAAAAACGTTAATGTCAAGCCCTGGTTGTGTGTGTGAGAAAAAGAAATTTAGTCACTTTTGACTGAAAATTCACCATTTTCACCACCATTCTGCTAAATGTCTCCTTTTATGTTCCACAGAGAAAAAAAAGTCATAAAGGTTTGGAACACATGAAGGTGATTAAATTATTTCACTTTTAGTTTTTGGGCGCACTATCGCTTTAAGTTGTACATTATGTAAATATGAAGAGAGAGAGACAGGAAAGGCAGCGGGTCATTTCCTGTCCTTTGGGACGGTCTTGTCTGCCATTCTGAAGGGGAACAAAGTGACAAAGAAGCAAAGAGAGAGAGAGAGAGACTGCTGACTCACACTGGTTCTGTTGAGTGTATGAATCCTCTGGAGGAGCTGCTGAGAACCCCAGGTGTAGATAATGACCCGTGACCCCTGACCTCCCTGGGTCACCCCTCACCCTCCCACTGCTACCGCCCTAAAGAATGTTAATACAGTCCAGAGATCAGCTGATTCACTGACCCTCCTCTCATTCCTGCCAAGTCAAGCATTACTAGTACCAGTGTTCATAGTTGATGCACATAGAAACTCGATTGTTTTTCTATCAGTTTTTTTTCTCCACTAGGCATGAAAAGATTGAAGGAGCTCCAGGAGTGAAAGACTTTTCATTCATGCATTCATTCACATTCATTTGTATAGTGCTTTTCACAATACATATTGTTTCAAAGCAGCTTTACAAAAAATGCATGTTTTTACATTACAATTTAGAGTAATCTGTTATCAGAGGTGACTGTGAAATGTAAAAAATGTACAGTTCTAAGATAATACAAATCATGTAGTTAACTAACATCATGTATTCATTTAGCCAGAAACAATGAGCTCAATAAAGACTAATTAAGAAAACCTAGTAAAGACTTTAACATTGCGAACAGCTCTTCTCATATGGCACTATAAAGTTGGTGCGGCTGCACCCAAACATCAACTGTGGTTTCCAGTTATCATAACTGCTAATGAAGCCCTGTTGACCTTTAACGGGATGTCCCGAGCCAACGGAGGCTTTATTACAGGAAAGTGCTGATTCTGATTCTCTTTGGGCTCAAATAAAACGATCCAGCCAAAGGAGTTATGATGAAAAGAAACGCCAGCCATCGGCAGACTGTAAAACGCTGAGGCAACAAGCAACAGCTTTTAGTCTCTCATTAGTTAGTGTGTTTGATTTCAAAGGCCTAACCTCCTCTTATTTCACGTCACCCTGGCTCCTTCGTTTTGAGCTGGTGTCGGGGCCAGTAAAGCGTAGGGAACGCGGTTCAGGAGGGAGATGATCCGGTTGGCATGAGGCAGCGAAGCCGAGGCCGAGGAATGTTCTCCCAGTGCTGTCAGCCCCAGTTTGCGTCCCGGATGGGTTTTTCCTTCATAACGTCCATCATCTGTGTGAGTTCAAAGAGCGTCTAGCTGCAGGTCTTTGTCAAAAGCCCAGTTGGATATCTTTTATGTTGGGGATGTAGGATTTCTTAGGATACTTTGATTATTTATTTATTCCTCCACTCTTGTGTGATAGTGCCAATATTTTACACGAAACTGCTCAGCGCGCTGTGAAATTCATGTTACTTTATTGTAGCGCTGGTGCCTTTGAAATTTCTTTTTTGAAAGTCTGGCTTTTTCTCAAGTCTCTCTCTCTCTATTTCTCCTTCTCTTTTTCAGGCCCTCATCACATCTTCCCAACTTTCCATTCTCCGATCCCCATCGACGTGCGTCACCATGAGGGGAGATACCACTACGAACCCCATGCGCTCCACGCTTTGCATGGGTAAGCCTGCAGCTCTGTCTGTTTCTGGCTCTGGTTCTCAGTGTTTGTGAATATAAATAACCTCTGCGCTCGCAAATAAAGCATCTGCTTTGTTTATCCCTGCGGTCAGAATGCACACAGACATGCAACATTCAAATGCGTTGTAATCACAGACACAGGTGATCCCAAACCAGTGTGTTTGATGCTGAAAACATTAATAAAAAGCATGTGTGTTTATGACTGAAATGGACATTGTGAAGCACACATTATTTTGAGATTCAAATCAAAAACGGAGCTACGTCATTCAGTTCTTGATTTAGTCGTTTAGAAAACACTTAAACCCTCGCCTTGTTTCCATGCCAGATAAAAAACACTCAAGGCCGGGCAAATCTCACATCCAGGAAACAGATAAGTGCAATTCATGGGATCAAACATCTGGAAAGGAGAATATAAACTTTTCTTCTTTCATCTTAGTCTCATTTCTGTCATGACAACTCTCGGAGTGATTGGCATAATAATGGGTATGACAATGTTGTATGTTTGGACAGATATGCTACGCTGCTGCTGCTGTGGCAGAGCAAGTACAGGACTTGCTACTGCCAATAGACTCCTTTTCAGTTGGTAAACATGATGACGTATTTATGTGGGCGGAGCTTAGGTGGAGGCAGAACGATCCCTCTGGCCGCTTCACTAACGCTAGTTTGCAAGTTTTGTTAGCTTGTTTTTTAACAATGACGGGAGAAAACCAGATTTTATCTTAAGGTGCAAGGTCACTCACTGTCCAGGACTGTGATTGTTATTTGAAAAAGTTAATTTTAACGGACGGAACCAGATTGGCCGACCCATACACGCTCAGTCAATGGATGGACGATCTGACAGGATTAACGTTACCTCGGTTGAGTGGCCTGCCTTCTACACCTGATGAAGAAACCGAGCGTAAAGACAAACTGAGGGCATATAAATCTTTAGATGCCTATAACTATGTGATGAATGGTCTTGACTTGTGGCAACTTTACATTGCGCTGTCCTGCCCAGCGCCAAGATCAGAAGACGACAATGTAAAGAGTGACATTACAGTGCAATTTTAATGTGAATATTTTCTAGAATTTTAAAAAAAAATTATAATAATTAACTATGTATTTAATTATTCTTTCTTACCAGGTTCTTCAAAAAGTATATCACAATCAATCACAACAATGTATACAATCATAGATGATTCACAACAAATAATCACAATAACTTAGAAAATATTATGCGATAAAATAAAAAATTGGATCCTGTAGGTGATTCTTACACCCAGAAACACAACAAGATGGCATTTAATAAAAATAATAATAATTTAAGATCCTTATTATGTAGCCGAATCTGTGCTGGTTTGTATTGGCCGCCTCCAGTTTTCACTTTGTTTTGCCTCCAGCTAACGCTGTGACGTAATTGTGACGTCGGCGCAAAAGGGGTCTATACATACACGACACGCTACTGTGAGCAAGTAAGACATGCTGCTGCTGTACAATATAGCGTACATGAATTACCCATAGCAGATCTATACAGGTGGAGCTGGGGAAGGTGGAGGGTTTCTGAAGCACACTGCACTGCTAAGGCAAATGCTACCCAAGTATTTGAAGGTTGAGAAGCGAGCTCATTGGCTAATGGCTACTGATACGGCAGGAACCAATCAGCTGTGCCCTATAGATAGCGATGTAATTATGAACATGTGAGTAAAAGGACCTATTAGCCTGCACCATCTAGAGTTTTATGCCAGAACTTTGTATTTATTTATTTTTTCATTTAACTTTTTATTATAATGATTAACACTGTCTGCACTGATACAGTATTCAGATGTGTGTTCAGATTATAATGACTGATGCTGATACACTGATACAGTATACAGATGTGTGTTCAGATTATAATGACTGACGCTGTCTACACTGATACAGTATACAGATGTGTGTTCAGATTATAATGACTGATGCTGAGACACTGATACAGTATACAGATGTGTGTTCAGATTATAATGACTGACACTGATACAGTATACAGATGTGTGTTCAGATTATAATGATTGATGCTGATACAGTATACAGATGTGTGTTCAGATTATAATGACTGACACTGATACAGTATACAGATGTGTGTTCAGATTATAATGACTGACACTGATACAGTATACAGATGTGTGTTCAGATTATAATGACTGACGCTGTCTACACTGATACAGTATACAGATGTGTGTTCAGATTATAATGACTGACACTGATACAGTATACAGATGTGTGTTCAGATTATAATGACTGACACTGATACAGTATACAGATGTGTGTTCAGATTATAATGACTGACGCTGTCTACACTGATACAGTATACAGATGTGTGTTCAGATTATAATGACTGACACTGATACAGTATACAGATGTGTGTTCAGATTATAATGACTGACGCTGTCTACACTGATACAGTATACAGATGTGTGTTCAGATTATAATGACTGACACTGATACAGTATACAGATGTGTGTTCAGATTATAATGACTGACACTGATACAGTATACAGATGTGTGTTCAGATTATAATGACTGACGCTGTCTACACTGATACAGTATACAGATGTGTGTTCAGATTATAATGACTGACGCTGTCTACACTGATACAGTATACAGATGTGTGTTCAGATTATAATGACTGACGCTGTCTACACTGATACAGTATACAGATGTGTGTTCAGATTATAATGACTGACGCTGTCTACACTGATACAGTATTCAGATGTGTGTTCAGATTATAATGACTGACACTGATACAGTATACAGATGTGTGTTCAGATTATAATGACTGACGCTGTCTACACTGATACAGTATACAGATGTGTGTTCAGATTATAATGACTGATGCTGATACACTAATACAGTATACAGATGTGTGTTCAGATTATAATGACTGATGCTGATACACTGATACAGTATACAGATGTGTGTTCAGATTATAATGACTGACGCTGTCTACACTGATACAGTATACAGATGTGTGTTCAGATTATAATGACTGACGCTGATACACTGATACAGTATACAGATGTGTGTTCAGATTATAATGACTGACACTGATACACTGATACAGTATACAGATGTGTGTTCAGATTATAATGACTGACGCTGATACACTGATACAGTATACAGATGTGTGCTCAGATTATAATGACTGACGCTGTCTACACTGATACAGTATACAGATGTGTTCAGATTATAATGACTGACACTGATACACTGATACAGTATACAGATGTGTGTTCAGATTATAATGACTGACGCTGTCTACACTGATACAGTATACAGATGTGTTCAGATTATAATGACTGACACTGATACACTGATACAGTATACAGATGTGTGTTCAGATTATAATGACTGACACTGATACACTGATACAGTATACAGATGTGTGTTCAGATTATAATGACTGACACTGATACACTGATACAGTATACAGATGTGTGTTCAGATTATAATGACTGACACTGATACACTGATACAGTATACAGATGTGTGTTCAGATTATAATGACTGACACTGATACACTGATACAGTATACAGATGTGTGTTCAGATTATAATGACTGACACTGATACACTGATACAGTATACAGATGTGTGTTCAGATTATAATGACTGACACTGATACACTGATACAGTATACAGATGTGTGTTCAGATTATACTGACTGATGCTGATACACTGATACAGTATACAGATGTGTGTTCAGATTATAATGACTGACACTGATACACTGATACAGTATACAGATGTGTGTTCAGATTATAATGACTGACACTGATACACTGATACAGTATACAGATGTGTGTTCAGATTATAATGACTGACGCTGATACACTGATACAGTATACAGATGTGTGTTCAGATTATAATGACTGACACTGATACACTGATACAGTATACAGATGTGTGTTCAGATTATAATGACTGACACTGATACACTGATACAGTATACAGATGTGTGTTCAGATTATAATGACTGACACTGATACACTGATACAGTATACAGATGTGTGTTCAGATTATAATGACTGACGCTGATACACTGATACAGTATACAGATGTGTGTTCAGATTATAATGACTGACACTGATACACTGATACAGTATACAGATGTGTGTTCAGATTATAATGACTGACACTGATACACTGATACAGTATACAGATGTGTGTTCAGATTATAATGACTGACACTGATACACTGATACAGTATACAGATGTGTGTTCAGATTATAATGACTGACGCTGATACACTGATACAGTATACAGATGTGTGTTCAGATTATAATGACTGACGCTGATACACTGATACAGTATACAGATGTGTGTTCAGATTATAATGACTGATGCTGTCTACACTGATACAGTATACAGATGTGTGTTCAGATTATAATGACTGACACTGATACAGTATACAGATGTGTGTTCAGATTATAATGACTGACGCTGATACACTGATACAGTATACAGATGTGTGCTCAGATTATAATGACTGACGCTGATACACTGATACAGTATACAGATGTGTGTTCAGATTATAATGACTGACGCTGATACACTGATACAGTATACAGATGTGTGTTCAGATTATAATGACTGACGCTGATACACTGATACAGTATACAGATGTGTGTTCAGATTATAATGACTGACGCTGATACACTGATACAGTATACAGATGTGTGTTCAGATTATAATGACTGACACTGATACACTGATACAGTATACAGATGTGTGTTCAGATTATAATGATTGACACTGATACACTGATACAGTATACAGATGTGTGCTCAGATTATAATGACTGACGCTGATACACTGATACAGTATACAGATGTGTGTTCAAATTATAATGACTGACGCTGATACACTGATACAGTATACAGATGTGTGTTCAGATTATAATGACTGACGCTGATACACTGATACAGTATACAGATGTGTGTTCAGATTATAATTACTGACACTG
>NW_027509084.1:17500-28109 GCF_051911475.1 Siphateles boraxobius
ATTTATTTTCTAAGTTACTTGACTCTCTTGCCTTGTCAATACAAAATTTTCACCAAAAATGTATGTGATATTATTTCCATCAAGAGGAGCTCCTTATTTTTGGTACTAGGGATGCACCGATATGGACATTTTGTCTGATAACGATGACCAATAATTCTTTATATTTGATAGCTGATATATATAAGATGAAATCTAAACTCTTTATATCCTTTTTGAGAGCCTGATTATAAAAACAAAAGTCTCACCATTAAAATCCATGTCAAGCACACAATTATGATGATGTTCTCATCGTAGTTTTATGTAGCCAATATGAAAGATTAGTGTTGTGCTGTATATAAACTGTATTTCTTGTTTGAAATTTTTCCAATCATATTTCAAGCAATTCAAATCCATCATGTTGAACAGTGCGCATCTGAACTGTCTCAGCTGAAGGAAATAATACATTATTTATCGGTTTTAATATATCGGCCACATTTTCTTATCAGGCCAATAATGATAAAATAAGAAATTAGCATATATGGGCCGATGCTCCTGTGTGATTCATGTGTGAAAGTGATTCTTCATGCTCCTCCCAACTATTCTTTCACAATCTGAGCCTGATGCATCTTGACATTGTCATCCTGGAATATGTCCATGATGTGTCTTCCTAAATGGTTGTTCAAGAAATGAAAAGCTACACACCCCATCAATTAGAGTTAGAAGAACTTTTGACAAACATATAACATGCTAGGAACATAATAATCACTGCAATTATGATCCAATTATAAACCCTTAAGCATTTGCCTATTTTAATCCAAACAGCAGATTTTTTTTTTGGCAGGGCAGTGTATATAGGCTATATATATATTTTTTTTGTATTAGTGCTGGGCAACAATTAATCGCATCCAAAATACAAAATTTTGTTTACGTAATATGTGTGTGTACTGTGTATAATTATTTTGTATATGTAAGTAAGTACACACATATGCATGTATTTATTTAAGAAATATGTGCATGTATATACTGCATATATTTATGCACTATTTATATTGTATATAAATATACATTTTATATATAAATAACACATTTTTCTTAAATATATACGTGCATGTTTATATATACATAATTATACAACGTACACACGTATATTATTTAAACACAAACTTTAATTTTGGATGTGATTAATCATGGTTAATCGTTGCCCGGCACTATATATATATATATATATGTGTGTGTGGAATGTGTATATATATATATATATACACACTCGCATACACATGTCTTCTATTATGATTGGGTGAAGTCTTCTTAATTGAAATAAGTAAATAAGCCGGTTTGTTAAATAATGTACAGTAGCACAGTCTTAACATAGTGGCGGTTTACGCAACTGGCTGCAGGTTGTTTCGGTAAACTAGTTTTAATAAAAGACTTGGTGTAAAAATTCAGAGACAGACTTTATACAATTTTGATGATTTAATATGAGATGTTCAGAATCAGATCATGTCATATTGCAGTTTTAATCGTAATTGCAATTGTCGAAATAATACTACTGCATAATTAGGGATGCACCGATATGATTTTTTGGCCGATACGATAACCGATAATTCTTTATATTTTAAAGCCGATAACCGATATATTGGCCCATAAATCTAAATCTGAATTTTTATATAGTTTTTGAGAGCCTGGTTACAAAAACAAAAGTCTCACCAGTAAAATCCATGTCCCAAGCGCACAATTATATAATGTTCTCATTATCATTTTTTGTAGCCAATATGACGGATTTGCGCTACACATGTTGCACTGAACTAGGGCTGGTCCGAATACCATTTTTTGAGCTTCGAAGCTTCGGTAGTAATGAACATCGAATATTCGAAGCTTCGGCGAGAGGGGGCTGAACATATTCTTTTCACTAATAAAGGCAGGAATCTCTGTGTTGGTCTGTCTTTTTGCATTTGGATTATTTCGAGAACCGTTCATCCAACCGACTTCACAAGGGAGTGCAGTGTTGCATTTGGTGCAATATAGATGGACACGTGAGACGCGACACATTCAGAATTAATAAACTTTTAGTCAGCTACAGAACAGCGCGAGCGGGAAGCAGCGCACCTCACGCGGGCAGGGTTTATATGCTCCGAGAACGGACACTCCACTATGATATAAAACGCACACACACAGGTCTGTTAAATTAAGCAATACTTTTAACCCTCTGAAACCGACGGCATCGTCGACGACGCCACACGACTCCTCCGATAAATATTGATATTATTTGATGAAAAATTGATCGATTTCCTTACCGTTTTTTGCAGCAGAAAGCTAACACGCTAGCCGTCACGGGGGTGTATTTGGTGTCTTTCTAGCCTTTTCAGAAGGTTTTCTATCCAGCCTGGAACTTGTGCGTCCTTTCAGAGTGTTTCAGTAATAAATCCATATGTGTATATCCCAGTTTTGATCTCTGAAGTCCATAATTTATAAATTTTCCGTCATATTTGCTGCTAGCTTGATGCAAGCTGCCATTTTGGACATCTCGCGATGCTTTGCGTGAGGTTGTTGACCAATGACAGGCTGATCCGTCGTCCACGTTGGTGTGCGTCATTACGCATGAACCAAGGGTGATATTTTGGAAAGAGAGAGACGCACGGCACAGTGGTTTCGAGGAGAGAGAGAGAGAGACGCACAGAGAGACGCGAGTTTTGAATAATACACAGAGAAACACGGAGAATAATGGATCCTCAGAGATTGAGAAACATGGATGTAAATCAAGCACTGGCCTTTTTTGATGCCATGGAGGATGATGGATTTTCTGGAGAAGAGAGCTTTTTGACTGATGAGGAACTTGATTACCAGAATCGTCTAGACCCTGCTGAAGAGTAAGTTACATTTATTTATTTACTGTAAAAGTATAAAAATAAACAAAAACTAATATGATAAAATATACATTTTCTAAATATGGAAAAATAAGTTATGTAAAAGTAGTATTTCGTTTTTCTGTGTGTGTTACAGAGTAGTAAGAGTTGTAGATTACACTTTGTCTCTCAACCATTGTATGTCTGAGTTTATTTACTGTAAAAAGTATAAAAAAAGAAGAAACTAATATGATAAAATATAAATTTTCTAAATATGTAAAAATAAGTTCTGTAAAAGTAGTATTTCATTTGTTTATGTTTGTTACAGAGTTGTGGATTACACTTTGTCTCTCAGCCATTGTTTGTCTGAGTTTACCTAGAGATACAAACAAAGGATGTTGTAGTGGGGGGTTGGTCACACCTTTTACCTGTGGAGAGAATAGTGGGGGGTTGGTCACACCTTTTGGCTGGAAAGCGAATGGTCATATTATAGCTGTGGTGGGTTGGGGGTACAGTAGCAATCTCAGCCATTGTAATCTTATGTGAAAAATCAAATACAAAAACAGTAATTGATCTAATTTGTATGATCTAATATTTTGCTTTATTTATTTGTTTTACAGTTGTGATAATGATGAAGACACCAGCCCACCCACCCAAGCCAGACAGGAAAGCTCCCATTCTTCCACTGAGGAGGGCCCTTCCACTTCTGCTGCAGCATCCCAGCAGCTGCCAGGAATAGGTCATGGACGGCTGCTGCAGTTTTTTACTTCACAAGGAAGTTTGTGCAGAGAAGCAGCAACAGCCCATGACCCACAGGGCTTTTCTGGAGGAGCTGACAGCCCAACTCTGTGGTGTTACAGTTGCTGTTCCTCCCACCCAGCAACAAAGTAACCATGTACCCGTCCAAACATCGGAACAAACTGAAGCAAGCAAGAAGGCCACCTATGGTAGAAGGCAATGTGTGAACTGCAAACAGACAAGGCAGGTGAAACAGGCCACCCCCTGGAAATGCAAAGCCTGTGATGTGGCCCTCTGTGTGATTCCTGATAGGAACTGTTTTGAGGCTTGGCATCAGTGATTTTCATGAGGCCCAAAACGCCTGGACTTCCTTTGGAAAAATGTAAATATTTTTTGTTCTGTTCAAGTTATAATGTTCATTCCTGTGCTCCAGGACTCCAAAGACTTGAACAAACTGTTTTCCAGAGGAAAATTGCTTAGCTTTTATTTATTTGTGTGTGATTTCAATAAATATTTGAGTGATTCAATTTCCGATTTATTTTTTCATTTGTCTTTGTGGTCCCATAACTTATTTTACATTCAGGTGACATCAATGAAACACAAATAAGCTGAAAGTTCAATTTGTCCTGAAAACAAAGATGTGTGTCAATTGTCTGTGCACAAAAGTGTTGATGTTTTACAAGCTTGTTTAGTGAATAACACCAGACGAAAAATTTATTGTAAAAATACCCTTAGGTCTCAGAGGGTTAAGGTAGTCTAATATTTTTCTGACTAACAAATTACTGACACAGTAAAGGGTAGATTTAAATAAAGAAAAACGAAATTTAAATAAAGAAAAAAATTAATTTAAATAAGGAAAAACGAAATTTAAATAAAGAAAAAAATTAATTTTAATAAAGAAAAACGAAACTTAAATAAAGAAAAACGAAACTTAAATAAAGAAAAACGAAATTTAAATAAAGAAAAATGAAACTTAAATAAAGAAAAAACGAAATTTAAATAAAGAAAAATGAAACTTAAATAAAGAAAAAACAAAATTTAAATAAAGAAAAACGAAATTAAGTTAAATTAAAAACGAGATTAATTTAGATTGATAATAACGGGTAAAAGGCTAATACATTTTGTTTCTATTATTCTATTTTCCACAATGTCAAAGCAACGCAGCTTAACCCAAAACACAAGCTCAGGCATGCACTTCGGTCCATACAAACTCCGCTGTTCTGCGCTCTAGCCAGAGAACACTCCCGTTGCAGTTAGGCGTCGGTTCTATTTCTAGCATGCACGCATTTTCCGCGTGGCTCGAGCCGCGCCTGAGACGCGTGTTTCACACAGGCAGTGTGCAAACTCCAACCTGTTAACATGGGAGCTGAAATAAAAACGTACATGCCACACAGCTGAGACGCTCACGCCATGCAGCCAGTGTGTCGCCGGCCTTATTCAAGCGCGAGTGAGAACCGTTTCGCGGGGGATCCCAGGTGTGCAAAAAAAAAAAAAAAACGAATATTCGAATGTCAAATTTTCAAATCGAATACCAACCCACCGAACGAATATTCGAATATTCTGGTCCAGTCCTACACTGAACTCTATTTTCCTTTTTTTAAGAGATTCCAATCATATTTCAAGCAATTCAAATCCATCATGTTGAACAGTGCGCATCTGAAGTGTCTCAGCTGAAGAAAATAATACATTATTTATCCAAATTTTCTTTCTTTTCTTTTGTATTTGAGCCAAATTTTCTTATCAGGCCGATAACGATAACATTAAAAATGGACATATATCGGCAGATACCGATATGATGGCCAATATATCGTGCATCCCTTTGCATAATGTTACCCAGTGATCGTAGGAACGAGGGTGAAGGGGGTTATATGTAGTAACTCATCTCTGTTTTTCCCAGATTGAAGAGGTGAATCTCTGAGCGCAGCGTACAGACGTCAGGAGAATGTTTAATCCTCATCAGCATCAGCAGCATCAGCAGCATCAGCAGCAGCAACAGCATCAGTTTCAGCAACAGCATCAGTTTCAGCAACATCTGCGTCAGCTTCAACAGCTGTTCCAGCATCAGACTCCTCCACCTCCTCCTCCACCTCCTCAGCCTCCGCCCGCACATCACATCACACACCACCATCAGACGGCACGGTGCGCTGCATGAATGCACTACAAATCTCAGTCGTTTTATCCATCAAGCACATTTATAAACAACACACGTTAGCCAAAGTGCTATACGTACAGCCCAGCACATACAATCTAAGATTATAAATTGTGGTCGAATTATATATTGGCAAGGCGATATTTGGCATTTTTTTAAATAGCGGCATCGGTCGATACGTTTTTCTGATTGGCCGATGTTTTGAAAGCGGGACTTTTATTTTGACGGCGCTCCGAACTTTTATTTTGACGGGCGGCGCTGAGAACGACAGCGCCTGATCACACAGCGCTCACTCGCATTCTCCTTTTTCTAATACTTTGTTAGACAGAACTGGTAAACAAAGAAAGTAAATGTTATGCGAAAAAGTAAAGCGTTTGCTTTTATATTATTTGTAACAGAAAAGGCAAACGATCAGGCTAAAATACTTTCTCATTTTACCGTCAACATTCAGCAAATGCGCAGCTACATCATTTAAACAAATCTCTGAATGTCTAATAAACATTTAATTTCACAAACCTTGCAGATTTAATCGAATCCAGCTGTGATATCTTGTGAATTGTGCGTTTGTAGCCTGCATAAACGTGTTCCTGCGAGTGACAGTCGGTGTGAAGCGAGTGAATGCGAACAGAAGATCAGCCTCACAGGAGACGCGATTGAAAACTTTAAATCCGTCATTTTAAAATATGCTGTGCTATATCCAATGGCCCACTGTGTCATATTCATATCGTTTTCATCGTGCTGTATGTAAAATTAGCGTTACCTTGTCTTTATTTAAAAAAATATGATTACCAGTGCGCACGAAATTACCAGATTACTGAGTGCCCTGTTACAGTGTTTACTTTTTATTCACACATAGAGGGTTTGCACCTACGTCACGATTTGCTCAGTTACCCGGATGCGCGGCCATATTGGAGATACTCGGATGTAAACAACAGCACGGATTGCACTATTTATGTACTACTGAACACATTGTTACACTAATTTATGATGTCTAAACTACGGAAAAAACACATGGAAGCTGTGAAATCATATAGAGAAGGACTTAGTAAGCAGGAAACAGCGCGGGATTTTGACGAACTAAAGTTAATATGTGGTAAAGATGTGAACGAGCTAACGTTAGCTTCTCTAGCCCTTACCGCTATTCGTCCTTCTATTTCTTATCTCGGCATAGACGTCGGGTTCATATTGTCAGTCCAAAAAAGCACATGAAATCCATTTCAAGCAACATCCATATGTGGTTTGAAATCATATTCAAATCACACATCAGGTAATTCGCTTCAGTCTGAACGCTCGGATCGGATGTCGCGTGGTATGTGACTTTCTCACGTCACGTAAAATGTAAACGCCAGACGTTGTTATAGGGAACATGCTGAAAGTCGCTGCCGAAACAAGGCTGTGTTGTTGCAAAGTGCCAGACAAGCAGAAAATTATTATTTTTGAAACCGACGTGGAAAAAAAGCTGTGCACACCAGCCTCCTCCAGTTCTGCAGCTCGAGACGCAGGAGTCATGTTACATGTTGTAACATTTAAAAAAAACAGACAATATTGCAAATGCGAACCCCTCCATTAACACAACGTCACTGCCACATTGCCAAAGAGCTGCATGAACACACACATCGGATCTGAACAGTTGCGATACACACTGTGGACATCATTTTAGATCAGATTCCAATCGGATTCAAAGATAATCGGATTTGGACTGACAGAGTGAATGTAGCCATAGTTAACTACTTTGTCAACATTTTAGCCATAATCAACGCTTCATTTACACATGTGGCTGATGCTGTGTCTCTCTCAACCACCAGCGCCTTCTTTCATGCGTTTTTTGCACTCTTCTCTTTAACTTTTGGCAGTCTATAGAACTCAAAATGTTTTTTCCCGGTGCAAACCGATTAGTACTGCCCAAAACACGACCATTTTTCAGCAGCAATAATCAGCCAAATATGCAAGTCCGTTCAGTTCAGTGGCGTTGTTTACGTTCAGTGCCTCCAAAATGGCCGACTTCCGGATTGATGACGTGTAGTGAAAACACTCTATTCATGTATTTTTAAATAATTACTTTATTTGTGAAAAATAGTGTTATAGGATTGCAGATTCAAGAAGTTGCCATCTAAAGTATAAGCATGTTTATTTTAAAGATTTGTTTTCTAATTTATTTCTAATTTATTAAAGGGACAATGTGTAGTTTTTTAGGTATTTTATTAGCTAAAATCAATATTTTTATTAATAAATATGTCCTCAATGGTGTACAAATACCTCTGCCAATTATCTGACTTATCCTTGTAAACGAAGAATTTATTATCTTTATATATATATGTGACGGGTAGATCCACGGAGGCTTCCACGTCGATCCGCCATCTTGAAAAACTATAATAGCAGAGAGGGTCAAAAAGTACTAGCATAACGCGTTTTCGTTCGTTTCGACGAAGTGCTATTAGAAGACATCCTGTCATAGCTTTTTGGTACATAACAGCTACCGTAGTTGCAACACGCATTTGAAAATGCGAGTCGCTGGAGAGCACAATTCGTTTGAATGCAAAATACAATTTCACCGCTAGATGGGAGAAATTCCTACACAATGCCCCTTTAAATATTGATTAAAATACATATAAAATGTATATATATGTCGGCCACCCTACTCTCTAAGATATTGTCATCGGCCATCAAAAAAACAATATCGGTCAACAACTAATTATAAAACAATTACAAAAATGAGTTACGATCAAATGCAAGAGAGAAGAGATGAGTCTTTAAATGAGATTTAGATGCATCAAGGCTAGATCTGACATGGATCCTTGATTTTAGTCGAGACTTAGGACTGGTTATCTGAAACCTTTGTGCAGATCTTAAAGGCCTAGAGGATGTACGTCGCTGAAGAAGTTCACTAATCTAACTCAGTGCCGTCCCATTTAAGCCCTAAAAAACAAATAATAACATTTTATACTCAATCCTAAATTTGACTAATCTCATGCAATGCGATCTCATAGTCGTTTTTAACGATCATAGTCGATAATTTGATTTTATGTTATAAACGCTCCTGAATTTCGGCACGGGATTGCGAGTGTTACACTCTCTTTCCTGCTGGTTCTGCGCTTATAATGCAGGAAATTCCCTCACACGTTTATGCACTAGCGTGTAGGTTCAGTGAGTAAAGGAACACACAGATTATCAGAACAAATCAGTCTTTTGAAAGCTTTCTGTGAGACATAATTTCACAAACTATGTGATGATTCAGAGATCTCATTTACACCTCTTCTTAAAGGGATAGTTCACCCTAAAATGAAACTCAAGTCCTCATTTACTCACCCTGCTGTTGTTCTAATGAATTACGCCCTTCTTTCTTTTTTAAAAAACATTACAGGCATCAAGCTTTAAAAAAAGACACAGAAGCATCACAGAATGATCCCATGTGACACGTGTCGTATATTCCAAGTGTTCTGTGTGTTTATGATGGGGTTTGGTGGAAAACAAACTGAAATCTAATGTTAGGGATGTAGAAAATTCTTGGCCGAATACCAAATACCTAATGTGGCTTTTCGCGTTTCTTCGCATTAATTTTGACAATTTTTCACCATTGCATAAAAATGTGCTTTTAACTGATTTTTTTTCTTTCAAAAGCAAGACAAAATAATTACAAACATTGAAACTATTAGTTATTGAAACTAAATACAATGGACTTCAATTCATTATTTATCGGCTTTAATATATAAGCCAATTTTTTTATTAGCCAGATAACCTTAAAAAAGATCATATATCGGCTGTTTGTGGTCGATATATCGTACATCCCAATTAACAATATTTTCTGAAGGCTAAGCAACTCTTTTCACTGACCCATTAAAATGATACATTAAATACATTAAAATTTATAATTTTGCACGGATGTTCATAATGTTATATTACATTTAACATTTTGGTAACACTTAGGACTGTCACTTTACGTTCGAAAATCGATTGCACAATTGATCGGACCAACCAACACAAGTTTCGAAAACGAAAATAGGGAATCGATTTTAACTGCCTTTTTTTAACCAAAAATGTGTTTTAGGTAGACAGATTAATACAGTACACAGAACATGTAGGATGTTGGAAAATAACAATGTCTTTTCTGTTAACCAAATGCTTTTTAATATTCGCTATTACTTCAGTGCAAGTGAACAGGGGCGCCGTTATTTGTTGCGTAGTGACGTGTGTGTTCAAGCAAGCCAGAAATGCGCAGATTCTGCGCAATACGCTGCATTTAATATATCATGAGGACTCATAGATATGAACACTAGATGTCGCCTTGGAGTTCTAAACATGCGTCAAAACCGCCGCCATCTTGGAACAGGGGTCTTGTCATAGGAAGTAGCTGGGTAACGCTGAATTAATGGATGATGCCGGACTTTTGTGCTGCGTATGGATGTTCACACGAACGAAATCTAAAAACCAGACAGCAAGGGATTAGATTTCACAAGATTGTGAAATTTTGTAAAAAAAAAAAATTAAATTTCTCTGGACTCTATAATAAATACATGTCTGACCGTTGGAACGAACCAAAACAACTAGAAAATCGCATTCCTGACGATTTATAGTGATTTTATTTCCGTTAGACCTTTTCCTACATTGACGCTGATGAGGGGTTCCCCTGTTTCAAGATGGTGGCTCTATTGACGCATTCGTTCCAATGAACTGCCTTAGCCAAGGCGACATTTAGTATCTATGATGAGGACTCACGAGTTGCGTATTTGCGCTAAATCCACGCAGATTTGGCTTACACGAACTTCCCCAGCAAAGTGAGTAAACATAGAAACACGCCAAATTGGCTCGTGATATGACAGCGTTACACGCTAAAGTTCATTTTTATCCGAATTTGGCGGGTGTTCATTTCAATCCTTGAATTGCACTCCTGTTTGTCATTGTG
>NW_027509085.1:0-2500 GCF_051911475.1 Siphateles boraxobius
CCAGGAAAATGACGGCTGCTGGTTTACTTCTCTAAGTGCTTCCCAGGAAGGGTGCAGCCTTCCTGGGCACGAATCGAATCCAAAGCCCCCATGGCGGGCATGACTCTGGAGTCAAAAGGTTGCTGTGGGTTCAGAGCTTCCATGGTATCAGACCTTTCTGGCCATCCCAGGGAGGGTGCGCCGTCCTGGTTCAGATTCAGATTCGCCCCCAACCCCTGGAGCTCCTTCTGGAGAAAAGATGGTCCTGAAACGGACCTTGGGGTCTTTATCGGGGAGGGGAAGTAATGCGGTGGAGGGCACACAGAACCCATTAACAGACCTCCGTGAGCCCCCGCTCAGAGTCTCTCTGCTTGGGTATAAAAATCCAGATTACACAGTGCGCACGGTGGAGCTCTGGAAGTCCTGGTGGGACCCCCAGGGAAAAAAAATAAAAGCCCGGCCGGGGTACGCTCTGACTGGGGAGAGAAATAATTCAATCTCCAACCGCGGCGGTGGATCTCTGCATGTACGAAACCTCCAGGAAAATGACGGCTGCTGGTTTTCTTCTCTAAATGCATCCCAGGAAGGGTGCAGACTTCCTGGGCACAAATCAAGCTCAAAGTCCCTTGGCGGGCCTGACTCTGGAGTCAAATTTGAAAAATTGACAGAGTCCAAAATGTTGCCGTGTGATCAGAGCTCCACGATCTCAGAACCTCCCTGGCCATCCCAGGGAGGGTGCGCCGTCCTGGGTCAGATTCAGATTCGCTCCCCACCCCTGGAGCTCCTTCTGGAGAAAAGACGGTCTTAAAACGGACCTTGGGGTCTTTATCGGGAAGGGGAAGTAGTGCGGTGGAGGGCACACAGAACCCATTAACAGACCTCCGTGAGCCCCCCGCTCAGAGTCTCTCTGCTTGGGTATAAAAATCCAGATTACACAGTGCGCACGGTGGAGCTCTGGAAGTCCTGGTGGGACCCCCAGGGAAAAAAATAAAAGCCCGGCCGGGGTACGCTCTGACTGGGGAGAGAAATAATTCAATCTCCACCGCGGCGGTGGATCTCTGCATGTACGAAACCTCCAGGAAAATGACGGCTGCTGGTTTTCTTCCCTAACTGCATCCCAGGAAGGGTGCAGACTTCCTGGGCACTAATCAAGCTCAAAGTCCCCTTGGCGGGCCTGACTCTGGAGTCAAATTTGAAAAATTGACAAGAGTCCAAAATGTTGCCGTGTGATCAGAGCTCCACGATCTCAGAACCTCCCTGGCCATCCCAGGGAGGGGTGCGCCGTCCTGGGTCAGATTCAGATTCGCTCCACACCCCTGGAGCTCCTTCTGGAGAAAAGACGGTCCTAAAACGGACCTTGGGGTCTTTATCGGGAGAGGGGAAGTAGTGCGGTGGAGGGCACACAGAACCCATTAACAGACCACCATGAGCCCCCCGCTCAGAGTCTCTCTGCTTGGGTATAAAATCCAGATTACACAGTGCGCGCGGTGGAGCTCTGGAAGTCCTGGTGGGAGAGGGCCCCCAGGAAAAAAAAAAAGCCCGGTCATGTTGCGCTGGGGAGAGAAAGAATTCAATCACCACCGCGGCGGTGGATCTCTGCATGTACGAAACCTCCAGGAAAATGACGGCTGCTGGTTTTCTTCTCTAACTGCATCCCAGGAAGGGTGCAGACTTCCTGGGCACGAATCAAGCTCAAAGTCCCCTTGGCGGGCCTGACTCTGGAGTCAAATTTGAAAAAGTGAGAACCGTGGTGGTCAGACCGGGTTGGGAAACGATCTGACCCAGCCCAGATAAAGTGCACTCTGTGCGGGCGAGACTTCCAGGAAACGCGCGGGTCTGGTTTGGACACCCAGACTCTCCTCGGACAAGGTAACGGTAGACGGGCGCCTCCGGGTTGCCTGGGGCCCGGAGGGGTGCACCCTCTCCTTCGGGCCGTCGCTGTCAGGGTTGACTGGTCGATTGGAACTTTGGACGCGCCTGGGGACGGCCCCTGCCCGGTCGCGAGACCGCTATGGGCAGCTTGCTCCTCCCCGCTTTGCGCGTCGACTCGAGACGCGGCCTCCCTCCGGGGAAAGCAGGCCGCGTCGACCTCGGGAGACTCAGATGGCCCGTCTGAAAACGGATGTCCGCAGCGGTGACGTCGGGACCGTCGTCAGGCTTTGACGGTTGGCGGGGTTTCGTTGGGGGCCCCCCATCACGGCACAGAGCCTGACTTCGCCCCGCGCCTCCCACCCGCTTTGAAAAGCACCCTTCCCCGTTACGGCCTCGATCCAGAGGCCTACCACCCCCCCGCCCTCACGGGCGGACGGTTCCTCACGCGCCCTATGAGCGGCCGTGCCGCCTCGAGCCCAGGCCCGAGCGGAGCGAGACCCGTGTGTAGGAAACCCGCGCGTCGCAGGTTCGTCCGTCCCGGGGCTCCTTTGATCCCGGGCTAAAACAAAAACCATATGCTTGTCGAACCGTCGGTCTGGGTAAACGGCAAAACGACTCCAGGGGCTTGAGACACCCCTGGAGCGACGGA
>NW_027509085.1:12500-32500 GCF_051911475.1 Siphateles boraxobius
GTCAGGGTGGGGGTCCCTGCCCGGAGCTGTGGTTCTCTCACTCTGGGCAGAGGGTGGACCAAGGTGGGGGTCCCCGCCCAGAGCTCTGGTTCTCCGAGTCGGGCAGAGGGTGTGGCGTCGTGGGGGTTCCAGGCCGGGTCCCTGGTTCCCTGAGGCGGGTATGAGGGTGGACCAAGGTGGGTGTCCACGGCCGGAGCTCTGGTTCTCCGAGTGGGGCGGAGGGTGGACCTAGGTGTGGGTCCCTGCCCGGAGTTGTGGTTCTCCGAGTCGGGCAGTGGTTGGGTCAGGGTGGGGGTCCCTGCCCGGAGCTCTGGCTCTCTCACTCTGGGCAGAGGGTGTGGCGTCGTGGGGGTTCCAGGCCGGGTCCCTGGTTCCCTGAGGCGGGTATGAGGGTGGACCAAGGTGGGTGTCCACGGCCGGAGCTCTGGTTCTCCGAGCCGGGCAGAGGGTGTGGTGTTGTGGGGGTCCCAGGCCGGGTCCCTGGTTCCCTGAGGCGGGTATGAGGGTGGACCAAGGTGGGTGTCCACGGCCGGAGCTCTGGTTCTCCGAGTCGGGCGGAGGGTGGACCTAGGTGTGGGTCCCTGCCCGGAGCTCTGGTTCTCCGAGTCGGGTGAATCCCTGTCAGGAATTGGGGACTTCATCACATATGATGAAAAATCCCCAATTCTTTACAGGGATTCACCCGCTGAAAATGTCTAAGTCGAAAACAGCATCCCACCTGCAACTTATTTGACGGAGCTCTTTGTGGACAGTTTGATTTTATGCCAATTTTGCATAATTAATATCTGTAATGTACATCAGATCGTTGTGCTATATGACCCCAGAGTATGGAGCCCCAAGTCGGCTTGGTTCCCGAGTTACGCCCGGTCAGATATGGGACTTTGACCGGGTGTATCTCAGAAACCACGCCGACTTGGGGCTCCATACTCCGGGCATGGGGAGGCACCCTTGGGCCCCCCATGACCCCAGAGTATGGAGCCCCAAATCGGCTTGGTTCCTGAGTTATGCTCGGTCAGAGATGGGACTTTGACCGGGTGTATCTCGAAAACCACGCCGACTTGGAGCTCCATACTCCGGGCATGGGGAGGGCCCATAGGGCCCCTTCAGACCCCACCGTCCCCAGCTCCTGGGACATTCCGATTCCGAGATACGGCCACTTCCTGTCCAGGTTTGACCGGGCGTATCTCGGAAACCACGCCGAATTGGAGCTCCATACTCTGGGCACAGGGGGGTCTCCTCGAGCACCCCCCACGCCCAGAGTATGGAGCCCCAACTCGGCTTACTTTTATAGTTACGTCCGGTCAAAGTTCCAACTTTTGAGGTGGCGTATCTCTGGAGCCGAGCCGAGTCGGGCCTCCGAACTCTGGGGACGCGGGTCGCCCCCCCACGCCCAGAGTCTGGAGCCCCAAATCGTCCGGTTCCCGGAGCCGGGTAAACGGTGGGACTAACTGGGACTCTCTTAAGGTAGGGTTGACCAGAGTGCATTTGTTTGAACCGGTGTATCTCAGTGCTGAAGCCGAGTTGGGGCTCCATACTCTGGGCACGGGGGGGTCTCATAGTGGTCCCCCCACGCCCAGAGTATGGAGCCCCAACTCGGCTAACTTTTCGAGTTAGGTCCGGTCAAAGTTCCAACTTTGAGGTGGCACATCTCTGGAACCAAGCCGAGTTGGGGCTCCATACTCTGGGCACAGGGGGGTCTCATAGTGGTCCCCCCACGCCCAGAGTATGGAGCCCCAACTCGGCTAACTTTTCGAGTTAGGTCCGGTCAAAGTTCAGAATTTGAGGTGGCACATCTCCGGAACCAAGCCGATTTGGGGCTCCATACGCTGGGCACAGGGGGATGTCCTCGAGCACCCCCCACGCCCACAGTTTGGAGTCCCAACTCGGCTTACTTTTCGAGATACGCCCGGTCAAACCTGGACAGGAAGTGAGCGTATCTCGGGAACCGAGCCGAGTTGGGGCTCCATACGCTGGGCACAGGGGGGTGTCATCGAGCACCCCCCACGCCCGGAGCATGGAGCCCCAACTCGGCTTACTTTTCGAGTTAGGTCCGGTCAAAGTTCAGAATTTGAGGTGGCATATCTCTGGAGCCAAGCCGAGTTGGGGCTCCATACGCGGGGCACAGGGGGGTGTCCTCGAGCACCCCCCACGCCCAGAGTATGGAGCCCCAACTCGGCTTACTTTTCGAGTTAGGTCCGGTCAAAGTTCCAAATTTGAGGTGGCATATCTCTGGAACCAAGCCGAGTTGGGGCTCCGTACGCTGGGCACAGGGGGGTGTCCTCGAGCACCCCCCACGCCCAGAGTTTGGAGTCCCAACTCGGCTTACTTTTCGAGATACGCCCGATCAAACCTGGACAGGAAGTGACCGTATCTCGGGAACCGAGCAGAGTCCGGCCCCCTTACGCCCGGTGTCGGGGGGTCTCGTCGTACTCCCCCCACCCCCAGAGTCCGGAGCCCCAACTCGGCCTCCTCTCCGAGTTACGCCCGGTCGAATCCGGACAGGAAGTGGCCGTATCTCGGGACCGGGAGGTCCCCGGGGTTCGAGACGGCGGGAGAAGTAGGGTCCCCCGGGGTCCCCTCACCACCCGCCGTCCCCGGCCTCTGGGACCCCCCGGTCCCGAGATAGGCCCGGTAACGCGCGAGGGACTTTTTGAAAAAGCGGCCCGTATCTCGGGAAGGGGAGGTCCCAGAGTCTCGCCCTTTCGGGGGTCGGGGGATCCCTCCGGGCCCCCTCTGACCCAGCCTCCCCGGGCCCCTGGGACCTTTCCTTCCGAGGCGCGCGCCGTCCCGTCGGGCCACTTTTCTCCGGGACCGGGGGGCACCGGAGCTCCGGGGCGGGCTCGTCGGAAGGGGCCCACCGAGACCCTACTTTGACCCGAGTTTGGAGTCTCTAGGCGGCCGGGTCCCCGAGCCACAGCCGCCCAAAGTCGGTGCCCTTTTCCCGGTCCGAAAAACGCCTCAGAGTCCAAAACCTGCAGTGGGCCGGGACTTCCGGGGCCCCTGAGGCTCTGGCGGCGGTCCCGGGAAGGTTCACCTTTCTCGGGCACGGTCAGGTCGCCCCCCGCGGTCCCGGGAGTCCCGTCGGAGACGTGGGTGTCAGCCACGAGCGCAGCGTGGTGGGGAAATTTTTTGTTTTTCGCGAATATCTCGACAAGCACGCGGCGAAAAATTCCAAACTCGGGTCGCTCGTAGGGCTCGAGGGGGCCTATCCAACGAGCCCACCCACGTCCCCGAGGGCCGTCGGGCCAGGGAGTTACGCCCGGTCAAAGGCGCACCTTTACGGGCTTATATCTCGGGAACCCCCGGCCCAATATTCCCCAAACTCTAATAGATCGTAGTGCCGGACGAGGCCTTTCGAAAGAGCCCACCCCCGAGGTCCAACTCGCCCGGGTCCCCGAGTTACAGCCGTCCAAAGTCGGGGGTCCCAGCGAACGGCGATCCCGTAGGGGGCGCTCCCGAGGCCCGTCACTCCAGGGTTCGAGCAAGGGCCCTACTGGGACCCCCTCACCCGAATTTGAGCTCTCTGGGTCTTCGCGTTCCCGAGATACGGGCGATTTTGTTCCGAGGCCGTGACGTCATCGGCGGCCGCCATTTTGAAGCGCGCCCGGTGGTTTTCGGCCGATATCTCCGCGAAAACACCACCAAAATTCACCAAACCGGTACCGTTTTGTTCGTCTCGACTAGACGCTTCCAACGAGCTCGGTGCCCGCCGAATCCGTCGAGTTTTCGCCGAGATATTCGCGTTTTTCGCTTTCGCGGCGCTGTATCTCGGGCCCCCGGGGGCCCCCGGAGCTGCGGGTGGTCTCGTTGGAAAGCTCTCGTCCCGCTCTAAACACGATAAAAATTTGGCGTCGATCGGACGCGGCTTCGCCGAGTTACGGCCGTTTAAAGCCGTTTGCAGTGGGTTACCATCCTGCAAACTGCAGGCGCTCGTCGGCGGCCCGCCCGCGGGCCGAGCTCGGTGCTTCATACCCGGCTTAAAGCGCCCAGCCCCGCGGTTCTGGAGGAACTGCCGGAGCAAAGGGTGTCCTGCAACGAGCCATTTGGGTTATGGGGAGAAGGGGGTGTGTGTGTGTGTGTGTGTGTGCGCGCGCGCTTGCCCCCCTTTCTCCCTGGGAGCGTGGCTTGGCCCTGGGGGCTCGTCTCTCCACGGAGGTCTCTCGCCCGCCCCGGGTGGCTCGATCCCTGGGCACGGCTCGGTCCTCCTCGGTGGGGTTGGCTGAGCTCCAGAGCCGAGCTCGCTCCAAAACCTAAGTGCCAAACGTTGGCGGTGACCGGAAGACCCAGGCGCTCGGTCCTTCCCGACCAGCCCCGAAGAGGTCGGTCCGTCCTGGGCCAGACGCAGGTTCGCCCGCCGCCCCGGGTGCCTCGTCTGGAGCCGAGACGGTCCTAAAACTGACCACAGGGGTTGTATGGCGAGGGAGTGTGGTGGAGGCACACACACACACACACACACACACACACACACACACACACACCACCACCACCCTCGGAGGGCCTCCAGGAGCAATCCAATCCAAGCCCAGCCAGGAGGCACTCTGGGTGGGATAAAATCTGAATTGTGCCAGTGCCATGGAGCTCTGGAGGGAGAGGGCCTCCAGGAGCAATCCAAGCCCAGCCCAGGTGGCACTCTGGTTGGGTGGGATAAAATCTGAATTTTGCCAGTGCCATGGAGCTCTGGAGGGACAGGGCCTCCAGGAGCAATCCAAGCCCAGCCAGGTGGCACTCTGGTTGGGTGGGATAAAATCTGAATTTTGCCAGTGCCATGGAGCTCTGGAGGGAGAGGGCCTCCAGGAGCAATCCAAGCCCAGCCCAGGTGGCACTCTGGTTGGGTGGGATAAAATCTGAATTTTGCCAGTGCCATGGAGCTCTGGAGGGACAGGGCCTCCAGGAGCAATCCAAGCCCAGCCAGGTGGCACTCTGGTTGGGTGGGATAAAATCTGAATTTTGCCAGTGCCATGGAGCTCTGGAGGGAGAGGGCCTCCAGGAGCAATCCAAGCCCAGCCCAGGTGGCACTCTGGTTGGGTGGGATAAAATCTGAATTTTGCCAGTGCCATGGAGCTCTGGAGGGACAGGGCCTCCAGGAGCAATCCAAGCCCAGCCCAGGTGGCACTCTGGTTGGGTGGGATAAAATCTGAATTTTGCCAGTGCCATGGAGCTCTGGAGGGAGAGGGCCTCCAGGAGCAATCCAAGCCCAGCCCAGGTGGCACTCTGGTTGGGTGGGATAAAATCTGAATTTTGCCAGTGCCATGGAGCCCTGGAGGGAGAGGGCCTCCAGGAGCAATCCAAGCCCAGCCCAGGTGGCACTCTGGTTGGGTGGGATAAAATCTGAATTTTGCCAGTGCCATGGAGCTCTGGAGGGAGAGGGCCTCCAGGAGCAATCCAAGCCCAGCCCAGGTGGCACTCTGGTTGGGTGGGATAAAATCTGAATTTTGCCAGTGCCATGGAGCCCTGGAGGGAGAGGGCCTCCAGGAGCAATCCAAGCCCAGCCCAGGTGGCACTCTGGTTGGGTGGGATAAAATCTGAATTTTGCCAGTGCCATGGAGCCCTGGAGGGAGAGGGCCTCCGGGAGCAATCCAAGCCCAGCCAGGTGGCACCCTGGCTGGGGAGGGAGGTTGAAAATGACCGAGTTGGATCACTGGGAGTCCTGAGCACCAGGGCCCCTTCAAGGCAGAGAGCAAAGCCAGAGAGACTGCACTCTGGCTGGGGAGTAACTGGAAAAAACATGAAACATCCAGGAAGAGACGGGCTGATTTTCTAAAAATCTGAATCCCAGGTGAGGTGCAGCTCTCCTGGGCACGAATAAAAGCTCAAATGCCAGGCTTTAAACATGACAGAGTCCACGATGTTGCTGTGGTCTCAAAGCTCCAGGACCTTCAGGGCAGTGGACCAAGCCGTAGAGGTTGCACTCTGGCTGGGTGAGCGAGTTCAATCTCCGCCAAGGTGGAGCTCTTAAAACCATGAAACCTCCAGGAAAAGACGGGCTGATTTTCCTCTAATGTCCATCCCAGGGTGGGTGCATCTCTCCTGGGCACGAATAAAGCTCAAACGCCCACGGTGGAATGCCGAGCTTTAAAAATGACAGAGTCCACGATGTTGCTGTGGACTGAAAGCTCCAGGGCCTTCAAGGCAGTGGACCAAGCCGTAGAGGTTGCACTCTGGCTGGGTGAGCGAGTTTAATCTCCGCCACGGTGGAGCTCTTAAAACCATGAAACCTCCAGGAAAAGACGGTCTGATTTTCCTCTAAAGTCCATCCCAGGGTGGGTGCATCTCTCCTGGGCACGAATAAAGCCCAAAGCCCATGGAGAAAATGACCCTGAAGCCAAGCTCTTGAAAATGACAAAGTCCAAAAAAGTTGCGGTGCGTTCAGAGCTCCATGCTCTACGACCTCATTGGCCGTCCCAGGGAGGGTGCACCGTCCTGGGCAAGAGTCAGATTCTCCCGCCCTCCCTGGAGCTCCGTGTGGAGCAAAGACGGTCCTAAAACGTCCCTTTGGGCTTCTGTAGAGGAGACAAACTCTTTTGAATGACAAAGTCCACGATGTTGCTGTGGTCTCAAAGCTCCAGGGCCTTCAAGGCAGTGGACCAAAACGGAGAGGTTGCACTCTGGCTGGGTGAGCGAGTTCAATCTCCGCCACGGTGGAGCTCTTAAAAACATGAAACCTCCAGGAAAAGACGGGCTGATTTTCCTCTAATGTCCATCCCAGGGTGGGTGCATCTCTCCTGGGCACGAATAAAGCTCAAACGCCCACGGTGGAATGCCGAGCTTTAAAAATGTCAGAGTCCACGATGTTGCTGTGGACTGAAAGCTCCAGGGCCTTCAAGGCAGTGGACCAAGCCGTAGAGGTTGCACTCTGGCTGGGTGAGCGAGTTCAATCTCCGCCACGGTGGAGCTCTTAAAACCATGAAACCTCCAGGAAAAGACGGTCTGATTTTCCTCTAATGTCCATCCCAGGGTGGGTGCACCTCTCCTGGGCACGAATAAAGCCCAAAGCCCATGGAGAAAATGACCCTGAAACCAAGCTCTTGAAAATGACAAAGTCCAAAAAAGTTGCGGTGCTTTCAGAGCTCCATGCTCTCGGACCTCACTGGGAAGCCCAGGGAGGGTGGACCGTCCTGGGCAAGAGTCAGATTCGCCCGCCCTCCCTGGAGCTCCGTATGGAGCAAAGACGGTCCTAAAACGTCCCTTTGGGCTTCTGTAGAGGAGACAAGCTCTTTCAAATGACAGAGTCCACGATGTTGCTGTGGTCTGAAAGCTCCAGGGCCTTCAAGGCAGTGGACCAAGCCGGAGAGGTTGCACTCTGGCTGGGTGAGCGAGTTCAATCTCCGCCACGGTGGAGCTCTTAAAACCATGAAACCTCCAGGAAAAGACGGTCTGATTTTCCTCTAATGTCCATCCCAGGGTGGGTGCACCTCTCCTGGGCACGAATAAAGCCCAAAGCCCATGGAGAAAATGACCCTGAAACCAAGCTCTCGAAAATGACAAAGTCCAAAAAAGTTGCGGCTCTTTCAGAGCTCCATGCTCTCGGACCTCACTGGGAAGCCCAGGGAGGGTGGACCGTCCTGGGCAAGAGTCAGATTCGCCCGCCCTCCCTGGAGCTCCGTATGGAGCAAAGACGGTCCTAAAACGTCCCTTTGGGCTTCTGTAGAGGAGACAAGCTCTTTCAAATGACAGAGTCCACGATGTTGCTGTGGTCTGAAAGCTCCAGGGCCTTCAAGGCAGTGGACCAAGCCGGAGAGGTTGCACTCTGGCTGGGTGAGCGAGTTCAATCTCCGCCACGGTGGAGCTCTTAAAACCATGAAACCTCCAGGAAAAGACGGTCTGATTTTCCTCTAATGTCCATCCCAGGGTGGGTGCACCTCTCCTGGGCACGAATAAAGCCCAAAGCCCATGGAGAAAATGACCCTGAAACCAAGCTCTCGAAAATGACAAAGTCCAAAAAAGTTGCGGTGCGTTCAGAGCTCCATGCTCTACGACCTCATTGGCCGTCCCAGGGAGGGTGCACCGTCCTGGGCAAGAGTCAGATTCTCCCGCCCTCCCTGGAGCTCCGTGTGGAGCAAAGACGGTCCTAAAACGTCCCTTTGGGCTTCTGTAGAGGAGACAAACTCTTTTGAATGACAAAGTCCACGATGTTGCTGTGGTCTCAAAGCTCCAGGGCCTTCAAGGCAGTGGACCAAAACGGAGAGGTTGCACTCTGGCTGGGTGAGCGAGTTCAATCTCCGCCACGGTGGAGCTCTTAAAAACATGAAACCTCCAGGAAAAGACGGGCTGATTTTCCTCTAATGTCCATCCCAGGGTGGGTGCATCTCTCCTGGGCACGAATAAAGCTCAAACGCCCACGGTGGAATGCCGAGCTTTAAAAATGTCAGAGTCCACGATGTTGCTGTGGACTGAAAGCTCCAGGGCCTTCAAGGCAGTGGACCAAGCCGTAGAGGTTGCACTCTGGCTGGGTGAGCGAGTTCAATCTCCGCCACGGTGGAGCTCTTAAAACCATGAAACCTCCAGGAAAAGACGGTCTGATTTTCCTCTAATGTCCATCCCAGGGTGGGTGCACCTCTCCTGGGCACGAATAAAGCCCAAAGCCCATGGAGAAAATGACCCTGAAACCAAGCTCTTGAAAATGACAAAGTCCAAAAAAGTTGCGGTGCTTTCAGAGCTCCATGCTCTCGGACCTCACTGGGAAGCCCAGGGAGGGTGGACCGTCCTGGGCAAGAGTCAGATTCGCCCGCCCTCCCTGGAGCTCCGTATGGAGCAAAGACGGTCCTAAAACGTCCCTTTGGGCTTCTGTAGAGGAGACAAGCTCTTTCAAATGACAGAGTCCACGATGTTGCTGTGGTCTGAAAGCTCCAGGGCCTTCAAGGCAGTGGACCAAGCCGGAGAGGTTGCACTCTGGCTGGGTGAGCGAGTTCAATCTCCGCCACGGTGGAGCTCTTAAAACCATGAAACCTCCAGGAAAAGACGGTCTGATTTTCCTCTAATGTCCATCCCAGGGTGGGTGCACCTCTCCTGGGCACGAATAAAGCCCAAAGCCCATGGAGAAAATGACCCTGAAACCAAGCTCTCGAAAATGACAAAGTCCAAAAAAGTTGCGGCTCTTTCAGAGCTCCATGCTCTCGGACCTCACTGGGAAGCCCAGGGAGGGTGGACCGTCCTGGGCAAGAGTCAGATTCGCCCGCCCTCCCTGGAGCTCCGTATGGAGCAAAGACGGTCCTAAAACGTCCCTTTGGGCTTCTGTAGAGGAGACAAGCTCTTTCAAATGACAGAGTCCACGATGTTGCTGTGGTCTGAAAGCTCCAGGGCCTTCAAGGCAGTGGACCAAGCCGGAGAGGTTGCACTCTGGCTGGGTGAGCGAGTTCAATCTCCGCCACGGTGGAGCTCTTAAAACCATGAAACCTCCAGGAAAAGACGGTCTGATTTTCCTCTAATGTCCATCCCAGGGTGGGTGCACCTCTCCTGGGCACGAATAAAGCCCAAAGCCCATGGAGAAAATGACCCTGAAACCAAGCTCTCGAAAATGACAAAGTCCAAAAAAGTTGCGGCTCTTTCAGAGCTCCATGCTCTCGGACCTCACTGGGAAGCCCAGGGAGGGTGGACCGTCCTGGGCAAGAGTCAGATTCGCCCGCCCTCCTGGAGCTCCGTATGGAGCAAAGACGGTCTTAAAACGTCCCTTTGGGCTTCTGTAGAGGAGACAAGCTCTTTCAAATGACAGAGTCCACGATGTTGCTGTGGTCTGACAGCTCCAGGGCCTTCAAGGCAGTGGACCAAGCCGGAGAGGTTGCACTCTGGCTGGGTGAGCGAGTTCAATCTCCGCCAAGGTGGAGCTCTTAAAACCATGAAACCTCCAGGAAAAGACGGGCTGATTTTCCTCTAATGTCCATCCCAGGGTCGGTGCATCTCTCCTGGACACGAATAAAGCCCAAAGCCCATGGAGAAAATGACCCTGAAGCCAAGCTCTCGAAAATGACAAAGTCCAAAAAGTTGCGGTGCGTTCAGAGCTCCATGCTCTAAGACCTCATTGGCCGACCCAGGGAGGGTGCACCGTCCTGGGCAAGAGTCAGATTCGCCCGCCCTCCCTGGAGCTCCGTATGGAGCAAAGACGGTCCTAAAACGTCCCTTTGGGCTTCTGTAGAGGAGACAAGCTCTTTCAAATGACAGAGTCCACGATGTTGCTGTGGTCTGAAAGCTCCAGGGCCTTCAAGGCAGTGGACCAAGCCGGAGAGGTTGCACTCTGGCTGGGTGAGCGAGTTCAATCTCCGCCAAGGTGGAGCTCTTAAAACCATGAAACCTCCAGGAAAAGACGGGCTGATTTTCCTCTAATGTCCATCCCAGGGTGGGTGCATCTCTCCTGGACACGAATAAAGCCCAAAGCCCATGGAGAAAATGACCCTGAAGCCAAGCTCTCGAAAATGACAAAGTCCAAAAAGTTGCGGTGCGTTCAGAGCTCCATGCTCTAAGACCTCATTGGCCGACCCAGGGAGGGTGCACCGTCCTGGGCAAGAGTCAGATTCGCCCGCCCTCCCTGGAGCTCCGTGTGGAGCAAAGACGGTCTTAAAACGTCCCTTCGGGCTTCTGTAGAGGAGACAAGCTCTTACAAATGACAGAGTCCACGATGTTGCTGTGGTCTGAAAGCTCCAGGGCCTTCAAGGCAGTGGACCAAGCCGGAGAGGTTGCACTCTGGCTGGGTGAGCGAGTTCAATCTCCGCCAAGGTGGAGCTCTTAAAACCATGAAACCTCCAGGAAAAGACGGGCTAATTTTCCTCTAATGTCCATCCCAGGGTGGGTGCATCTCTCCTGGACACGAATAAAGCCCAAAGCCCATGGAGAAAATGACCCTGAAGCCAAGCTCTCGAAAATGACAAAGTCCAAAAAGTTGCGGTGCGTTCAGAGCTCCATGCTCTAAGACCTCATTGGCCGACCCAGGGAGGGTGCACCGTCCTGGGCAAGAGTCAGATTCGCCCGCCCTCCCTGGAGCTCCGTGTGGAGCAAAGACGGTCTTAAAACGTCCCTTCGGGCTTCTGTAGAGGAGACAAGCTCTTACAAATGACAGAGTCCACGATGTTGCTGTGGTCTGAAAGCTCCAGGGCCTTCAAGGCAGTGGACCAAGCCGGAGAGGTTGCACTCTGGCTGGGTGAGCGAGTTCAATCTCCGCCAAGGTGGAGCTCTTAAAACCATGAAACCTCCAGGAAAAGACGGGCTGATTTTCCTCTAATGTCCATCCCAGGGTGGGTGCATCTCTCCTGGACACGAATAAAGCCCAAAGCCCATGGAGAAAATGACCCTGAAGCCAAGCTCTCGAAAATGACAAAGTCCAAAAAGTTGCGGTGCGTTCAGAGCTCCATGCTCTAAGACCTCATTGGCCGACCCAGGGAGGGTGCACCGTCCTGGGCAAGAGTCAGATTCGCCCGCCCTCCCTGGAGCTCCGTGTGGAGCAAAGACGGTCTTAATACGTCCCTTCGGGCTTCTGTAGAGGAGACAAGCTCTTACAAATGACAGAGTCCACGATGTTGCTGTGGTCTGAAAGCTCCAGGGCCTTCAAGGCAGTGGACCAAGCCGGAGAGGTTGCACTCTGGCTGGGTGAGCGAGTTCAATCTCCGCCAAGGTGGAGCTCTTAAAACCATGAAACCTCCAGGAAAAGACGGGCTGATTTTCCTCTAATGTCCATCCCAGGGTGGGTGCATCTCTCCTGGACACGAATAAAGCCCAAAGCCCATGGAGAAAATGACCCTGAAGCCAAGCTCTCGAAAATGACAAAGTCCAAAAAGTTGCGGTGCGTTCAGAGCTCCATGCTCTAAGACCTCATTGGCCGACCCAGGGAGGGTGCACCGTCCTAGGCAAGAGTCAGATTCGCCCGCCCTCCCTGGAGCTCCGTGTGGAGCAAAGACGGTCTTAAAACGTCCCTTCGGGCTTCTGTAGAGGAGACAAGCTCTTACAAATGACAGAGTCCACGATGTTGCTGTGGTCTGAAAGCTCCAGGGCCTTCAAGGCAGTGGACCAAGCCGGAGAGGTTGCACTCTGGCTGGGTGAGCGAGTTAAATCTCCGCCAAGGTGGAGCTCTTAAAACCATGAAACCTCCAGGAAAAGACGGGCTGATTTTCCTCTGATGTCCATCCCAGGGTGGGTGCATCTCTCCTGGGCACGAATAAAGCTCAAACGCCCACGGTGGAATGCCGAGCTTTAAAAATGACAGAGTCCACGATGTTGCTGTGGACTGAAAGCTCCAGGGCCTTCAAGGCAGTGGACCAAGCCGGAGAGGTTGCACTCTGGCTGGGTGAGCGAGTTCAATCTCCGCCACGGTGGAGCTCTTAAATACATGAAACCTCCAGGAAAAGTCGGGCCCGTTCTTCTGAAAAAGTCCTTCCCAGGCAAAGCGCACCTCTCCTGGGCACGAATAAAGCCCAAAGCCCATGGAGAAAATGACCCTGAAACCAAGCTCTTGAAAATGACAAAGTCCAAAAAAGTTGCGGTGCGTTCAGAGCTCCATGCTCTCGGACCTCACTGGGAAGCCCAGGGAGGGTGGACCGTCCTGGGCCAGAGTCATATTCGCCCGCCCTCCCTGGAGCTCATATTGGAGCAAAGACGGTCCTAAAACGGCCCTTCGGGCTTCTGTGGAGGAGACAAGCTCTTACAAATGACAGAGTCCACGATGTTGCTGTGGTCTCAAAGCTCCAGGGCCTTCAAGGCAGTGGACCAAGCCGGAGAGGCTGCACTCTGGCTGGGTGAGCGAGTTCAATCTCCGCCACGGCGGAGCTCTTAAAAACATGAAACCTCCAGGAAAAGACGGGCCCGTTCTTCTGAAAAAGTCCATCCCAGGCAAAGCGCACCTCTCCCGGGCACGAATAAAGCCCAAAGCCCGTGGAGAAAATGACCCTGAAGCCAAGCTCTTGAAAATGACAAAGTCCAAAAAAGTTGCGGTGCGTTCAGAGCTCCATGCTCTACGACCTCATTGGCCGTCCCAGGGAGGGTGCACCGTCCTGGGCAAGAGTCAGATTCCCCCGCCCTCCCTGGAGCTCTGTGTGGAGCAAAGACGGTCCTAAAACGTCCCTTCAGGCTTTTGTAGAGGAGGTGGAGAAGCCTTCCTGGGCACGAAGCAAGCTCAAACGCCCATGGCGGGCTTGACTCTGGAGTCAAATTCGAAAAAAATTGACCGAGTCCAAAAAGTTGCTGTGGGTTCAAAGCTCCATGCTCTACGACCTCCCTGGCTAGCCCAGGGAGGGTGCACCGTCCTGGGCCAGAGTCAGATTCGCCCGCCACCCGCTGGAGCTCCATCTGGAGAAAAGACGGTCCTGAAACGGACCTTCGGGGCTTTATCGGGGAAGGGAAGTAGAGCGGTGGAGGGCACGCACAACCCATGAACAGACCGTCGTGAGCCCCGCTCGGAGTCTCTCTGCGTGGGTATAAAAATACAGATTACACAGTGCGCTCGGTGGAGCTCTGGAAGTCCTGGTGGGAGACGGCCCCCAGGGGAAAAAAAAGCCCGGCCGGGGTGTGCTCTGGCTGGGGAGAGAAAGAATTCAATCTCCACCGCGGGGGTGGATCACTGCATGTACGAAACATCCAGGAAAATGACGGCTGCTGGTTTACTTCTCTAAGTGCTTCCCAGGAAGGGTGCAGCCTTCCTGGGCACGAATCGAATCCAAAGCCCCCATGGCGGGCATGACTCTGGAGTCAAAAGGTTGCTGTGGGTTCAGAGCTTCCATGGTATCAGACCTTTCTGGCCATCCCAGGGAGGGTGCGCCGTCCTGGTTCAGATTCAGATTCGCCCCCAACCCCTGGAGCTCCTTCTGGAGAAAAGATGGTCCTGAAACGGACCTTGGGGTCTTTATCGGGGAGGGGAAGTAATGCGGTGGAGGGCACACAGAACCCATTAACAGACCTCCGTGAGCCCCCCGCTCAGAGTCTCTCTGCTTGGGTATAAAAATCCAGATTACACAGTGCGCACGGTGGAGCTCTGGAAGTCCTGGTGGGACCCCCAGGGAAAAAAAATAAAAGCCCGGCCGGGTACGCTCTGACTGGGGAGAGAAATAATTCAATCTCCAACCGCGGCGGTGGATCTCTGCATGTACGAAACCTCCAGGAAAATGACGGCTGCTGGTTTTCTTCTCTAAATGCATCCCAGGAAGGGTGCAGACTTCCTGGGCACAAATCAAGCTCAAAGTCCCCTTGGCGGGCCTGACTCTGGAGTCAAATTTGAAAAATTGACAGAGTCCAAAATGTTGCCGTGTGATCAGAGCTCCACGATCTCAGAACCTCCCTGGCCATCCCAGGGAGGGTGCGCCGTCCTGGGTCAGATTCAGATTCGCTCCCCACCCCTGGAGCTCCTTCTGGAGAAAAGACGGTCTTAAAACGGACCTTGGGGTCTTTATCGGGAAGGGGAAGTAGTGCGGTGGAGGGCACACAGAACCCATTAACAGACCTCCGTGAGCCCCCCGCTCAGAGTCTCTCTGCTTGGGTATAAAAATCCAGATTACACAGTGCGCACGGTGGAGCTCTGGAAGTCCTGGTGGGACCCCCAGGGAAAAAAATAAAAGCCCGGCCGGGGTACGCTCTGACTGGGGAGAGAAATAATTCAATCTCCACCGCGGCGGTGGATCTCTGCATGTACGAAACCTCCAGGAAAATGACGGCTGCTGGTTTTCTTCCCTAACTGCATCCCAGGAAGGGTGCAGACTTCCTGGGCACTAATCAAGCTCAAAGTCCCCTTGGCGGGCCTGACTCTGGAGTCAAATTTGAAAAATTGACAAGAGTCCAAAATGTTGCCGTGTGATCAGAGCTCCACGATCTCAGAACCTCCCTGGCCATCCCAGGGAGGGTGCGCCGTCCTGGGTCAGATTCAGATTCGCTCCACACCCCTGGAGCTCCTTCTGGAGAAAAGACGGTCCTAAAACGGACCTTGGGGTCTTTATCGGGAGAGGGGAAGTAGTGCGGTGGAGGGCACACAGAACCCATTAACAGACCACCATGAGCCCCCCGCTCAGAGTCTCTCTGCTTGGGTATAAAATCCAGATTACACAGTGCGCGCGGTGGAGCTCTGGAAGTCCTGGTGGGAGAGGGCCCCCAGGAAAAAAAAAAAGCCCGGTCATGTTGCGCTGGGGAGAGAAAGAATTCAATCACCACCGCGGCGGTGGATCTCTGCATGTACGAAACCTCCAGGAAAATGACGGCTGCTGGTTTTCTTCTCTAACTGCATCCCAGGAAGGGTGCAGACTTCCTGGGCACGAATCAAGCTCAAAGTCCCCTTGGCGGGCCTGACTCTGGAGTCAAATTTGAAAAAGTGAGAACCGTGGTGGTCAGACCGGGTTGGGAAACGATCTGACCCAGCCCAGATAAAGTGCACTCTGTGCGGGCGAGACTTCCAGGAAACGCGCGGGTCTGGTTTGGACACCCAGACTCTCCTCGGACAAGGTAACGGTAGACGGGCGCCTCCGGGTTGCCTGGGGCCCGGAGGGGTGCACCCTCTCCTTCGGGCCGTCGCTGTCAGGGTTGACTGGTCGATTGGAACTTTGGACGCGCCTGGGGACGGCCCCTGCCCGGTCGCGAGACCGCTATGGGCAGCTTGCTCCTCCCCGCTTTGCGCGTCGACTCGAGACGCGGCCTCCCTCCGGGGAAAGCAGGCCGCGTCGACCTCGGGAGACTCAGATGGCCCGTCTGAAAACGGATGTCCGCAGCGGTGACGTCGGGACCGTCGTCAGGCTTTGACGGTTGGCGGGGTTTCGTTGGGGGCCCCCCATCACGGCACAGAGCCTGACTTCGCCCCGCGCCTCCCACCCGCTTTGAAAAGCACCCTTCCCCGTTACGGCCTCGATCCAGAGGCCTACCACCCCCCCGCCCTCACGGGCGGACGGTTCCTCACGCGCCCTATGAGCGGCCGTGCCGCCTCGAGCCCAGGCCCGAGCGGAGCGAGACCCGTGTGTAGGAAACCCGCGCGTCGCAGGTTCGTCCGTCCCGGGGCTCCTTTGATCCCGGGCTAAAACAAAAACCATATGCTTGTCGAACCGTCGGTCTGGGTAAACGGCAAAACGACTCCAGGGGCTTGAGACACCCCTGGAGCGACGGAGGAAGGTGCACCTCCGAAAGAAAAATGAAATTACGGACAGTGTCCGATCGAATGAGGTCCACGGAACAGAGAACCGTGGTGGTCAGACCGGGTGGGGAAGCGGTCTGGCTCAGCCCAGATAAAATGCACTCTGTGCGGGCGAGACTTCCAGTAAACGCGGGGGCTGGTTTGGACACCCAGACTCACCGCCGGTGCCCTGGGCGTGCATCCAGTGTGTGAAGGTGCACCGTCCTGGGCGAGCAGAGGGTGAAAGACACACAACACTCCTCGTAAGAAAATGGACAGTGTCCAAGATCTTGCATGCAAACGAGAGCCCTGTGCTCGCAGACCCGACCGTGGCCTGCTCAAAGTCAGATCCGTACGCTTGATGGCGCTCCTGCTGGAGCAAAGACGGTCCGAACACGGACGCTAGGGGTGTTGTAGAGGAGGTGGGGGACCGTCGCCACACTCTTCTCGGACAAGGTTAACGGAAGACGGGCGCCTCCGGGTTGCCTGGGGCCCGGAGGGGCGCACCCTCTCCTTCGGGCCGTCACTGTCAGGGTTGCCTGGTCGATTGGAACTTTGGACGCGCCTGGGGACGGCCCCTGCCCGGTCGCGAGACCGCTTTGGGCAGCTTGCTCCTCCCCGCTCTGCGCGTCGACGCTAGACGCGGCCTCCCTCCGGGGAAAGCAGGCCGTGTCGACTCTCGGGAGACTCAGATGGCCCGTCTGAAACGAATGTCCGCGACGGCGGCGGCGGACGCGGGCGCGTGGAATTCGGAATCGGACGGTCGGGGTGGCCGACACCCCCCGGTCCAGTCTTCGAGCCCGACCTTCGCCCCGCTCCTCCCCGCCCGAAAAGCACCTTTCCCGGTTACGGCCTTGATCCAGAGGCCTCCCACCCTGGCCCCGCCTGACGGACGGTTCCTCACGCGCCCTATGAGCGGCCGTGCCGCCTCGAGCCCCAGGGCCGAGCGGAGCGAGACCCGTGTGTAGGAAACCCGCGCGTGGTGGTTCGCCGTCCGGGGTCGATCCCGAGGTAAAAAAAAAAAAAAAGTACCATACGCTTGTCGGTCTGGGTAAAGGGCGGAACGACTCCGGGGGCTTGACTCACCCCTGGAGCGACGGAGGAAGGTGCACCTCCGAAAACTTTTTGAAAACGGACACCGTCCGTTGCAGACGAACGAGATTCCCACAACGACCAACCTCCCTGGAAGACTCCCAGGGAGAGTACCTCGGGTTCGGGCACGGTCAAATCCGTCCGCGTGACGGAGCTCCCTTCGGAGCGACGTGGGTCCTAAAACGGACCTTGGGGGTTTTGTCGAGGAGGGCGACAAACGCTCCCGCTCGGACAAGGTGACGGAGGGCGGGCGCCCACGGAGGAAAGGGCGAAGAAAAAAAAACGGACAGAGTCCAAAACGGTGCGGTCCACCCAGATTCCCACGTACGCGAGACTCTCCGGCTGGCAACCGGGGAGAGTGCCTAGGTGTCGGGCACGTACGAATCCGTCGGCGGTGACGGAGCTCCGGTCGGAGCAAAGACGGTCCTAAAACGGCCCTTCGGGGTTTTGTCGAGGAGGGGACAAGCGCCCTGCTCGGACAAGGTGAGAGAAGGCGGGCGGCTCGCGGAAGGCGCCCCGGAGGCAGGCGATCCTCCTAAAGAAACGGACAGAGTCCGAAACGGTGCGGTTCACCCGGGTCACCACGTACACGAGTCTCCCCGGCTGGCGACCGGGGAGAGTGCCTCTGTGTCGGGCACGTGAGAATCCGTCCGCGGCGACGGAGCTCCCGTCGGAGCAAAGACGGTCCTAAAACGGCCCTTCGGGTTTTGTCGAGGAGGGGACAACGGCCCCGCTCGGACAAGGTATCGGAGAAAAGGCAACGGACGAGAAAAAAACGGGCGCCTCCGGGTTGCCCGGGGTCCGGAGGAGCGCTCCCCCTCCTCCGGGCCGTCACTTTCGGGGTAGCCTGGTCGATTGGAACTTTGGACGCGCCTGGGGACGGCCCTGCCCGGTCGCGAGACCGCTTTGGGCAGCTTGCTCCTCCCCGCTCTGCGCGTCGACGCTAGACGCGGCCTCCCTCCGGGGAAAGCAGGCCGCGTCGACCTCGGGAGACTCAGATGGCCCGTCTGAAACGAATGTCCGCGACGGCGGCGGCGGACGCGGGCGCGTGGGTTCCGGAATCGGACGGTCGGGGTGGCCGACACCCCCCGGTCCAGTCTTCGAGACCGACCTACGCCTCGCTCCTCCCCGCCCGAAAAGCACCCTTCCCGGTTACGGCCTCGACCCAGCGGCCACAAACCCCCCACCTCTGCCGAGGAGGAGGGTTCCGCACGCGCCCTATGAGCGGCCGCGCCGTCCTCGGGCCCCAGGCCACGAGGCGGAGCGAGACCCGTGTGTAGGAAGCCAGCGTGTCGCGGTTCTCCTTCCAAGGCGGCTTACCTGGTTGATCCTGCCAGTAGCATATGCTTGTCTCAAAGATTAAGCCATGCAGGTCTAAGTGCACACGGTCGGTACAGTGAAACTGCGAATGGCTCATTAAATCAGTTATGGTTCCTTTGATCGCTCCACCCGCTACTTGGATAACTGTGGCAATTCCAGAGCTAATACATGCAAACGAGCGCCGACCCGGCTCCCCTCGGGGGGTCGGGGACGCGTGCATTTATCAGATCCAAAACCCATCCGGGTGCGGCTCCGGCCGCCCCGGCCGCTTTGGTGACTCTAGATAACCTCGGGCCGATCGCGCGCCCTCCGCGGCGGCGACGACTCATTCGAATGTCTGCCCTATCAACTTTCGATGGTACATTCGGCGCCTACCATGGTGACCACGGGTAACGGGGAATCAGGGTTCGATTCCGGAGAGGGAGCCTGAGAAACGGCTACCACATCCAAGGAAGGCAGCAGGCGCGCAAATTACCCATTTCCGACACGGAGAGGTAGTGACGAAAAATAACAATACAGGTCTCTTTCGAGGCCCTGTAATTGGAATGAGCGTATCCTAAACCCATGGGCGAGGACCCATTGGAGGGCAAGTCTGGTGCCAGCAGCCGCGGTAATTCCAGCTCCAATAGCGTATACTAAAGTTGCTGCAGTTAAAAAGCTCGTAGTTGGATCTCGGGAGCGGGCCGGCGGTCCGCCGCAAGGCGAGCCACCGCCTGTCCCGGACCCCTGCCTCACGGCGCCCCCCGGATGCCCTTAACTGGGTGTCCGGTCCTCGGGGCCCGAAGCGTTTACTTTGAAAAAATTAGAGTGTTCAAAGCAGGCCGCCCGTCGCCGCTGAATACCGCAGCTAGGAATAATGGAATAGGACTCCGGTTCTATTTTGTGGGTTTCTGGAACCCGGGGCCATGATTGAGAGGGACGGCCGGGGGCATTCGTATTGCGCCGCTAGAGGTGAAATTCTTGGACCGGCGCAAGACGGACGAGAGCGAAAGCATTTGCCAAGAATGTTTTCATTAATCAAGAACGAAAGTCGGAGGTTCGAAGACGATCAGATACCGTCGTAGTTCCGACCGTAAACGATGCCGACCCGCGATCCGGCGGCGTTATTCCCATGACCCGCCGGGCAGCGTGCGGGAAACCACGAGTCTTTGGGTTCCGGGGGGAGTATGGTTGCAAAGCTGAAACTTAAAGGAATTGACGGAAGGGCACCACCAGGAGTGGAGCCTGCGGCTTAATTTGACTCAACACGGGAAAGCTCACCCGGCCCGGACACGGAAAGGATTGACAGATTGATAGCTCTTTCTCGATTCTGTGGGTGGTGGTGCATGGCCGTTCTTAGTTGGTGGAGCGATTTGTCTGGTTCATTCCGATAACGAACGAGACTCCGGCATGCTAACTAGTTACGCGGCCCCGAGCGGTCGGCGTCCAACTTCTTAGAGGGACAAGTGGCGTTCAGCCACGCGAGATGGAGCAATAACAGGTCTGTGATGCCCTTAGATGTCCGGGGCTGCACGCGCGCCACAATGGG
>NW_027509086.1:0-5000 GCF_051911475.1 Siphateles boraxobius
TCCCTCACACTCCCTCACACTCCCTCACACTCTCTCACACTCTCTCAGACTCCCTCACACTCTCTCACACTACCTCACACTCTCTCACACTCTCTCACACTACCTCACACTCTCTCACACTCCCTCACACTCTCTCACACTACCTCACACTCTCTCACACTCCCTCACACTGTCTCACACTCCCTCACACTCCCTCACACTCCCTCACACTCTCTCAGACTCCCTCACAATCCCTCACACTCTCTCACACTCCCTCACACTCTCTCACACTACCTCACACTCTCTCACACTCCCTCACACTGTCTCACACTCCCTCAAACTCCCTCACACTCCCTCACACTCTCTCAGACTCCCTCACACTCTCCCACACTCCCTCACACTCTCTCAGACTCCCTCACACTCTCACACTCCCTCACACTCACTCACACTCCCTCACACTCTCTCACACTCCCTCACACTCTCTCACACTCCCTCACACTCTCTCCACTCCCTCACACTCTCTCCACTCCCTCACACTCCCTCACACTCCCTCACACTCTCTCACACTCCCTCACACTCTCTCACACTCCCTTACACTCTCTCACACTCTCTCACACTCCCTCACACTCCTCACACTCTCTCAGACTCCCTCACACTCTCACACTCCCTCACACTCACTCACACTCCTCACACTCTCTCACACTCTCTCACACTCCCTCAGACTCCCTCACACTCCCTCACACTCTCTCACACTCCCTCACACTCCCTCACACTCCCTCACACTCTCTCACACTCCCTCACACTCTCTCACACTCCCTCACACTCTCTCAGACTCCCTCACACTCTCTCACACTCCCTCACACTCTCTCAAACTCCCTCACACTCCCTCACACTCACTCACACTCTCTCACACTCCCTCACACTCTCTCACACTCCCTCACACTCTCTCACACTCCCTCACACTCTCTCACACTCCCTCACACTCTCTCACACTCCCTCACACTCTCTCACACTCCCTCACACTCTCTCACACTCACTCACACTCACTCACACTCTCTCACACTCCCTCACACTCTCTCACACTCCCTCACACTCTCTCACACTCTCTCACACTCCCTCACATTCTCTTAAACTCTCTCGCACTCTCTCATACTCCCTCACACTCCCTCACACTACCTCCACTCCCTCACACTCCCTCACACTCTCTCACACTCCCTCACACTCTCTCACACTACCTCACACTCTCTCACACTCCCTCACACTGTCTCACACTCCCTCACACTCCCTCACACTCCCTCACACTCTCTCAGACTCCCTCACAATCCCTCACACTCTCTCACACTCCCTCACACTCTCTCACACTACCTCACACTCTCTCACACTCCCTCACACTGTCTCACACTCCCTCAAACTCCCTCACACTCCCTCACACTCTCTCAGACTCCCTCACACTCTCCCACACTCCCTCACACTCTCTCAGACTCCCTCACACTCTCACACTCCCTCACACTCACTCACACTCCCTCACACTCTCTCACACTCCCTCACACTCTCTCACACTCCCTCACACTCTCTCACACTCTCTCAGACTCCCTCACACTCTCTCACACTCCCTCACACTCCCTCACACTCTCTCAGACTCCCTCACACTCTCACACTCCCTCACACTCACTCACACTCCCTCACACTCCCTCCACTCCTCACACTCTCTCACACTCCCTCACACTCTCTCAGACTCCCTCACACTCTCTCACACTCCCTCACACTCTCTCACACTCTCTCACACTCCCTCACACTCTCTCCACTCCCTCATACTCTCTCACACTCCCTCACACTCCCTCACACTCCCTCACACTCTCTCACACTCCCTCACACTCCCTTACACTCCTCACACTCCCTCACACTCTCTCACACTCTCCCACACTCCCTTACACTCCCTCACACTCTCTCAGACTCCCTCACACCCTCCCACACTCCCTCACACTCTCTCAGACTCCCTCACACTCTCACACTCCCTCACACTCACTCACACTCCCTCACACTCCCTCACACTCTCTCACACTCCCTCACACTCTCTCCACTCCCTCACACTCTCTCACACTCCCTCACACTCCCTCACACTCTCTCACACTCCCTCACACTCTCTCACACTCCCTCACACTCTCTCAGACTCCCTCACACTGTCTCACACTCCCTCACACTCTCTCAGACTCCCTCACACTCTCACACTCCCTCACACTCACTCACACTCTCACACTCTCTCACACTCCCTCACACTCTCTCAGACTCCCTCACACTCTCTCACACTCCCTCACACTCCCTCAGACTCCCTCACACTCTCACACTCCCTCACACTCCCTCACACTCTCTCACACTCTCACACTCACTCACACTCTCTCACACTCTCACACTCCCTCACACTCACTCACACTCCCTCACACTCTCTCACACTCCCTCACACTCTCACACTCCCTCACACTCCCTCACACTCTCTCACACTCCCTCACACTCTCGCAGACTCCCTCACACTCTCTCAGACTCCCTCACACTCTCACACTCCCTCAGACTCTCTCACACTCCCTCACACTACCACCACTCCCTCACACTCCCCCACACTCCCTCACACTCTCTCACACTCTCTCACACTCCCTCACACTCCCTCACACTCTCTCACACTCCCTCACACTCTCTCACACTCCCTCACACTCCCTCACACTCTCTCACACTCCCTCACACTCTCTCACACTCCCTCACACTCCCTCACACTCTCTCACACTCTCTCACACTCCCTCACACTCTCTCACACTCCCTCACACTCTCTCACACTCCCTCACACTCTCTCACACTCCCTCACACTCCCTCACACTCCCTCACACTCTCTCAGACTCCCTCACACTCTCTCACACTCCCTCACACTCCCTCACACTCTCTCAGACTCCCTCACACTCTCACACTCCCTCACACTGACTCACACTCCCTCACAGTCCCTCCACTCCCTCACACTCTCTCAGACTCTCACACTCTCTCACACTCTCTCACACTCCCTCACACTCTCACACTCCCTCACACTCCCTCACACTCCCTCACACTCTCTCACACTCCCTCACACTCTCACACTCCCTCACACTCACTCACACTCCCTCACACTCCCTCACACTCTCTCACACTCCCTCACACTCTCTCAGACTCCCTCACACTCTCTCTCACTCCCTCACACTCCCTCACACTCTCTCAGACTCCCTCACACTCTCACACTCCCTCACACTCACTCACACTCCCTCACACTCCCTCCACTCCCTCACACTCTCTCACACTCCCTCACACTCTCTCACACTCCCTCACACTCTCTCACACTCTCTCACACTCCCTCACACTCTCTCCACTCCCTCACACTCTCTCACACTCCCTCACACTCCCTCACACTCCCTCACACTCCCTCACACTCTCTCACACTCCCTTACACTCCCTCACACTCTCTCACACTCTCTCACACTCTCCCACACTCCCTTACACTCCCTCACACTCTCTCAGACTCCCTCACACTCTCCCACACTCCCTCACACTCTCTCAGACTCCCTCACACTCTCACACTCCCTCACACTCCCTCACACTCCCTCACACTCCCTCACACTCTCTCCACTCCCTCACACTCTCTCACACTCCCTCACACTCTCTCACACTCCCTCACACTCTCTCACACTCCCTCACACTCTCTCAGACTCCCTCACACTCTCTCACACTCCCTCACACTCCCTCACACTCTCTCAGACTCCCTCACACTCTCACACTCCCTCACACTCACTCACACTCTCACACTCTCTCACACTCTCTCACACTCTCTCAGACTCCCTCACACTCTCTCACACTCCCTCACACTCCCTCAGACTCCCTCACACTCTCACACTCCCTAACACTCCCTCACACTCTCTCACACTCACTCACACTCTCTCACACTCTCACACTCCCTCACACTCACTCACACTCCCTCACACTCTCTCACACTCCCTCACACTCTCACACTCCCTCACACTCCCTCACACTCTCTCACACTCCCTCACACACTCCCTCACACTCTCGCAGACTCCCTCACACTCTCTCACACTCACTCACACTCCCCTCACACTCTCTCAGCCCTCACACTCTCACACTCCCTCACACTCCCTCCACTCCCTCACACTCTCTCACACTCCCTCACACTCTCTCAGACTCCCTCACACTCTCTCACACTCCCTCACACTCCCTCACAGTCTCTCAGACTCCCTCACACTCTCACACTCCCTCACACTCACTCACACTCCCTCACACTCTCTCACACTCACTCACACTCCCTCACACTCCCTCCACTCCCTCACACTCCCTCACACTCTCTCAGACTCCCTCACACTCCCTCACACTCCCTCACACTCTCTCAGACTCCCTCACACTCTCACACTCCCTCACACTCCCTCACACTCTCTCACACTCCCTCACACTCCGTCACACTCTCTCACACTCCCTCACACTCTCTCACACTCACTCACACTCACTCACACTCCCTCTCACCCTCTCACACTCCTTCACACTCTCTCACACTCCCTCACACTCTCTCACACTCCCTCACTCACACTCCCTCACACTCTCTCACCCTCCCTCACTCTCTCACACACTCACTCACACTCTCTCACACTCCCTCACACCCTCTCACACTCCTTCACACTCTCTCACACTCCCTCACACTCCCTCACACTCCCTCACACTCCCTCACACTCTCTCACCCTCCCTCACACTCTCTCACACTCACTCACACTCTCTCACATTCCCTCACACTCTCTCACACTCCCTCACACTCTCTCACACTCTCTCAGACTCCCTCACACTCTCTCACACTCCCTCACACTCCCTCACACTCTCTCAGACTCCCTCACACTCTCACACTCCCTCACACTCTCTCAGACTCCCTCACACTCTCACACTCCCTCACACTCACTCACACTCCCTCACACTCTCTCACACTCACTCACACTCTCTCACAATCCCTCACA
>NW_027509086.1:12500-35000 GCF_051911475.1 Siphateles boraxobius
TGTGATTAAAAGGATAATGTTTTATAGAGACGAGAGATCTGAGATCTGAGACACAAAGCGACAGACTGAGTGAAAAGAACAAAGACAGGGAGTGCAATGAGTGAAAGATCATACCTGACACACACACACACACACACACACACACACACACACACATACACGGACGTATGTGTATAATGTTGCGTTTGCATCTTTTGACACGGTATTCTAAAACGCGGCGTCTCTAGACCTTGCGTTCTGTGTGAACGCCCGTTATCTCGCAGAATCTCAGCACCGCCGCTATGAGTAAGCTAGTCTACGCGCAATCCAGATTTGAAAGTGAAAGTAAACGCGAGCTCCCTGATGCACGCACATTATGCTGCATACAATAGCGTAGCCTATCTCCCACTTCCAGACCCATCTCTGGATGAGGAGTCGTGGCTCTGCTCTCGGTTTGCACTTTAATATATCGAGAGAGAAAGCCTACTTTGATTATGGTTGCACACTTAGTGTTTATAACACTTGACTGTTATTTATTTTGTTATTTATACTGTTTTTATTTCTCTGTTCAACTTGTCTGAAGGAGTTCAATCAGCTCTCACACACACACACACACACACACACACACACACACACACACACACACACACACACACACACACACACACACACACACACACAGCTTCAGTCAGTAGTTCTGGAAGCTCATACATACAGTAAGTCTGAAGAGATGCGTGTGAAATCAGACAGTCAGTTGAGTCTGTGGCCAAACATTTTACAGTGCTTGTATATTGTTGTCGTTTAATGCACTTCATCATTCATACTGATAAATTAGAACTGAAATGACATTCATTACAAGATTATTAGTTAAAACATTTCAAAATGCACCTGCACACTATTTTCCATTCATGAATTTTGTCAATTGAGGATTTCTATTAAATATTGTCCAAAAGTCTCCTCTCGTGTGTGTCTCGTCACACCCAGTAACTAATGATATTACATGATTATTTCTAGGAAATGCACATTTAACTGTAAAGGACTGAGCTTGAATTTAAATGCAGATAAAAAAAAATAATTTTTAACATCAGTAACATGTAAAAACCTAATTTAAAATAGAGAATTTTTTTTTCACCACATTATAATAACATTTCAATTGAACATTTAAACCCATGGTCAGCGTTACTACAGCAAACCCATGGTCAGCGTTACTACAGTAAACCCATGGTCAGCGTTACTACAGTAAACCCATGGTCAGCGTTACTACAGTAAACCCATGGTCAGCGTTACTACAGTAAACCCATGGTCAGCGTTACTACAGTAAACCCATGGTCAGCGTTACTACAGTAAACCCATGGTCAGCGATACTACAGTAAACCCATGGTCAGCGTTACTACAGTAAACCCATGGTCAGCGTTACTACAGTAAACCCATGGTCAGCGTTACTACAGTAAACCCATGGTCAGGGTTACTACAGTAAACCCATGGTCAGCGATACTACAGTAAACCCATGGTCAGCGTTACTACAGTAAACCCATGGTCAGCGATACTACAGTAAACCCATGGTCAGCGTTACTACAGTAAACCCATGGTCAGCGTTACTACAGTAAACCCATGGTCAGCGTTACTACAGTAAACCCATGGTCAGGGTTACTACAGTAAACCCATGGTCAGCGATACTACAGTAAACCCATGGTCAGCGTTACTACAGTAAACCCATGGTCAGCGTTACTACAGTAAACCCATGGTCAGCGATACTACAGTAAACCCATGGTCAGCGTTACTACAGTAAACCCATGGTCAGGGTTACTACAGTAAACCCATGGTCAGCGATACTACAGTAAACCCATGGTCAGCGTTACTACAGTAAACCCATGGTCAGCGTTACTACAGTAAACCCATGGTCAGGGTTACTACAGTAAACCCATGGTCAGCGATACTACAGTAAACCCATGGTCAGGGTTACTACAGTAAACCCATGGTCAGCGTTACTACAGTAAACCCATGGTCAGCGTTACTACAGTAAACCCATGGTCAGCGATACTACAGTAAACCCATGGTCAGGGTTACTACAGTAAACCCATGGTCAGCGTTACTACAGTAAACCCATGGTCAGCGTTACTACAGTAAACCCATGGTCAGCGATACTACAGTAAACCCATGGTCAGCGTTACTACAGTAAACCGATGGTCAGCGTTACTACAGTAAACCCATGGTCAGCGTTACTACAGTAAACCCATGGTCAGGGTTACTACAGTAAACCCATAGTCAGGGTTACTACAGTAAACCCATGGTCAGGGTTACTACAGTAAACCCATGGTCAGCGTTACTACAGTAAACCGATGGTCAGCGTTACTACAGTAAACCCATGGTCAGCGTTACTACAGTAAACCCATGGTCAGGGTTACTACAGTAAACCCATGGTCAGGGTTACTACAGTAAACCCATGGTCAGGGTTACTACAGTAAACCCATGGTCAGGGTTACTACAGTAAACCCATGGTCAGCGATACTACAGTAAACCCATGGTCAGCGTTACTACAGTAAACCCATGGTCAGCGTTACTACAGTAAACCCATGGTCAGCGATACTACAGTAAACCCATGGTCAGCGTTACTACAGTAAACCCATGGTCAGCGATACTACAGTAAACCCATGGTCAGCGATACTACAGTAAACCCATGGTCAGCGTTACTACAGTAAACCCATGGTTAGCGTTACTACAGTAAACCCATTGTCAGCGTTACTACAGTAAACCCATGGTCAGCGTTACTACAGTAAACCCATGGTCAGCGTTACTACAGTAAACCCATGGTCAGCTTTACTACAGTAAACCCATGGTCAGCGATACTACAGTAAACCCATGGTCAGCGTTACTACAGTAAACCGATGGTCAGCGTTACTACAGTAAACCCATGGTCAGGGTTACTACAGTAAACCCATGGTCAGCGATACTACAGTAAACCCATGGTCAGCGTTACTACAGTAAACCCATGGTCAGCGTTACTACAGTAAACCCATGGTCAGCGATACTACAGTAAACCCATGGTCAGCGTTACTACAGTAAACCCATGGTCAGCGTTATAACAGTAAACCCATTGTCAGCGTTACTACAGTAAACCCATGGTCAGCGTTACTACAGTAAACCCATGGTCAGCGTTACTACAGTAAACCCATGGTCAGGGTTACTACAGTAAACCCATGGTCAGCGATACTACAGTAAACCCATGGTCAGCGTTACTACAGTAAACCCATGGTCAGCGTTACTACAGTAAACCCATGGTCAGCCATACTACAGTAAACCCATGGTCAGCGTTACTACAGTAAACCCATGGTCAGCGTTACTACAGTAAACCCATGGTCAGCGTTACTACAGTAAACCCATGGTCAGCGTTACTACAGTAAACCCATGGTCAGCGTTACTACAGTAAACCCATGGTCAGCGTTACTACAGTAAACCCATGGTCAGCGATACTACAGTAAACCCATGGTCAGCGTTACTACAGTAAACCCATGGTCAGCGTTACTACAGTAAACCCATGGTCAGCGTTACTACAGTAAACCCATGGTCAGGGTTACTACAGTAAACCCATGGTCAGCGTTACTACAGTAAACCCATGCTCAGCGTTACTACAGTAAACCCATGGTCAGCGTTACTACAGTAAACCCATGGTCAGCGTTACTACAGTAAACCCATGGTCAGCGATACTACAGTAAACCCATGGTCAGCGTTACTACAGTAAACCCATGGTCAGCGTTACTACAGTAAACCCATGGTCAGCGTTACTACAGTAAACCCATGGTCAGCGATACTACAGTAAACCCATGGTCAGCGTTACTACAGTAAACCCATGGTCAGCGATACTACAGTAAACCCATGGTCAGCGTTACTACAGTAAACCCATGGTCAGCGATACTACAGTAAACCCATGGTCAGCGTTACTACAGTAAACCCATGGTCAGCGATACTACAGTAAACCCATGGTCAGCGTTACTACAGTAAACCCATGGTCAGCGTTACTACAGTAAACCCATGGTCAGCGATACTACAGTAAACCCATGGTCAGCGTTACTACAGTAAACCCATGGTCAGCGATACTACAGTAAACCCATGGTCAGCGTTACTACAGTAAACCCATGGTCAGCGATACTACAGTAAACCCATGGTCAGCGTTACTACAGTAAACCCATGGTCAGCGTTACTACAGTAAACCCATGGTCAGGGTTACTACAGTAAACCCATGGTCAGCGTTACTACAGTAAACCGATGGTCAGCGTTACTACAGTAAACCCATGGTCAGCGTTACTACAGTAAACCCATGGTCAGGGTTACTACAGTAAACCCATGGTCAGGGTTACTACAGTAAACCCATGGTCAGGGTTACTACAGTAAACCCATGGTCAGGGTTACTACAGTAAACCCATGGTCAGCGATACTACAGTAAACCCATGGTCAGCGTTACTACAGTAAACCCATGGTCAGCGTTACTACAGTAAACCCATGGTCAGCGATACTACAGTAAACCCATGGTCAGCGTTACTACAGTAAACCCATGGTCAGCGATACTACAGTAAACCCATGGTCAGCGATACTACAGTAAACCCATGGTCAGCGTTACTACAGTAAACCCATGGTTAGCGTTACTACAGTAAACCCATTGTCAGCGTTATTACAGTAAACCCATGGTCAGCGTTACTACAGTAAACCCATGGTCAGCGTTACTACAGTAAACCCATGGTCAGCTTTACTACAGTAAACCCATGGTCAGCGATACTACAGTAAACCCATGGTCAGCGTTACTACAGTAAACCGATGGTCAGCGTTACTACAGTAAACCCATGGTCAGGGTTACTACAGTAAACCCATGGTCAGCGATACTACAGTAAACCCATGGTCAGCGTTACTACAGTAAACCCATGGTCAGCGTTACTACAGTAAACCCATGGTCAGCGATACTACAGTAAACCCATGGTCAGCGTTACTACAGTAAACCCATGGTCAGCGTTATAACAGTAAACCCATTGTCAGCGTTACTACAGTAAACCCATGGTCAGCGTTACTACAGTAAACCCATGGTCAGCGTTACTACAGTAAACCCATGGTCAGGGTTACTACAGTAAACCCATGGTCAGCGATACTACAGTAAACCCATGGTCAGCGTTACTACAGTAAACCCATGGTCAGCGTTACTACAGTAAACCCATGGTCAGCCATACTACAGTAAACCCATGGTCAGCGTTACTACAGTAAACCCATGGTCAGCGTTACTACAGTAAACCCATGGTCAGCGTTACTACAGTAAACCCATGGTCAGCGTTACTACAGTAAACCCATGGTCAGCGTTACTACAGTAAACCCATGGTCAGCGTTACTACAGTAAACCCATGGTCAGCGATACTACAGTAAACCCATGGTCAGCGTTACTACAGTAAACCCATGGTCAGCGTTACTACAGTAAACCCATGGTCAGCGTTACTACAGTAAACCCATGGTCAGGGTTACTACAGTAAACCCATGGTCAGCGTTACTACAGTAAACCCATGCTCAGCGTTACTACAGTAAACCCATGGTCAGCGTTACTACAGTAAACCCATGGTCAGCGTTACTACAGTAAACCCATGGTCAGCGATACTACAGTAAACCCATGGTCAGCGTTACTACAGTAAACCCATGGTCAGCGTTACTACAGTAAACCCATGGTCAGCGTTACTACAGTAAACCCATGGTCAGCGATACTACAGTAAACCCATGGTCAGCGTTACTACAGTAAACCCATGGTCAGCGATACTACAGTAAACCCATGGTCAGCGTTACTACAGTAAACCCATGGTCAGCGATACTACAGTAAACCCATGGTCAGCGTTACTACAGTAAACCCATGGTCAGCGATACTACAGTAAACCCATGGTCAGCGTTACTACAGTAAACCCATGGTCAGCGTTACTACAGTAAACCCATGGTCAGCGATACTACAGTAAACCCATGGTCAGCGTTACTACAGTAAACCCATGGTCAGCGATACTACAGTAAACCCATGGTCAGCGTTACTACAGTAAACCCATGGTCAGCGATACTACAGTAAACCCATGGTCAGCGTTACTACAGTAAACCCATGGTCAGCGTTACTACAGTAAACCCATGGTCAGCGATACTACAGTAAACCCATGGTCAGCGTTACTACAGTACTACAGTAAACAGCGTTACTACAGTAAACCCATGGTCAGGGTTACTACAGTAAACCCATGGTCAGCGATACTACAGTAAACCCATGGTCAGCGTTACTACAGTAAACCCATGGTCAGCGATACTACAGTAAACCCATGGTCAGCGTTACTACAGTAAACCCATGGTCAGCGATACTACAGTAAACCCATGGTCAGCGTTACTACAGTAAACCCATGGTCAGTGATACTACAGTAAACCCATGGTCAGCGATACTACAGTAAACCCATGGTCAGCGTTACTACAGTAAACCCATGGTCAGCGTTACTACAGTAAACCCATGGTCAGGGTTACTACAGTAAACCCATGGTCAGCGTTACTACAGTAAACCCATGGTCAGCGTTACTACAGTAAACCCATGGTCAGCGTTACTACAGTAAACCCATGGTCAGCGATACTACAGTAAACCCATGGTCAGCGTTACTACAGTAAACCCATGGTCAGCGTTACTACAGTAAACCCATGGTCAGCGATACTACAGTAAACCCATGGTCAGCGTTACTACAGTAAACCCATGGTCAGCGTTACTACAGTAAACCCATGGTCAGCGTTACTACAGTAAACCCATGGTCAGGGTTACTACAGTAAACCCATGGTCAGCGATACTACAGTAAACCATTGGTCAGCGTTACTACAGTAAACCCATGGTCAGGGTTACTACAGTAAACCCATGGTCAGCGATACTACAGTAAACCCATGGTCAGCGTTACTACAGTAAACCCATGGTCAGGGTTACTACAGTAAACCCATGGTCAGCGTTACTACAGTAAACCCATGGTCAGCGTTACTACAGTAAACCCATGGTCAGCGTTACTACAGTAAACCCATGGTCAGCGATACTACAGTAAACCCATGGTCAGCGTTACTACAGTAAACCCATGGTCAGCGTTACTACAGTAAACCCATGGTCAGCGATACTACAGTAAACCCATGGTCAGCGTTACTACAGTAAACCCATGGTCAGCGATACTACAGTAAACCCATGGTCAGCGTTACTACAGTAAACCCATGGTCAGGGTTACTACAGTAAACCCATGGTCAGCGTTACTACAGTAAACCCATGGTCAGGGTTACTACAGTAAACCCATGGTCAGCGATACTACAGTAAACCCATGGTCAGCGTTACTACAGTAAACCCATGGTCAGGGTTACTACAGTAAACCCATGGTCAGCGTTACTACAGTAAACCCATGGTCAGCGATACTACAGTAAACCCATGGTCAGCGATACTACAGTAAACCCATGGTCAGCGATACTACAGTAAACCCATGGTCAGCGTTACTACAGTAAACCCATGGTCAGGGTTACTACAGTAAACCCATGGTCAGCGATACTACAGTAAACCATTGGTCAGCGTTACTACAGTAAACCCATGGTCAGGGTTACTACAGTAAACCCATGGTCAGCGATACTACAGTAAACCCATGGTCAGCGTTACTACAGTAAACCCATGGTCAGGGTTACTACAGTAAACCCATGGTCAGCGTTACTACAGTAAACCCATGGTCAGCGTTACTACAGTAAACCCATGGTCAGCGTTACTACAGTAAACCCATGGTCAGCGATACTACAGTAAACCCATGGTCAGCGTTACTACAGTAAACCCATGGTCAGCGTTACTACAGTAAACCCATGGTCAGCGATACTACAGTAAACCCATGGTCAGCGTTACTACAGTAAACCCATGGTCAGCGATACTACAGTAAACCCATGGTCAGCGTTACTACAGTAAACCCATGGTCAGGGTTACTACAGTAAACCCATGGTCAGCGTTACTACAGTAAACCCATGGTCAGCGATACTACAGTAAACCCATGGTCAGCGATACTACAGTAAACCCATGGTCAGCGTTACTACAGTAAACCCATGGTCAGGGTTACTACAGTAAACCCATGGTCAGCGTTACTACAGTAAACCCATGGTCAGCGTTACTACAGTAAACCCATGGTCAGCGATACTACAGTAAACCCATGGTCAGGGTTACTACAGTAAACCCATGGTCAGCGATACTACAGTAAACCCATGGTCAGCGATACTACAGTAAACCCATGGTCAGCGTTACTACAGTAAACCCATGGTCAGGGTTACTACAGTAAACCCATGGTCAGCGATACTACAGTAAACCCATGGTCAGCGATACTACAGTAAACCCATGGTCAGCGTTACTACAGTAAACCCATGGTCAGGGTTACTACAGTAAACCCATGGTCAGGGTTACTACAGTAACACACTTATCATCAGTTACTCTCTCATGTCTTTGCAAACCCGTATGACTCACGTTTTTTCCTTTGAAACACAAAAAGAGATGCTTTGAAGAATGATGTTCTCTGAGAATCATCTCCAGTTTCTCAGAAGGAAGATCGGCCTCGGGTCTGTTCTGAATGCAGATCATAACATGCAACTATAGTATTTATTTTAGGATAGCAAAAGAAATACACAAGTAACGGTACACATATTCATACCGGATCATTTAAACTCTAGGATGGACAACGATATATTTTGAATTTGCACATTTTCTTATATCTTACTCTTCTACACTCAAGTTAAATGTCACAAATTCCCAAAGTGTTTCCATCTGGGATGAAGCATGATCTTGACAGCACACAGTCTATGTTTAACAGTACGGTTACTACAAGCCATTATTTTATAACCAATTAATGTGAACCGGCTCGACCGGTTACCGGCGTACAGCATGAGATGTGCTGGGTTACTGAAGCACTGAGCACAAACCGGCTCTGTTCTCGCTCTCTCAGCGATTCACTAAAACAACAATGACATTGTCAAGTAAAAGAACCATAAAACCACATTATATCTAAACAAAATGTGTTCAAAAACCCACCAATACACAGACTTGGAGAATATGATAACAACAATACACACTCTTACTTTATTTGCTATCACTTAAAGCCTTTATCTATAATGCAGTATAAAGGTATTCATAATGTACGTTATAATGCATTATATCTTTTCACAAGTAGTTGTAGCCAAAGTTAAAAAGCATTATAATATTGGCAGATTCCTTTTTACGTCTGAAATTGGTTGTTTGTCATGCATTATACTTTCTAAAGGTGTAACAATGAATTTTAGGATTGAGTGTGATTTCATAAGCTCATGTATCAGCCATATTCACACACACTGCTGTCTCTAACTGTCTCAGCGGAGGAAACACAACACACACAGATAGTAATCGAGACACACACACACATAGAAGGAAGGCCTGTTCTTTCTGAAAGACATTGTAAAAATAGAAAAATATGTCATTCTTTACAAGTTAATGCATATATAACTGAACCTGAACCTGATGTTTAAAGTCACCATGAAATCAAAGTGGACAATTCTTAATATTTTACGGAATATTGCTGTTTATTATAAATGATTGATCAGTGCACATCATTATTGTGTTAATAATCTTGAATCAGAATAATTGATTCTCTTCTCTGATGACGAGGGCGGGGCTATAACCTGTAACTCACATGAGATCAGCCAATAGCAAACCACAACCATCCAACCAGCCAATCAGTTCCCCACCGACACAATCAAGCCCCGCCCACATCTGCTCTTGTTCCAGAAGCGTTTCACTCGACATGAAAAGACGAGTGTAACTTCCCTTTCATGCAACTTCAACCTCAGACTCTTCCACAGAAGAGGAAGTAGCGTGTTTGTACTTCCTGTTCCTGTTCAGATCTCTGACTCAAACTGGCACTGACTCCTCTCACAAACAACGCATGTTTAGTGCTCCTCTAATATGTTGATTTTTAACTCTTAGTATGGGATTGTTTGTATTAGTATGGGACAGGTGATCTTAAGGGGAAAATTAAATAATACTTTGTTCATCATGTTTGTTTTCATATGAAAGCATCAGAATTTAAACACATCCAACATGAGTGTGAAGCATGCAATATCCATCTTTTATAACCCTTGTGACCTATTTACATTACATTAATCCATTAATCCAGCGTTTTCACTTTAAAATGCTCTGCGTCCACACGAGAAAAACACAAAAATCATCTAAACGCATCACGTGTGTGTAACATGATGAAGTCTGATTGAGATGAAACCAAGAGAGCAGACATAATCATAAAGTTCCCACGCTTTCCTGCATGATTTTATTAGCGAAAATCATAGTAGCTATTCAGCGTCTCTAACGCAGCCGCCTTCACGTTTCACAGAGGAGTGTAATATGGAGGTGTTTATGCCTCATCTCAGTGTGTAGGTAGAGAAAAGGAGTGATTGTGGATGAACGAGATGATCTGAATCAGGACTGAACACACAGACACACAGATAACACACACATCTTCCAGCGACGTTTTGCTGATGTCACATTAAGGTACGAAAACATTATTTTTGAATGCTCTCTGAAGATTCAAAACTTCAAGCTTTTTAATGGTTTTAGATTGTCACAAAGCAAACAGTTTTCATAATTTATTTCCAGAGTTTCAAGTTCACTATGATAATATTTGAATGGCAAAAATAACTAATAAGACTTAACATTGAGATGCACATTTCACTGTTCTAACTGTAAGAGTCTCACAATCCATAACCAATCATAAAGAGCAAAGCTTGCATTTTCATAACTAAAAAACACAACCCCACCCAGATATACATAAACACACACTCACACACACACACACACACGTAGTGTTTCCATTATTTATGGGGACTTTCCATAGACATAATGATTTCTATACTGTACAAACTGTATATTCTATTCCCTTACACTAACCCTACCCCTAAACCTACCCATCACACACACACACTCACACACACACACACACACACACTCACACACACACACACACACACACACACACACACACACACACACACACACACACACACACACAAGCGTGGTCTGCACACGCAAGGTCTCTCGCTCGCTTACCTCTGCCGTGCGCGCGGTTTGGAGCACAATATCTTTACTCTAGATTACGGGATATTTAACTAATTTGCGGTATAACTAGTCGATCGCGAGTGGCTCAACAGGTAGATTGATAGATAAACTCATCTTTCAGGCATTTTACCTACCGGGTTGACACTTAAGCGTGAGAAATCGGGGGTGTGGCGTGAGAGCGTGAGAATTGGGTCAATTGCGTGTGTCTCACGCTCAATGCGTGAGAGTTGGCAGCCCTGCTATATGTTACTGGTATGAATCAGATATGAAGCATATGCTTCAATAAATCCACAATACAGGTTCAGTAGGAACGCCACTGCTTCTCCACATCATCCAGGGCAATACACGAGGAAAGAGCCGGATCTTCTGCTGATATCCCACACAGCATCATCGTGTCGGCCCAGATGCGGCCCACATCTGCTTATGCGGTGAATCCACATGTGCCAGATGTGTCAGTGAGGGTTTAATAGACGTCTAACCACAGCCCAAGAATAGACGCATAGTACATGTCAAAGAAATAAAACCAAACACCTTGTAATCACTGTTGACTTTGCTCACATGATGGAATATCAGACATCTCGCAAGTTATTTTGGCAAAAACGACATGTAACTAAACTCAAGGTTATTTTTGCTGTAAGTGTGTCACTCATAGCCGGACTATAGCGGGTCTATAGTTAATCTAGACGGAGAAATTACGGCTGTTGCTTGCTGGGAAGTATTGAGAAATGTGTAAACCACAATTGAACTTTAGAAATCATGAAAATGCATTAGGGCTTTCTAGGGATGCACTCATACAAACATTTTGGCCCGATGCCGATAACTGAAAATTCTTTATATTTGAAAGCAGATAATAGATATATTAGCCGATAATTCTAAATCCAAATTTTTATATCATTTTTGAGAGCCTGATTACAAAAACAAAAGTCTCACCATTAAAATCCATGTCCCAAACACATAGCTGTATCTTAGAGAGTGCAAATGTAGACTGCGAGTGAATTACTCACACCTTAAATTCTAAATTAATTATTAACATTTGAACAGAAATGAGAGCAGATTTCTACAAACTGTGGCATTGTAGAGCATGAACGCACCGGCCAATCACAAGCGTATCTGTCAAGCACATGAACACACCGGCCAATCACAGGCGTGTCTGTTGAGCGCATGAACACACCGGCCAATCACAGCCGTGTCTGTTGAGCGCATGAACACACCGGCCAATCACAGCCGTGTCTGTTGAGCGTATGAATGCACCGACCAATCACAAGCGTATCTGTCAAGCGCATGAACACACCGGCGATTCACAGCCGTGTCTGTTGATTGTATGAATGCAACGGGCAATCACAGGCGTGTCTGTTGAGCGCATGAATGCACCGACCAATCACAAGCGTATCTGTCAAGCGCATGAACACACCGGCCAATCACAGCCGTGTCTGTTGATTGTATGAATGCAACGGCCAATCACAGGCGTGTCTGTTGAGCGTATGAACGCAACGGCCAATCACAGGCGTATCTATTGAGTGTATGAATGCAACGGCCAATCACAGCCGTGTCTGTTGAGCGTATGAATGCAACGGCCAATCACAGGCGTGTCTGTTGAGCGTATGAATGCAACGGCCAATCACAGGCGTGTCTGTTGAGCGTATGAATGCACCGACCAATCACAAGCGTATCTGTCAAGCGCATGAACACACCGGCCAATCACAGCCGTGTCTGTTGATTGTATGAATGCAACGGCCAATCACAGGCGTGTCTGTTGAGCGTATGAACGCAACGGCCAATCACAGGCGTATCTATTGAGTGTATGAATGCAACGGCCAATCACAGCCGTGTCTGTTGAGCGTATGAATGCAACGGCCAATCACAGGCGTGTCTGTTGAGCGTATGAATGCAACGGCCAATCACAGGCGTGTCTGTTGAGCGTATGAATGCAACGGCCAATCACAAGCGTATCTGTCAAGCGCATGAACACACCGGCCAATCACAGCCGTGTCTGTTGATTGTATGAATGCAACGGCCAATCACAGGCGTGTCTGTTGAGCGTATGAATGCAACGGCCAATCACAGGCGTATCTGTTGAGTGTATGAACGCAACGGCCAATCACAGGCGTATCTGTTGAGTGTATGAATGCAACGGCCAATCACAGCCGTGTCTGTTGAGCGTATGAATGCAACGGCCAATCACAGGCGTGTCTGTTGAGCGTATGAATGCAACGGCCAATCACAGGCGTGTCTGTTGAGCGTATGAATGCAACGGCCAATCACAGGCGTATCTGTTGAGTGTATGAACGCAACGGCCAATCACAGGCGTGTCTGTTGAGTGTATGAACGCAACGGCCAATCACAGGCCTATCTGTTGAGTGTATGAACGCAACGGCCAATCACAGGCGTATCTGTTGAGCACATGAACGCAACGGCCAATCAGAGATCTGCTCCTCTTATAGCCAATGGTGAAGACGCAATGTAAAGAAGAGACTGATGATGTGCTGAACTGATAACTGATATTCATATTGCTAAGATATTAAGAGTTTATAAGATCCCAGCATGCATTGCAGCATGAATAAATGATGTGTTTACTGTTAAAGGATTATTGTTTGCTTAATTTAAAGAAACACTAGTTTTCTGTCATTGTAGTGATGTAAAGATTTGATGCTCTGTGTGCAGAATAAGGAGAAGGAGCGGATGAAGGCACGTGAGAAGGAGACGAAGGAGCGTGAGTCTCGGTTCAGCAACGGTCACCTGTTCACCTCTCTCAGTGTTTCTGCCACCACTCTCTGCTCCGCCTGCAACAAGAGCATCACTGCCAAAGAAGCGCTCAGCTGCCCCAGTAAGTCCCACACACACCAGCTTTAACCTCAGCATTACACCAGTGAGTCCCACACACACCAGCTTTAACCTCAGCATTACACCAGTGAGCCCCACACACACCAGCTTTAACCTCAGCATTACACCAGTGAGTCCCACACACACCAGCTTTAACCTCAGCATTACACCAGTGAGTCCCACACACACCAGCTTTAACCTCAGCATTACACCACTGAGTCCCACACACACTCCACACAGTCCAGTGCTACTGCTAGTATGGAATAAAGAGACTGTCAAAAATAATACGTGCATAAATCAAAACCATAGTTGCGTAATTCTAAAATTACGCAAGCGTATCGTCAGTTCTGGCAGGTCACGTCAGTCGATCTTGCATCAGTGACTCTCAGCTGATCCTCGACCTGTAGGAATACGACACTATCACTGTATTCATATATAATATCAGCAGCTGTGGTGTTTCTCAGGAGCTGATACCCTCCTCCCTCCCCAGCTCCTCCTGTCTCACTCACGATCTGGCATTCTGATTCAGAATAAAATCTTGAATTATGTTGTACTTTAAAATATTATGAATGATATCTGCAATACATTCACATTGATAATCCAGCCTGTATGCTAACTGTCAATCATATTTGACGATAGTGGTCCTGACAGAAATGACTTTATGAGGGTACGATTCCAGAATACAGATGCAACATTTGCTACGTGTGTTTGAGTTGATCTACGACTGATTTAGTTTATACACACGAAATATAGCTTTACAATTGCTGTACGTAAACCTGTAGGTGTGTTGTAAACCTGTAGATTATTTGTCACGGAACAGGTAAGGAAAAAAGTGTGAGGACTCAAGTGCAGGAGAAATTATATTTATTTACAAAAGAAAACATAAACACAAAACAAAACCCACGAGGGGGAAAACATAACTAATACATATAAAACAAAAATAGAACATGAAACTTACAGGAGGATCACAGGGAACAGGAAACATTAGACAACGATCCGACAAAGACTGCAAACAAGAGGAGACTTAAGAAGGGAACAAATCAAGAGGGGACAGGTGGAAGAACTCAAACAATAATCAGGTAACGAGGGGGAGGGATCAGACAAGGACAAGAGCACATGGCCCACAATAACAAAACACCCATGTGCAACACAAGACAGGACAGGCATGTGACATTATTAAGGCTAAATCTTGTTAATGGAGTAATCCCACTTGCGTTCTCATTTCAGAGGTGTTCTGAGTAAATTATGGTTTTGATTTATGCACGTATTATTTTTGACAGTCTCTTTATTCAATTCTGCTGACCTTTGACCTTAACGTTAAACGCCTCAACCTCTGACCCTTCTCAGAGAAAAGCTCATCACTTCTTGTCACTGCAGTAAATACACTGTTTTATTCACACACAGAAGAAATCTTATATAAATAGGACCTGAGAAACTTCTCCTCTGGCCTACGAACCAACAGTGTATGATTATGATTTAGGGAGGATTACAGGTCAAAGGTCAGATTGGATCAGAACATTCACAATATTTATCCAGTTCATCTGGTTAGGGGTCGGAGTCATCACGCCGGTATGGAGACGAGTTTGTTGAGGTGTCCATGAGGCCTTCACAGTGTTGATGAGGCTAGTTGGCACTTCAGGGATGCGCTGTCGTCGTGTCCATGTGATGATCCTTCATCAGATCCGGATACGGCCTGGATCCGGCGGACTGCGGTAAACCTCGGGATAAACAGAGAGACTAATATTAGCGTAGATGCCATTCTTCTTATGATGTAACGAGTACATCAGGATTTATGGGAAGTGTTCCCAGTTCCGGCTGACCTAATCTAAGCAGCCTAATATTGAATTATAGAAGTCTATAGAGTGTTATGTGTATGCTAGGTCAAAGAGATGTGTTTTTAGTCTAGCTTTGAACTGACAGACTGTGTCTGCTTCCCGGACAATGTTAGGAAGATTGTTCCAAAGCTTTGGTGCTAAATAGGAAAAGGATCTACCGCCAGCAGTCGATTTATATATTCTAGGTATTATTAACTGGCCAGAACTTTGAGATCGCAATAGACGTGAAGGACTATAATGCGTTAAGAGCTTGCTCAAGTACTGGGGAGCTAAACCATTTAGTGCTTTGTAAGTAATCAGCAATATTTTTAAATGTATATGATGTTTAATAGGGAGCCAATGCAGTGTTGACAGAACCGGGCTAATATGGTCGTACTTCCTGGTTCTGGTAAGAACTCTAGCGGCTGCGTTTTGGACCAGCTGTAGTTTGTTTATTAAGCGTGCAGGGCAACCACCCAGTAGATCATTACAATAATCTAGCCTTGATGTCATGAACGCATGAACCAATTGTTCTGCATTTTTAATTAAGGTTCCTAACTGACGACGAAGACTTAACAGAGCAGCATCAAGTGTTAGACAGTATTCTAGGTTATTACGTGTGGAAGTTTTTCCAATAATTGGAATCTCTGTTTTTTCAGAATTTAGTAGTAGGAAATTACTAGTCATCCAGTTTTTGATATCAACTATGCATTCTGATAATTTTGTGAATTGGTGAGTTTCATTAGGTTTGGAAGAAATATAGAGCTGAGCATCATCAGCATAACAGTGAAAACTAATGCCATGTTTCCTAATGATATCTCCTAAAGGTAGCATGTACAGAGTGAACAGCAGCGGTCCTAGTACTGAGCCTTGTGGTACGCCATACTGAACTTGTGATCAATAAGACATCTCTACATTTACTGCTACAAACTGATAACGGTCAGATAAATATGATTTAAACCATGCTAATGCAATTCCACTAATGCCGACATAGTTTTCTAGTCTATTTAAGAGAATGTTGTGGTCAATGGTGTCAAATGCAGCACTAAGATCAAGTAACACTAATAGAGAGATACAACCACGATCGAAGGATAATAGCAAATCATTTGTGACTTTAATGAGAGCTGTCTCAGTGCTATGGTGCGGTCTAAATCCTGACTGGAAATCCTCACAGATATCATTTCTTTCTAAAAAAAAACACAGTTGTGAGGTTACTGCCTTTTCTAGTATCTTTGACAGAAAAGGCAGGTTCGAGATCGGCCTGTAATTGACTAATTCTGTAGGATCAAGTTGCATTTTTAATAAGCGGTTTAATTATAGCCAGCTTAAAGGGTTTTGGTACGTATCCTAATGACAAAGATGAATTAATGATATTAAGAAGAGGATCTATGACTTCTGGAAGCATCTCTTTCAATGGTTTAGTCGGTATAGGGTCTAACATACATGTCGTCGATTGATTTAACGAGTTTAGAAAATTCTTCCTCTCCCATAGCAATAAATGAATCGAAGTTTTCGTCAGTGAGACTACACTGCACTGCCGGATGCGAGACTGTAGTAGACGGTTGCATAGTTATAATTTTCTCCCTGATATTATGTGGTGCTTGGAAATTTTTCGTTAATTTAGCCACTTATTCAAATAAATACCTAGAGTTTTGTTTATTTTCTTCTAATAGTGTTGAAAAATAAGCAGATCTAGCAGTTTTAAGGCCTCTCTGTATGTAATCATGCTAAAATACCTCTAGTTTTGTTTTCTTCCAGTTTTCTGTTTCTTTGTTTTCTTTTTGTTTTTCCTTCTGACATCACAGCATTAGCAGATAAAGCTCTTCTTCTGCTGTTGTTGTACAGAACGAGCTCTTTTGTTGTGTTGATGTTCAAACCAAGCCCCTCCCCCCACACACTCAACACATGCACAGACTCTCACACACACACACACACACACACACACACACACACACACACACACACACACACACACACACACACACACACTCACTCACTCACGCCTGTAATCTGGAGTCTGAGGGACCGAGGCTTTGTGAAGATTAACTCACAGTCTGTCACACACTCAACACATGCTCACTCTCTCAGACACACACACACACACACACACACTCTCAGACATACACACACACACGCTTTTTTTGTGTTTCTAAGGTTCACACAAAGCCTGTCGATGATATTGAGTGTGTCCAAGGTCACACACACACACACACACACACACACACACACACACACACACACACACACACACACACACACACACACACACACACACACACACACACACACACACATTGGCTTGAAGCATCTGACCTTCACTGAGAGACACAAGATTCAGTCGAGTCGATATTATTGACAAACTCTCGATCTCAAACATCTACAGATACAATCCACACAATAGAAGAGTTCACACTATTATGTGAGTGAGTGTGTGTGTGTGTGTGAGTGTGTGTGTGTGTGTGTGTGTGTGTGTGTGTGTGTGTGTGTGTGTGTGTGTGAGTGTGTGTGTGTGTGTGTGTGTGTGTGTGTGTGTGTGTGTGTGTGTGTGTGTGTGTGTCCGTTGAATCATGTCACCCAGGGCTGCTGTTGACCAGGACAAAGGCATGTCTGTTAAGAGCAGCGACAGCACTCACACACACACACACACACACACACACACACACACACACACACACACACACACACACACACACACACACACACACACACACACACACACACACACACACACACTCACACACACACACACACTCACACACACTCACACACACACACACACACACACACACACACACACTCACACACACACTCACACACACACACACACACACACACACACACACACACACACACACACTCACACACACACACACACACACACACACACACACTCACACACACACACACACACACACACACACACACACACACACACACACTCACACACACACACACACACACACTCACACACACACACACACACACACACTCACACACACACACACACACACACACACACACACACACACACACACACTCACACACACACACACACACACACTCACACACACACTCACACACACACACACACACACACACACACACACACACACACACACACACACACACACACACCCACACACACACACACTCACACACACACACACACACACACACACACGTGTTTCCTCAGATCGAGATCTTCAGATATACGCAGATTTAATGGAGTTCCCGTCAGAGAAAGTGTTTTACTGATGATCTCAGGAATCGGAGCGGGCGACAGCACTGCAACATCATCTCGCTGCTTTACTCCAGATGAGTGTGTGTTACCGTCGGCCACTTTCACTCTGATTTGCGATAGTTTTCTTGATGGAGAGATGCTCATCATATCTGGGTATCACAGTTAGCCTATAACACGCTGTCACAGGGTTATTGCTCAGCATTGCTGGAGTGGTGTAGATCACCGCTGGTCCGGTTCTGTGTGTGAGCGGGCCAGAACTCCCAGAACTCCTCATGTTTACTCGGACCACAGATGAGGTGTCCTGAAACACTCAGTGTACTGAAGATAAACGTCAGCTTCTGCTTCAGTCTGTGTCTGATGGTTCTATTATGAGAGTAATAATAAATGATGTAGTTGTTGTTCTTCCTGTTTCCCAGCCTGTAATGTGACGATCCACAACCGCTGCCGGGACACACTGGCCAACTGTGCCAAGATGAAGCAGAAGGTACACTCTTATTCAACATCTTATTCAACATATACAGAATAACATATCGTGTTAATGGATTTCAATATATTGAATAATACATAAGGAATTGCAGCTTTTCATATATTGAAAAATATGTGACAATACTAATATATCATAATGTCATTTTATATTCAGTAATACACTTTATAATATATAGATGTATATGTGATCAGATATGATCCTGCATGTGTATATTTACTCATGCAGCATAAACACACATATATAATGTAATATATTTTTTTATCATTTACAGTTATGCTATTTTTGTCTTCATTTATAATTTTTTTTTATAAAATACAAAAATATAAGCACTAGTTTCCCATGTGTGGAAATGTGTTATGTAATATTGCATTATATTTTTGTTACGTAACTCATGACGATTACCGATTATTGGCCGATGTATCGGTGCATCCCTAATTATTATACATTTTATATTTTATCCTGTCAGCATTTATTCGTATGTCTTTCCAGACCCATAAGGCTTCTGTTCATCCATTATAATGAAATCTGGGAGATTTCCGTCCCTCCATGGAATCGCTTGTTATGATGAACAGATTTATAGGCTTTTATTCATTATAAACATGGATCAGCTGATGGACATTTGAGCTTCCGTTACAATATTTAATGTTCAGGATGTGTCTTGGCCACTGTTTAAACCGTACATAAATACAAGTCTCATTTAAATCTACTCACATACAGTGATCATGTCTCTTCAGAAGAATCCGATGAAACGGCTCTTTGTATGGATGACTTTTATGATCTTGTTTTGTGCTTCATTATGAAGGAATATTAAAAATATCAGTGCTTGTGTTGTAGAGATGAACAGAAGTCTCAGAACAACACGAGGAGAGCAAACGATGACGATAGTAAATTATCAAGAGAACTTAATGTTACACAGAATAAAGGAAAGGTTGAGGATATTCAGTATTTCTGTTGCTTTGCCTGGTTTCTGAACTGATGAAAGTGTGTACATGCATGTGACATCATCATCTGACACATTAATGCACCGCAGCAACAGAGGCTGGCGCTGGTCCGGAACGCCGCAACTTTACATAACGTGGCCCTGCGTAGCAAGAGTGAGTCCCTCTAATATCTCCTGTTTAATTCTTCCTCATGACGGATTCCTCTTGCTAATCCGTAATAATAGTGATAGTCACCTCAGCTGAGGTCGTGTGTGTGTGTGTGTGTGACGAGGCCGTTACTGTTCTGCTCCACAGACCCGATCCTGAAGGAGAGGCCGAGCTCTGCTGTGTACGCCTCCGAGACGCTCCGACAGTCGTTCCTCAGCGCGCGCAAGGGCCGATCCACACTGTCCCTCAACAAGAGCGTCTCCACCAACAACATCGCAGGGTACACACACTCTTACACTCGCGTGTGTGTGTGTGTGTGTGTGTGTGTGTGTGAGTGTGTGTGTGTGAGTGTGTGTGATCCACACTGTCCCTCAACAAGAGCGTCTCCACCAACAACATCGCAGGGTACACACACTCTTACACTCGTGTGTGTGTGTGTGTGTGTGTGTGTGTGTGTGTGTGTGTGTGTGTGTGTGATCCACACTGTCCCTCAACAAGAGCGTCTCCACCAACAACATCGCAGGGTACACACACTCTTACACTCGTGTGTGTGTGTGTGTGTGTGTGTGTGTGTGTGTGTGTGTGTGTGTGTGAGTGTGTGTGTGTGTGTGTGTGAGTGTGTGTGTGTGTGTGTGTGTGATCCACACTGTCCCTCAACAAGAGCGTCTCCACCAACAACATCGCAGGGTACACACACTCTTACACTCGTGTGTGTGTGTGTGTGTGTGTGTGTGTGTGTGTGTGTGTGAGTGTGTGTGTGTGTGTGTGTGAGTGTGTGTGTGTGTGTGTGTGTGATCCACACTGTCCCTCAACAAGAGCGTCTCCACCAACAACATCGCAGGGTACACACACTCTTACACTCGTGTGTGTGTGTGTGTGTGTGTGTGTGTGTGTGTGTGTGTGTGTGTGTGTGATCCACACTGTCCCTCAACAAGAGCGTCTCCACCAACAACATCGCAGGGTACACACACTCTTACACTCGTGTGTGTGTGTGTGTGTGTGTGTGTGTGTGTGTGTGTGTGTGTGTGTGTGTGTGTGTGTGTGAGTGTGTGTGTGTGTGTGTGTGTGTGTGTGATCCACACTGTCCCTCAACAAGAGCGTCTCCACCAACAACATCGCAGGGTACACACACTCTTACACTCGTGTGTGTGTGTGTGTGTGTGTGTGTGTGTGTGTGTGTGTGTGTGTGTGTGTGTGTGTGTGTGCGAGTGTGTGTGTGTGATCCACACTGTTCCTCAACAAGAGCGTCTCCACCAACAACATCGCAGGGTACACACACTCTTACACTCGTGTGTGTGTGTGTGTGTGTGTGTGAGTGTGTGTGTGTGTGTGTGTGTGATCCACACTGTCCCTCAACAAGAGCGTCTCCACCAACAACATCGCAGGGTACACACACTCTTACACTCGTGTGTGTGTGTGTGTGTGTGTGTGTGTGTGTGAGTGTGTGTGTGTGTGTGTGTGATCCACACTGTCCCTCAACAAGAGCGTCTCCACCAACAACATCGCTGGGTACACACACTCTTACACTCGTGTGTGTGTGTGTGTGTGTGTGTGTGTGTGTGTGTGTGAGTGTGTGTGTGTGTGTGTGTGTGTGTGTGTGATCCACACTGTCCCTCAACAAGAGCGTCTCCACCAACAACATCGCAGGGTACACACACTCTTACACTCGTGTGTGTGTGTGTGTGTGTGTGTGTGTGTGTGTGTGTGTGTGTGTGTGTGAGTGTGTGTGTGTGATCCACACTGTCCCTCAACAAGAGCGTCTCCACCAACAACATCGCAGGGTACACACACTCTTACACTCGTGTGTGTGTGTGTGTGTGTGTGTGTGTGAGTGTGTGTGTGTGTGTGTGTGTGTGTGTGTGTGATCCACACTGTCCCTCAACAAGAGCGTCTCCACCAACAACATCGCAGGGTACACACACTCTTACACTCGTGTGTGTGTGTGTGTGTGTGTGTGTGTG
>NW_027509086.1:37500-40000 GCF_051911475.1 Siphateles boraxobius
TGATCCACACTGTCCCTCAACAAGAGCGTCTCCACCAACAACATCGCAGGGTACACACACTCTTACACTCGTGTGTGTGTGTGTGTGTGTGTGTGTGTGTGTGTGTGAGTGTGTGTGTGTGTGTGTGATCCACACTGTCCCTCAACAAGAGCGTCTCCACCAACAACATTGCAGGGTACACACACTCTTACACTCGTGTGTGTGTGTGTGTGTGTGTGTGTGAGTGTGTGTGTGTGTGTGTGAGTGTGTGTGTGTGTGTGTGTGTGTGTGAGTGTGTGTGTGTGTGTGTGTGTGTGTGTGTGTGTGTGTGAGTGTGTGTGTGTGTGTGTGTGTGTGTGTGTGTGTGTGTGTGTGAGTGTGTGTGTGTGTGTGTGTGTGTGATCCACACTGTCCCTCAACAAGAGCGTCTCCACCAACAACATCGCAGGGTACACACACTCTTACACTCGTGTGTGTGTGTGTGTGTGTGTGTGTGTGTGTGTGTGTGTGTGTGTGTGTGTGTGTGTGTGTGTGATCCACACTGTCCCTCAACAAGAGCGTCTCCACCAACAACATCGCAGGGTACACACACTCTTACACTCGTGTGTGTGTGTGTGTGTGTGTGTGTGTGTGTGAGTGTGTGTGTGTGTGTGTGTGTGTGATCCACACTGTCCCTCAACAAGAGCGTCTCCACCAACAACATTGCAGGGTACACACACTCTTACACTCGTGTGTGTGTGTGTGTGTGTGTGTGTGAGTGTGTGTGTGTGTGTGTGAGTGTGTGTGTGTGTGTGTGTGTGTGTGAGTGTGTGTGTGTGTGTGTGTGTGTGTGATCCACACTGTCCCTCAACAAGAGCGTCTCCACCAACAACATTGCAGGGTACACACACTCTTACACTCGTGTGTGTGTGTGTGTGTGTGTGTGTGAGTGTGTGTGTGTGTGTGTGAGTGTGTGTGTGTGTGTGTGTGTGTGTGTGTGAGTGTGTGTGTGTGTGTGTGTGTGTGTGATCCACACTGTCCCTCAACAAGAGCGTCTCCACCAACAACATCGCAGGGTACACACACTCTTACACTCGCGTGTGTGTGTGTGTGTGTGTGTGTGTGTGAGTGTGTGTGTGTGTGTGTGAGTGTGTGTGTGTGTGTGTGTGTGTGTGTGTGTGTGTGTGTGTGTGAGTGTGTGTGTGTGTGTGTTTGTGTGATCCACACTGTCCCTCAACAAGAGCGTCTCCACCAACAACATCGCAGGGTACACACACTCTTACACTCGCGTGTGTGTGTGTGTGTGTGTGTGTGTGTGTGAGTGTGTGTGTGATCCACACTGTCCCTCAACAAGAGCGTCTCCACCAACAACATTGCAGGGTACACACACTCTTACACTCGTGTGTGTGTGTGTGTGTGTGTGTGTGAGTGTGTGTGTGTGTGTGTGAGTGTGTGTGTGTGTGTGTGTGTGTGTGAGTGTGTGTGTGTGTGTGTGTGTGTGTGATCCACACTGTCCCTCAACAAGAGCGTCTCCACCAACAACATCGCAGGGTACACACACTCTTACACTCGTGTGTGTGTGTGTGTGTGTGTGTGTGTGTGTGTGTGTGTGATCCACACTGTCCCTCAACAAGAGCGTCTCCACCAACAACATCGCAGGGTACACACACTCTTACACTCGCGTGTGTGTGTGTGTGTGTGTGTGTGTGTGTGAGTGTGTGTGTGTGTGTGTGAGTGTGTGTGTGTGTGTGTGTGTGTGTGTGTGTGTGTGTGTGAGTGTGTGTGTGTGTGTGTTTGTGTGATCCACACTGTCCCTCAACAAGAGCGTCTCCACCAACAACATCGCAGGGTACACACACTCTTACACTCGCGTGTGTGTGTGTGTGTGTGTGTGTGTGTGTGTGTGTGTGTGTGTGTGTGATCCACACTGTCCCTCAACAAGAGCGTCTCCACCAACAACATCGCAGGGTACACACACTCTTACACTCGTGAATGTGTGTGTGTGTGTGTGTGTGTGTTTGGTGAGTGTGTGTGTGTGTGTGTGTGTGTGTGTGTGTGTGTGTGTGATCCACACTGTCCCTCAACAAGAGCGTCTCCACCAACAACATCGCAGGGTACACACACTCTTACACTCGTGAGTGTGTGTGTGTGTGTGTGTGTGTGTGTGTGTGTGTGTGTGTGTGTGTGTGTGTGTGTGTGTGTGTGTGATCCACACTGTCCCTCAACAATAGCGTCTCCACCAACAACATCGCAGGGTACACACACTCTTACACTCGTGAGTGTGTGTGTGTGTGTGTGTGTGTGTGTGTGTGTGTGTGTGTGTGTGTGTGTGTGTGATCCACACTGTCCCTCAACAAGAGCGTCTCCACCAACAACATTGCAGGGTACACACACTCTTACACTCGTGTGTGTGTGTGTGTGTGTGTGTGTGTGTGTGTGTGTGTGTGTGTGTGAGTGTGTGTGTGTGATCCACACTGTCCCTCAACAAGAGCGTCTCCACCAACAACATCGCAGGGTACACACACTCTTACACTCGTGTGTG
>NW_027509086.1:45000-72500 GCF_051911475.1 Siphateles boraxobius
CTCGTTTAAACACACACCTGAGGCCTGTACTCGTTTAAACACACACCTGAGACCTGTACTCGTTTAAACACACACCTGAGGCCTGCACTCGTTTAAACACACACCTGAGGCCTGTACTCGTTTAAACACACACCTGAGGCCTGTACTCGTTTAAACACACACCTGAAGCCTGTACTCGTTTAAACACACACCTGAGGCCTGCACTCGTTTAAACACACACCTGAGACCTGTACTCGTTTAAACACACACCTGAAGCCTGTACTCGTTTAAACACACACCTGAGACCTGTACTCGTTTAAACACACACCTGAAGCCTGTACTCGTTTAAACACACACCTGAAGCCTGTACTCGTTTAAACACACACCTGAGGCCTGTACTCGTTTAAACACACACCTGAAGCCTGTACTCGTTTAAACACACACCTGAGGCCTGTACTCGTTTAAACACACACCTGAAGCCTGTACTCGTTTAAACACACACCTGAAGCCTGTACTCGTTTAAACACACACCTGAGGCCTGTACTCGTTTAAACACACACCTGAGGCCTGCACTCGTTTAAACACACACCTGAGACCTGTACTCGTTTAAACACACACCTGAAGCCTGTACTCGTTTAAACACACACCTGAAGCCTGTACTCGTTTAAACACACACCTGAAGCCTGTACTCGTTTAAACACACACCTGAAGCCTGTACTCGTTTAAACACACACCTGAGGCCTGTACTCGTTTAAACACAAACCTGAAGCCTGTACTCGTTTAAACACACACCTGAAGCCTGTACTCGTTTTAACACACACCTGAAGCCTGTACTCGTTTAAACACACAGCTGAGGCCTGTACTCGTTTAAACACACACCTGAAGCCTGTACTCGTTTAAACACACACCTGAGGCCTGTACTCGTTTAAACACACACCTGAGGCCTGTACTCGTTTAAACACACACCTGAAGCCTGTACTCGTTTAAACACACACCTGAGGCCTGTACTCGTTTAAACACACACCTGAAGCCTGTACTCGTTTAAACACACACCTGAAGCCTGTACTCGTTTAAACACACACCTGAAGCCTGTACTCGTTTAAACACACTGAGAACTGAGATCATACTGGACCACTGTTACACCACAATAAGAAATGCATATCACTCCGTCCCACGGGCAGCTTTGGGGCTCTCTGATCACTGTTTGGTTCATCTTATTCCGACCTACAGGCAGAAACTGAAATCAGCTAAACCTGGAATAAGGACTGTGAAAAGATGGACTAATGAAGCAGAGCAGAATCTACAGGCCTGCTTTGATTGCACTGATTGGACTGTTTTTGAAGCTGCTACCAATGATCTGGATGAGCTCACAGATACTGTAACATCATATATAAGTTTCTGTGAGGATACATGCATTCCTACCAGGACATTCTTATCATTCACTAATGATAAACCATGGTTTACTGGGAAACTCAAACACCTTCGTCATGCCAAAGAGGATGCTTACAGAAGTGGGGATAAAATCTTGTATAACCAGGCCAGAAACAGATTGACAAAGGAGATCAGAGTTGCTAAAAGGAACTACTCTGATAAACTGAAAAACCAGTTTTCATCCAACGACCCATCATCAGTCTGGAATGGCCTGAGGAACATTACCAACTACAAGTCACCATCCCCTCGATCTGTGGACAATCAACACCTGGCTGACGATTTAAATTCATTTTACTGCCGGTTTGAAAAGCCCTCATTCACACCACACACCGGTCTGATCTGCACTTCACACATTCAGCATCACCTCCTGTTCTCCAATTATCACTCCCCCCTCCTGCCATCCAACCTGAGCTTAAGGTCTGTGTGGAGGACGTGAGCCGAGTCTTCAAAAAACAGAAGACTAGGAAAGCCTCAGGCCCAGACGGCATCTCATCTGCTTGTTTAAAAGCCTGCGCTGACCAACTGGCCCCAGTCTTCACGCAGATCTTTAACAGATCATTGGAGCAGTGTGAAGTTCCCTGCTGCTTCAAACGCTCCACCATCATTCCTGTCCCCAAAAAACCCAAAATCACTGGACTTAATGACTACAGACCTGTCGCTCTCACGTCTGTGGTCATGAAGTCGTTTGAAAGACTGGTGTTGGCCCACCTGAAGGACATCACTGGACCCCTGCTGGATCCCTTTCAGTTTGTTTACAGAACAAACAGGTCTGTGGATGATGCAGTCAACATGGGACTGCATTATATCCTGCAACATCTCGACAGACCAGGGACTTATGCAAGGATCCTCTTTGTGGACTTCAGTTCGGCCTTCAATACCATCATGCCTGGTCTTCTCACAGCCAAACTGACCCAGCTCTCCATACCATCCTCGATCTGTCAGTGGATCACCAGCTTCCTGACGGACCGGCAGCAGCGAGTGAGACTGGGGAAACACACATCCAAGACACTCACAATCAGCACTGGCGCCCCCCAAGGGTGCGTTCTCTCCCCACTGCTCTTCTCCCTGTACACTAATGACTGCACTTGTAAAGACCCCACTGTCAAGCTCCTGAAATTTGCAGACGACACCACTGTCATCGGTCTCATCCGAAACGGTGACGAGTCTGCTTACAGACTGGAGGTTGAACAGCTGGCTGTCTGGTGCAGTTATAACAACCTTGAGCTGAACACGCTCAAAACAGTGGAGATGATCGTGGACTTCAGGAGGAACAGCTCAGCACTCCTCCCACTCACCATCATGAACAGCACTGTGGAAGCAGTGGAGTCATTCAGGTTCCTGGGCACTACCATCTCTCAGGACCTGAAGTGGGACAATCACATTGACTCCACTGTGAAAAAGGCCCAGCAGAGACTGTACTTCCTTCGCCAGCTGAGGAAGTTCAACCTGCCACAGGATCTGCTGATTCAGTTCTACTCAGCCGTCATTGAGTCTGTCTTGTGCGCTTCCATCACTGTCTGGTTTGGTTCAGCTACCAAATCAGACATCAGGAGACTACAACGGACAGTCCGGACTGCGGAGAGGATCATTGGTGCCCCCCTGCCAAACCTCCAGGACCAGTACTCTTCCAGAGTGAGGAAGAGAGCAGGTAAAATCATCACAGACTCCACTCACCCTGGACACCTCCTGTTTGAACTGTTACCGTCAAGACGGCGACTCAGATCACTGTCCACAAGAACATCTCGGCACAGGAACAGTTTCTTCCCACAGGCCATTTCCCTCCTGAACAGTTAACACTCCTCCCAAGGCATATGCCTGTAAGTGCAAAAATCCCACTGTTTAGTGCAATATCCCACAACTCAGGTGATACTTATATGTAGATTTATTTATTTATAATATTCAAAACACTGTAAATAGGTTCATAATCTGTAAATCTGAAAATGTCTATTTTGACTAAACCCAACTGTGATAGTTTTATTCTCATATATTTATATTTTTATTTTTTATTCTTATAATTTGTAGTATTATGTTTCATGTTGTATTTGTATATGTCCACTGGAAGCCTCAGTACCAAAACAAATTCCTTGTGTGTGCAAGCACACTTGGCAATAAAGCTCTTTCTGATTCTGATTCTGATTCTGACACACATGAAGCCTGTACTCGTTTAAACACACACCTGAAGCCTGTACTCGTTTAAACACACACCTGAAGCCTGTACTCGTTTAAACACACACCTGAAGCCTGTACTCGTTTAAACACACACCTGAAGCCTGTACTCGTTTAAACACACACCTGAAGCCTGTACTCGTTTAAACACACACCTGAAGCCTGTACTCGTTTAAACACACACCTGAAGCCTGTACTCGTTTAAACACACACCTGAAGCCTGTACTCGTTTAAACACACACCTGAAGCCTGTACTCGTTTAAACACACACCTGAGGCCTGTACTCGTTTAAACACACACCTGAGACCTGTACTCGTTTTAACACACACCTGAAGCCTGTACTCGTTTAAACACACACCTGAGACCTGTACTCGTTTAAACACACACCTGAAGCCTGTACTCGTTTAAACACACACCTGAAGCCTGTACTCGTTTAAACACACACCTGAAGCCTGTACTCGTTTAAACACACACCTGAAGCCTGTACTCGTTTAAACACACACCTGAAGCCTGTACTCGTTTAAACACACACCTGAAGCCTGTACTCGTTTAAACACACACCTGAGGCCTGTACTCGTTTAAACACACACCTGAAGCCTGTACTCGTTTAAACACACACCTGAAGCCTGTACTCGTTTAAACACACACCTGAAGCCTGTACTCGTTTAAACACACACCTGAAGCCTGTACTCGTTTAAACACACACCTGAAGCCTGTACTCGTTTAAACACACACCTGAAGCCTGTACTCGTTTAAACACACACCTGAAGCCTGTACTAGTTTAAACACACACCTGAAGCCTGTACTCGTTTAAACACACACCTGAAGCCTGTACTCGTTTAAACACACACCTGAAGCCTGTACTCGTTTAAACACACACCTGAAGCCTGTACTCGTTTAAACACACACCTGAGGCCTGTACTCGTTTAAACACACACCTGAAGCCTGTACTCGTTTAAACACACACCTGAAGCCTGTACTCGTTTAAACACACACCTGAAGCCTGTACTCGTTTAAACACACACCTGAAGCCTGTACTAGTTTAAACACACACCTGAAGCCTGTACTCGTTTAAACACACACCTGAAGCCTGTACTCGTTTAAACACACACCTGAGGCCTGTACTCGTTTAAACACACACCTGAGGCCTGTACTCGTTTAAACACACACCTGAAGGCTGTACTCGTTTAAACACACACCTGAGACCTGTACTCGTTTAAACACACACCTGAAGCCTGTACTCGTTTAAACACACACCTGAAGCCTGTACTAGTTTAAACACACACCTGAAGCCTGTACTCGTTTAAACACACACCTGAAGCCTGTACTCGTTTAAACACACACCTGAGGCCTGTACTCGTTTAAACACACACCTGAAGCCTGTACTAGTTTAAACACACACCTGAAGCCTGTACTCGTTTAAACACACACCTGAGGCCTGTACTCGTTTAAACACACACCTGAGGCCTGTACTCGTTTAAACACACACCTGAAGCCTGTACTCGTTTAAACACACACCTGAAGCCTGTACTCGTTTAAACACACACCTGAAGCCTGTACTCGTTTAAACACACACCTGAAGCCTGTACTCGTTTAAACACACACCTGAAGCCTGTACTAGTTTAAACACACACCTGAAGCCTGTACTCGTTTAAACACACACCTGAAGCCTGTACTCGTTTAAACACACACCTGAAGCCTGTACTCGTTTAAACACACACCTGAAGCCTGTACTAGTTTAAACACACACCTGAAGCCTGTACTCGTTTAAACACACACCTGAAGCCTGTACTCGTTTAAACACACACCTAAGGCCTGTACTCGTTTAAACACACACCTGAAGCCTGTACTCGTTTAAACACACACCTGAAGCCTGTACTCGTTTAAACACACACCTGAAGCCTGTACTAGTTTAAACACACACCTGAAGCCTGTACTCGTTTAAACACACACCTGAAGCCTGTACTCGTTTAAACACACACCTGAAGCCTGTACTCGTTTAAACACACACCTGAAGCCTGTACTCGTTTAAACACACACCTGAAGCCTGTACTAGTTTAAACACACACCTGAAGCCTGTACTCGTTTAAACACACACCTGAAGCCTGTACTCGTTTAAACACACACCTGAAGCCTGTACTCGTTTAAACACACACCTGAAGCCTGTACTCGTTTAAACACACACCTGAGGCCTGTACTCGTTTAAACACACACCTGAGGCCTGTACTCGATTAAACACACACCTGAAGCCTGTACTAGTTTAAACACACACCTGAAGCCTGTACTCGTTTAAACACACACCTGAAGCCTGTACTCGTTTAAACACACACCTGAGGCCTGTACTCGTTTAAACACACACCTGAGGCCTGTACTCGTTTAAACACACACCTGAGGCCTGTACTCGTTTAAACACACACCTGAGGCCTGTACTCGTTTAAACACACACCTGAGGCCTGTACTCGATTAAACACACACCTGAAGCCTGTACTAGTTTAAACACACACCTGAAGCCTGTACTCGTTTAAACACACACCTGAGGCCTGTACTCGTTTAAACACACACCTGAGGCCTGTACTCGATTAAACACACACCTGAAGCCTGTACTAGTTTAAACACACACCTGAAGCCTGTACTCGTTTAAACACACACCTGAAGCCTGTACTCGTTTAAACACACACCTGAAGCCTGTACTCGTTTAAACACACACCTGAGGCCTGTACTCGTTTAAACACACACCTGAGGCCTGTACTCGATTAAACACACACCTGAAGCCTGTACTAGTTTAAACACACACCTGAAGCCTGTACTCGTTTAAACACACACCTGAAGCCTGTACTCGTTTAAACACACACCTGAAGCCTGTACTCGTTTAAACACACACCTGAAGCCTGTACTCGTTTAAACACACACCTGAAGCCTGTACTCGTCTGTACTCGTTTAAACACACACCTGAAGCCTGTACTCGTTTAAACACACACCTGAAGCCTGTACTCGTTTAAACACACACCTGAGGCCTGTACTCGTTTAAACACACACCTGAGGCCTGTACTCGATTAAACACACACCTGAAGCCTGTACTCGTTTAAACACACACCTGAAGCCTGTACTCGTTTAAACACACACCTGAAGGCTGTACTCGTTTAAACACACACCTGAAGCCTGTACTCGTTTAAACACACACCTGAGGCCTGTACTCGTTTAAACACACACCTGAGGCCTGTACTCGATTAAACACACACCTGAAGCCTGTACTCGTTTAAACACACACCTGAAGCCTGTACTCGTTTAAACACACACCTGAGGCCTGTACTCGTTTAAACACACACCTGAAGCCTGTACTCGTTTAAACACACACCTGAGGCCTGTACTCGTTTAAACACACACCTGAGGCCTGTACTCGTTTAAACACACACCTGAGGCCTGTACTCGTTTAAACACACACCTGAAGCCTGTACTCGTTTAAACACACACCTGAAGCCTGTACTCGTTTAAACACACACCTGAAGCCTGTACTCGTCTGTACTCGTTTAAACACACACCTGAAGCCTGTACTCGTTTAAACACACACCTGAAGCCTGTACTCGTTTAAACACACACCTGAGGCCTGTACTCGTTTAAACACACACCTGAGGCCTGTACTCGATTAAACACACACCTGAAGCCTGTACTCGTTTAAACACACACCTGAAGCCTGTACTCGTTTAAACACACACCTGAAGCCTGTACTCGTTTAAACACACACCTGAAGGCTGTACTCGTTTAAACACACACCTGAAGCCTGTACTCGTTTAAACACACACCTGAGGCCTGTACTCGTTTAAACACACACCTGAGGCCTGTACTCGATTAAACACACACCTGAAGCCTGTACTCGTTTAAACACACACCTGAAGCCTGTACTCGTTTAAACACACACCTGAAGCCTGTACTCGTTTAAACACACACCTGAGGCCTGTACTCGTTTAAACACACACCTGAAGGCTGTACTCGTTTAAACACACACCTGAGGCCTGTACTCGTTTAAACACACACCTGAAGGCTGTACTCGTTTAAACACACACCTGAGACCTGTACTCGTTTAAACACACACCTGAAGGCTGTACTCGTTTAAACACACACCTGAGACCTGTACTCGTTTAAACACACACCTGAAGCCTGTACTCGTTTAAACACACACCTGAAGCCTGTACTCGTTTAAACACACACCTGAAGCCTGTACTCGTTTAAACACACACCTGAAGCCTGTACTCGTTTAAACACACACCTGAGACCTGTACTCGTTTAAACACACACCTGAAGCCTGTACTCGTTTAAACACACACCTGAAGCCTGTACTCGTTTAAACACACACCTGAAGCCTGTACTCGTTTAAACACACACCTGAAGCCTGTACTCGTTTAAACACACACCTGAAGCCTGTACTCGTTTAAACACACACCTGAAGCCTGTACTCGTTTAAACACACACCTGAAGCCTGTACTCGTTTAAACACACACCTGAAGCCTGTACTCGTTTAAACACACACCTGAGACCTGTACTCGTTTAAACACACACCTGAAGCCTGTACTCGTTTAAACACACACCTGAGGCCTGTACTCGTTTAAACACACACCTGAAGCCTGTACTCGTTTAAACACACACCTGAAGCCTGTACTCGTTTAAACACACACCTGAAGCCTGTACTCGTTTAAACACACACCTGAAGCCTGTACTCGTTTAAACACACACCTGAGGCCTGTACTCGTTTAAACACACACCTGAAGCCTGTACTCGTTTAAACACACACCTGAGGCCTGTACTCGTTTAAACACACACCTGAGGCCTGTACTCGTTTAAACACACACCTGAAGCCTGTACTCGTTTAAACACACACCTGAAGCCTGTACTCGTTTAAACACACACCTGAAGCCTGTACTCGTTTAAACACACACCTGAAGCCTGTACTCGTTTAAACACACACCTGAAGCCTGTACTCGTTTAAACACACACCTGAAGCCTGTACTCGTTTAAACACACACCTGAGACCTGTACTCGTTTAAACACACACCTGAAGCCTGTACTCGTTTAAACACACACCTGAGGCCTGTACTCGTTTAAACACACACCTGAAGCCTGTACTCGTTTAAACACACACCTGAGACCTGTACTCGTTTAAACACACACCTGAAGCCTGTACTCGTTTAAACACACACCTGAAGCCTGTACTCGTTTAAACACACACCTGAAGCCTGTACTCGTTTAAACACACACCTGAGGCCTGTACTCGTTTAAACACACACCTGAAGCCTGTACTCGTTTAAACACACACCTGAAGCCTGTACTCGTTTAAACACACACCTGAAGCCTGTACTCGTTTAAACACACACCTGAAGCCTGTACTCGTTTAAACACACACCTGAAGCCTGTACTCGTTTAAACACACACCTGAGGCCTGTACTCGTTTAAACACACACCTGAAGCCTGTACTCGTTTAAACACACCCCTGAAGCCTGTACTCGATTAAACACACACCTGAAGCCTGTACTCGTTTAAACACACACCTGAAGCCTGTACTCGTTTAAACACACACCTGAAGCCTGTACTCGTTTAAACACACACCTGAAGCCTGTACTCGATTAAACACACACCTGAAGCCTGTACTCGTTTAAACACACACCTGAAGCCTGTACTCGTTTAAACACACACCTGAAGCCTGTACTCGTTTAAACACACACCTGAAGCCTGTACTCGATTAAACACACACCTGAAGCCTGTACTCGTTTAAACACACACCTGAAGCCTGTACTCGTTTAAACACACACCTGAAGCCTGTACTCGTCCGTGTTCCCGCGCGGCAGAAAGCCTTCTGTTGAACACTATATTTCGCAGCTCAATACACTGTTACCTGACGTTACATGATTCGGCTGATTTGTATGTTACGCATGGTGACAGCCCGCCACTTTAAAGGTGCGCAGTGTATTTTTTAGTGGTATCTAGTGGTGAGGTTGTGAATTGCACCCAACAGAAGTTACGGTTGCCGACAGGAAGTGATGTCGTCTGAGACACTTAAACAATGAGGTTTCTTTACAAAGATAAATGAAGAAATTATGTTAACTTGATTATTCAGTAAAACAATGTTATAGCAAATATTATTGTTACGTGTTCATCATTGTGTCAGTGTTTTATTTGTGTTTTATTATACTGTATAAAGGTCTTTATACACCACTGAAAACATAGTTATGAATATGATATTGCATTTCTATCAACAGATCCTCCTAAATATTACACAATACACCTTTAAAGGACAGGAACGGAAAGCAGCATCATGTTTTCATAATCATTGGAAGCCAAAATTAAAAACGAAACTAAAACACAGCCCAAAATGATGAGAGCCCTTACTTAGCGTATAGGGAGGACCAGCATTGGATAAAGTCTCTGAATGCATGCAATAACAAGAAAAGCCGAGGTCCTCATATGTTTTTTCCTCTGTTGTCCAGAGCTGATCCAGACGGAGCTGAACCACGTGCGGACGCTGCGGATCATGGACGGGGTGTTTCGCAGAGGCATGATGGAGGAGGTGCTGATGGAGACGGGTGTAGTTAACGCCATCTTCCCTTGCCTGGACCAGCTCTTGTCTATTCACTCCAGTTTCCTGAGCCAACTCCTGCAGAGGAGGACCCACAGCCTGGCTCCCAGTAGCACTCGCAACTTCACCATACAGAGGCTGGGAGATATACTGGTGGACCAGGTGAGCTCCTCACTTACCGATTAGGGCTGTAATGAACACACAAAGCACTGTTCGGTGCATAAAAGTGTTAAAAGATGTGATCTCGATTCAAACACTCACGTGATCTTATTCCTAAATGACAGTGGTTCGGCTCTGTCGAATCATAAATAAACCTTAGACGATCTCAACGAACACTCAGATCTGTGTTCTGATCCAGAGAGAGCCGTTGTCATGAATAGATATAAAACAGCTTCACTAACAGTCTTTTCAACACACAGTATCATTATTTCTGTCTTACAATCATTCAGATTATCACAGAAGTTCTGGGAGAAAAGTTTATAGTTCAGATATAAAAAGAGTAAATCACCTTTTGAAAGTAATTTGACTCTTCAAAAAACGAGTGTATGAATAACATCGTTACACCAGTAGGCGGAGACAAGCGACGGTTATTCAAGAGATTTGTTCAAAAACACTGATTCATCCAGTCATGAAACAAGTGAACTCTTTATGAATGAGTCATTGAATCACTCATTCAAAACTTTTTAATAAAAATAATTAATTCAAATTAATGAAACATTTCAAATAGACTGCACTGCAGCTGTTAACATTTTGTCGGAACTTTTAGTAGATTACATGTTGTTTTGTTTAGTTGTCTATTCAAAATCATGGGAGAATCCCAATCTCTTTAAAAAAAAAATGTGATTCTCAATTTATCCAGAATTGTTTTGAAGTCCGTTTGGTATGTTTTATTACAGCAGGGAAAAACAAACAAACCTAACCCCTCCCCCACACCTAATCCTAACTCCACCCCCTAATCATAACCCCTCCCACACCGAATTCTAACTCCACCCCTAACCATGACCCCTCCCCCACACCTAATCCTAACTCCACCCCCTAATCATAACCCCTCCCCCACACCTAATCCCAACTCCACCCCTAATCATAACCACTCCCCCACACCGAATCCTAACTCCACCCCCTAACCATAACCCCTCCCCCACACCTAATCATAACTCCACCCCCTAACCATAACCCCTCCCCACACCTAATCCTAACTCCACCCCCTAACCATAACCCCTCCCCCACACCTAATCCTAACTCCACCCCTAATCATAACCACTCCCTGACACTTAATCCTACCCATACTGGGGGTTTTAGGGGGGTAATAATCTGGCGGGGGGCAGAATTCGGCACAACACCGGCACTCATTCTGCCACACTGTGAGGAAAACGCGTCTCTAACACATTAAATGTCACTCATCTGAGTGCAGTGCAAGACATGCTCCTTATCTTTCAGAAGTACATCGATATAAACCTGTACATCCTAGAGGAGAAATGCAATGGCGTTCAGCTCACAGAGAAGTTCTGCATGTCCAGCGGTTAAAACAACACTGTATTTATTGGGTCACATGCGTGCCGAACCCAAAGACAGTAAAGTATGCATAATTAGAAGCATCTAGACAAAGAACTGCACATACTACACGAGTGTCATTGAAAGGAAGTGGACATTGATATGGGTATGATGGCTATTTTGGGGATGGGGATGGAATGCCCTGATGGGGAAACAAAACACACACAAATCCTTTATCAATAACTGTTATTTACATTTATACATTTGGCAGACTCTTTTATCTAAAGCTTTTTAAGGTATGCTTTTTTATCAGTTCAGGCATGTCCTGGGAATCAAACTGTTGCAGTCAGTATGCAAGTAAGATATTGGAAAACATGGTTTTAGGATTTCTGTGATTTAAATATCAAGGTGAGTTTGGAAATGCATTTTGAAGGGCACTAAGGATCCTTAGGATCTCATTCTAAGACCATCAAATGAACAGTGTTTTATAGACCCCTTTTCAGTTGGTAAACATGGTGACGTTGTTCTGTGGGCGGAGCTTAGGTGGTTGCAGAACGATCCCTCTGGCCGCTTCCCTAACGTTAGTATGCAAGTTTTGTTAGCTTGTTTTTAACAATGACTGGAGAAAATCCGATTTTATCTTAATGTGCAAGGTCACTCACTATCCAGGACCGCGATTGTTATTTGCAAAAGTTAATTTTAACAGACGGAACCAGATTGGCTGACCCGTACACGCTCAGGCAATGGATGGACGATCTGACAGGATTAACGTTAACGCTAGGATCAGTCCTACACCTATCCGATAGAGAAACCGAGCGTAAAGACATACTGGGGTCATATAAATCTTTAGATGCCTATAACTATGTGATGAATGGTCATGTACAAGACTTGTGTGGTACGATCCGCAGTTCTGCCTAGCCAGCGCCAAGAAGACGCCAATGTAAAGAGTGGCATTACGGTGCAATTTTAATGATGTGAATATTTTCTTGAAATAAAAACTCCAGATACAGCATATTCATTTTTCATTGATTCTTGCATCCAACAACACAACAAGATGACATTTAATAATAATAATAGTAATTTAAGCTCCTTATTATGAAGCCGAATCTGTGCTGGTTTGTATTGGCCGCCTGCAGTTTTCCCTTTGTTTTGCCTCCAGCTAGCGCCGTGACGTAATTGTGACGTCGGCTCGAAATTGGTCTATATATTTATTTGTTCTTTAGCAGTTTTAACAGATATAAACACAGCCGTATGCGCAGTAACAGCTAGCGAGGGCTCAGTTCAGGGAGTGGACCTCAGACGTGTCTGGATTCTGAAATGAATGTGTCTCGTCTGCATCAGTTCTCAGGTCCGAATGCAGAAGAGATGAGGAAGTGCTATGTTGAATTCTGCAGCCGGCACCTGAAAGCAGTGAAGCTCTATAAGGAGCTGCAGGCCCGGGACAAGAGGTTCCAGCAGTTCATACGGGTGAGAGAACACACATGCATCAGATTACGCTTACTTCTTTGTGTAGAATGCATTTAATGAAATATATATTTTGTTTCTAACATCTGCTCTGTTATCCTGTGAAGCGTGTGAGCAGAGGTTCTTTACTGCGCCGTCATGGAGTGCAGGAGTGCATCTTACTGGTCACGCAGCGCATCACTAAATACCCCGTGCTCATCCAGCGCATACTAGACAACACTAAAGGTGAGACTACATGTCAAACTATAGTCTGATAACATAATGTGCATCATGTCCAACAATTCAATTGAATTCATTCATGAAAATCAGCATCAACACTAGGGTTGGAAATCGAAAATCGTTTTCAATTATGGAATCGGATACTTGTTATAAAATTGAAAAAATTTAATTCTTCTTATCGATTCCTTTGTGAGCATTTCAATATGACTTTTCAAGTGAAAGACAACTGTTTCCTGTGTTGGTGTGTATCAGTGTACTGGATCCGTGCAGCTCTTAAAGTGACAGCACTAATATTCCTGCCGTCTCTATAATAACACTAATCAAACGACAAAAGACAGAGAGAAAATGTACTCGTTCTTGACTGAATAACTTTTGTAACTATATTTTTAATATAAAAACCTGAAAATCTTAAAACACTGTTTATTTCAACCGTTTGTTCAGTTGTATCTATATTGCGATTGCAAATTTTTTATTTGTTCTTTTTTTAATTACAGTGTTTATTGTCTTTAATAATGCTCCACATTTATATCATTTAGGCTAGTTGTTTTTCTATGGTATTTTTAAACCACAGGCAAACGTTCCTTGTGTAAGTGTTCTTTAACCTGTTGATTTTTGTTAATGATATTCAGCTAAAATTAAATGTTTTGCAATAAGACTAAATGTGAATGATATCTAAGTTTTTTTTTTTGCATTTTCGGAATCGAAATTAGGAATTGATAAAATTCAACCGATACTCAACCCTAATTAACCCTAAGTGATAGAGAACGGGGCCTGACCTCCTCATCGACTGTAAATGGCCCTGTGTTTCCCTCGCTGCTCTGAGAACAGACTGTATTTGGTTTGACAGGGAGTGAAGAGGAGAGTAAGTCTCTGGCTCAGTCTCTGGCTCTGATCCGGGAGCTGTTGTGTTCGGTGGATCAGCAGGTTCAGGAGTTAGAGCGAGCTCAGCGTCTGCAGGAGATCCAGTCGCGTCTGGACCCGCGGGCCGAGACTAAAGTGAAGGGTGGAGGAGTGTTTCGTGGAGGAGAGCTTCTGCGGCGCGGGCTCATTCACGAGGGAGCTCTTCTGTGGAAGACTGCGCAGGGATCCAGACTCAAAGGTGCCAATATTACTGTTATACCATCGTCTGTCAGACTCAAATGCGCCATTATTACTGTTATACCATTGTTTGTCAGACTCAAAGGTGTCATTATTACTGTTATAACATCATCGTTATACCATTGTCTGTCAGACTCAAAAGTGTCATTATTACTGTTATAACATCGTCTGTCAGACTCAAAGGTGCCATTATCACTGTTATACCATCGTCGTCATACCATTGTTTGTCAGACTCAAAGGTGCCATTATTACTGTTATAACATTGTCGTTATACCATTGTCTGTCAGACTCAAAAGTGTCATTATTACTGTTATAACATTGTCGTTAAACCATCGTCTGTCAGACTCAAAGGTGCCATTATTACTGTTATACCATCATCTGTCAGACTCAAAGGTGTCATTATTATTGTTATGCCATCGTTTGTCAGACTCAAAGGTGCCATATTACTGTTATTCCATCGTCTGTCAGACTCAAAGGTGCCATTATTACTGTTATACCATCGTCTGTCAGACTCAAAGGTGCCATTATTAGTGTTATACCATCGTCTGTCAGACTCAAAGGTGTCATTATTACTGTTATAACATCGTCGTTATACCATCGTCTGTCAGACTAAAAGGTGTCATTATTACTGTTATACCATCATCGTTATACCATTGTCTGTCAGACTCAAAAGTGTCATTATTACTGTTATAACATCGTCTGTCAGACTCAAAGGTGCCATTATCACTGTTATACCATCGTCGTCATACCATTGTTTGTCAGACTCAAAGGTGCCATTATTACTGTTATAACATTGTCGTTATACCATTGTCTGTCAGACTCAAAAGTGTCATTATTACTGTTATAACATTGTCGTTATACCATCGTCTGTCAGACTCAAAGGTGCCATTATTACTGTTATACCATCATCTGTCAAACTCAAAGGTGTCATTATTATTGTTATGCCATCGTCTGTCAGACTCAAAGGTGCCATTATTACTGTTATTCCATCGTCTGTCAGACTCAAAGGTGCCATTATTACTGTTATACCATCTTCTGTCAGACTCAAAGGTGCCATTATTAGTGTTATACCATCGTCTGTCAGACTCAAAGGTGTCATTATTACTGTTATAGCATCGTTGTTATACCATCGTCTGTCAGACTAAAAGGTGTCATTATTACTGTTATACCATCGTCTGTCAGACTCAAAGGTGTCATTATTACTGTTATAACATCGTCTGTCAGACTCAAAGGTGCCATTATTACTGTTATAACATTGTCGTTATACCATCGTCTGTCAGACTCAAAGGTGCCATTATTAGTGTTATACCATCGTCTGTCAGACTCAAAGGTGTCATTATTACTGTTATAGCATCGTTGTTATACCATCGTCTGTCAGACTAAAAGGTGTCATTATTACCGTTATACCATCGTCTGTCAGACTCAAAGGTCTCATTATTACTGTTATAACATCGTCTGTCAGACTCAAAGGTGCCATTATTAGTGTTATACCATCGTCTGTCAGACTCAAAGGTGCCATTATTACTGTTATACCATCGTCTGTCAGACTCAAAGGTGCCATTATTACTGTTATACCATCGTCTGTCAGACTCAAAGGTGTCATTATTACTGTTATACCATCGTCTGTCAGATTCAAAGGTGCCATTATTAGTGTTATACCATCGTCTGTCAGACTCAAAGGTGCCATTATTAGTGTTATACCATCGTCTGTCAGACTCAAAGGTGCCATTATTACTGTTATAACATCGTCTGTCAGACTCAAACGTGTCATTATTACTGTTATAACATCGTCTGTCAGACTCAAAGGTGCCATTATTAGTGTTATACCATCGTCTGTCAGACTCAGAGGTGCCATTATTACTGTTATACCATCGTCTGTCAGACTCAAAGGTGCCATTATTACTGTTATACCATCGTCGTTATACCATCGTCTGTCAGACTCAAAGGTATCATTATTACTGTTATACCATCGTCTGTCTGTATACTCCATTCTGATTGGCTGGAAGGTGTGCAATAAACCCATTTAATGCACTGTTAGTTTAATCACTGTTCTATATTAATGCGCTGTTTTCATTGAAGCACACACATACGTCACTGGCACACACAAACATTCAGGAGAACAGAAACTTCTGATCAACGCTGTTCTGTGAATTTTAGAAATAAAAAAAGCTATCCTCTGAATCACTACATTATATACATCGCTATTTTGAAGTAATTAAACTCACAGCTTCGTTGTTAATAGAGAAGCTGAACAGACACAGGTACGCATCTGTCTTTCTCTCTCTCTCTCTCTCTCTCTCTCTCTCTCGACAATTAATTAAAATAAATGCTTTAATTCATTCATTCAAATAAATGCAATCTTACTCACTACTTTATCTCTGTGTCTGATTCAAAGCGGGCAGAAAGCTAGATCTAAAGAGCCGTAACTGATGAAAATAACCATCAGTTTTACCCTTCCAGTTAAATATTGCGCTGCAAACATCAATAACAGCTTTGAGTTGTCACTGCTGGCAAATGACCGTGGTATAAGTAGGGTAAGTAGGTATAGACCGGCTAGCTGTGCATTAAATGTTTTTTCTGCTTCATGTCGGACGGTACTTTGCCTCCACGTTTAATGCACAGCTAGCTGTGGATTATCTCTTGCTTATTATTATTTTTCTGCAGTAAAACTGATCGTGTAGAAGTCCTAGAGACATGAACAGCCAATGTCAACACTACAGTAATAAAAACAATATTTTCACACATTTTTGGCCATTGCTGCTCAACCATTTGACTGGAGTCTTATATCATTGGAATTCTTGGCTCAAGACAAAAAAGACATATATCTCCACTTTTAGTTCCACCGTGAAAAAATGTGAATTAATCAGTCAGAATCAAACCAGTGCAAAAAAAATTATCTGGAGATTGCAAATCAATAATTATAAAAAAAAATTAAAAAAAATTTGAACTTTCAAATCATCTCTGTTTTTATGGCAAAAGTTGCTCTTTTTTTGTCACTTAAATGGCTATAACTCTTGAACAGAATGGGATATGTTCACCAAAATTGGCACATATATGTATGAGCTCAATCTGAGGTTGTGTGGAAATAAATGTGACACTTGGCCACTTGGAAGCACTATAACAGAAAAAAAACAGTAAGAAGGCTCTAACTACCCAACCATTGGTCCAATTGACTTGAAAATTGGCATGCAGTGTCTTTGTCCAAGGTGTCATCATTGTCTATGAGAACATTCAGTTATCTTGAAAAACATTGCTGTGAGTGAGTGAAATTGTTGGTATCAAGATAGATTTATCGGTAACTCTGTGTTTTGTCTGTATAGATGTGCAAGTTTTGTTAATGACAGACGTCCTGGTGTTCATGCAAGAAAAAGACCAGAAGTATATTTTCCCCTGTCTGGTGAGTCACAGCTTTCTATTGGCTGGCTATCAGTGGATTCTAACAACGCATCATTTAGCTCATGACCTGCATCATCCCACATCAAAATCAAACTGACCAAATCTCGCTGGCTTCACAGGACAAGCCTGCAGTGCTGTGCCTTCAGAACTTGATTGTGAGGCATATAGCTAATCAGGAGCGAGGAATGTTCCTCATCAGTCACTCCACGCCTCCAGAGATGTACGAGCTCCACGCCTCCTCCAAAGACGACAGAAACACCTGGATGAAAATCATTCAGCAGACAGTGAGCAAGTCAGAGTCAACTCACAACTCCTCAACCCAGCACCTCAATGCCCCTCTCAGATATATATCTCTGATCAGTCAATGCTAAACGCTTCATCTACTTCTCCCTGTTTTTCTCTTTTACAGCTGTCCTTCAAGAGAGGATTTCCCTCTCATTGAAACAGAGGACAAAGCTTTGCTACGCAGACTCAGAGGTTTGTATCAGCTAGGAAACTTGGTTTATTTCCCAACACTCATCTGTGTCTGTCGTCATACCACATTTGCTTTGCTCAGTTTTCCTTAATTCCGCTCATTCTCTCTCTCCCTCTCTGTCTAGCTGATATCCAGCAGAAGGACCGTGAGGTTCTGGAGCTGTTACAAGAGCGCGTGACGCTCTTCTCTGATTTGGTAGAGGTGACTGGAGGTCAGACTGTTACCGTTCCCACAAACACAAGGAATATATTCAGAGCAGAAACTCCCTCGGCTCCTCAGGCGGAGCGGCTGCTGAATGAAGCCATCGTTGAAGGTAAGCAGAGGAGAATACAAGGAATACAGAGAATACAGGGAACACAGGGAATACAGAGAATACAGGGAATACAGGGAACAGTGAATACAGAGAATACAGGGAACACAGAAAACACAGGGAACAGGGAATACAGAGAATACTGGGAATACAGAAAACACAGGGTATACAGAGAATACACAGTGAATACAGAGAATACATGGAACACAGGGAATACAGGGAACAGGATATATAGAGAACACAGGGAACACAGAGAATACAGGGAACAGAAAATACAGAGAATACAGAAAACACGGGGAATACAGAGAATACACAGGGAATACAGGGAACACAGGGAATACACAGGGAATACACAGTGAACACAGAGAATACAGGGAACACCAGGAATACAGAAAACACAGGGAATTCAGGGAACAGAGAATACAGGGAACATAAAACACAGGGAATACAGGGAACACAGAGAATACAGGGAACACAGGGAATACAGGGAATACAGGGAACACAGAGAATACAGTGAACACAGAGAATACAGGGAATACAGGGAACACAGAGAATACACAGGGAATACACAGTGAATAAAGATAATACAGGGAACACAGAGAATACAGGGATCACAGGGAATACAGAAAACACAGGGAATACAGGGAACAAAGATAATACAGGGAACACAGGGAATACAGAAAACACAGAGAATACAGGGAACACAGGGAATACAGAAAACACAGGGAATACACAGTGAATACAGATAATACATTGAACACAGGGAATCCAGAGAATACACATGGAATACAGGGAACATATGGAATACAGAAAACACAGGGAATACAGAGAACACAGGGAATACAGAAAACACAGGGTATACAGAGAACACAGGGAATACAGGGAATACAGAAAACACAGGGAATACAGAAAACACAGGGAATACAGAGAACACAGGGAATACAGAGAACACAGGGAATACAGAGAACACAGGGAATACAGCGAATACAGAAAACAGGGAATACAGGGAATACAGAGAACACAGGAAATACAGAGACCACAGGGAATACAGAGAACACAGGGAATACAGAAAACACAGGGAATACATAGAACAGAGGGAATACAGAAAACACAGAGAATACAGAGAATACAGAAAACAGGAAATACAGAGAACACACGGAATACAGAGAACACAGAGAATACAGGGAATATAGAAAACAGGGAATACAGAGAATACACAGGGAATACAGGGAACACATGGAATACAGAGAATACAGGGAATACAGAGAATACAGGGAATACAGAGAATACACAGGGAATACAGGGAACACATGGAATACAGAGAACACAGGGAATACAGAGAATACAGGGAATACAGAGAATACACAGGGAATACAGGGAACACATGGAATACAGAAAACAGGGAATACACAGGGAATACAGAGAACACAGGGAATACAGAGAATACAGGGAATACAGAGAATACACAGGGAACACATGGAATACAGGGAATACAGGGAATACAGAGAATACACAGGGAATACAGAGAATACACAGGGAATACAGGGAACACATGGAATACAGAGAACACAGGGAATACAGAGAATACAGGGAATACAGAGAATACAGGGAATACAGAGAATACATAGGGAATACAGGGAACACATGGAATACAGAAAACAGGGAATACACAGGGAATACAGAGAACACAGGGAATACAGAGAACACATGGAATACAGAGAATACACAGGGAATACAGGGAACACATGGAATACAGAAAACAGGGAATACACAGGGAATACAGAGAACACAGGGAATACAGAGAATACAGGGAATACAGAGAATGCAGAGAATACAGGGAATACAGAGAACACAGGGAATACAGAGAACACAGGGAATACAGAGAACACAGGGAATACAGAAAACACAGGGAATACATAGAACAGAGGGAATACAGAAAACACAGGGAATACATAGAACACAGGGAATACAGAAAACACAGGGAATACATAGAACACAGGGAATACAGAGAACACGGAATACAGAGAACACAGGGAATACAGAGAATACAGAGAACACAGGGAATACAGAGAACACAGGGAATACAGAAAACACAGGGAATACATAGAACAGAGGGAATACAGAAAACACAGAGAATACATAGAACAGAGGGAATACAGAAAACACAGGGAATACATAGAACAGAGGGAATACAGAAAACGGAATACAGGGAATACAGAGAACACAGGAAATACAGAGAACACAGGGAATACAGAGAATACAGAAAACACAGGGAATACAGAAAACACAGGGAATACAGAGAACACAGGGAATACAGAGAACACAGAGAATACAGGGAACACAGAGAATACAGAAAACACAGGGAATACAGAAAACACAGGGAATACAGAGAACACAGGGAATACAGAGAACACAGAGAATACAGAAAACACAGGGAATACAGAAAACACAGGGAATACAGAGAACACAGGGAATACAGAAAACACAGGGAATACAGAGAACACAGGGAATACAGAGAACATAGGGAATACAGAAAACACAGGGAATACAGAGAACACAGGGAATACAGAAAACACAGGGAATACAGAGAACACAGGGAATACAGAGAACAGAGGGAATACAGAAAACACAGGGAATACAGAGAACACAGAGAATACAGGGAACACAGAGAATACAGAAAACACAGGGAATACAGAAAACACAGGGAATACAGAGAACACAGGGAATACAGAGAACACAGAGAATACAGAAAACACAGGGAATACAGAAAACACAGGGAATACAGAGAACACAGGGAATACAGAAAACACAGGGAATACAGAGAACACAGGGAATACAGAGAACAGAGGGAATACAGAAAACACAGAGAATACAGGGAATACAGAAAACACAGGGAATACAGAGAACACAGGGAATACAGAGAACACAGAGAATACAGAAAACACAGGGAATACAGAAAACACAGGGAATACAGAAAACACAGGGAATACATAGAACACAGGGAATACAGGGAATACATAGAACACAGGGAATACAGAGAACACGGAATACAGAGAACACAGGGAATACAGAGAACACAGAGAATACAGGGAATACAGAAAACAGGGAATACAGAGAATACAGGGAATACAGAGAACACAGGGAATACAGAGAACACAGGGAATACAGAGAATACAGGGAATACAGAAAACAGGGAATACAGAGAATACAGGGAATACAGAGAACACAGGAAATACAGAGAACACAGGGAATACAGAGAACACAGAGAATACAGGGAATACAGAAAACAGGGAATACAGAGAATACAGGGAATACAGAGAATACAGAGAACACAGGGAATACAGAAAACACAGGAAATACAGAGAATACAGAGAATACAGGGAATACAGGGAATACAGAGAACACAGGGAATACCGAAAACACAGGGAATACAGAGAATACAGGGAACACACGGAATACAGGGAACACAGGAAATACAGAGAATACAGGGAATACAAAGCTTAGTAATGAAGGACATTAAGACTGCTCTCTTATTTATGTCAAACTTCAGTGGACAAACTGAGTGAAGTGCTGTTGGCTTCATGCATTGACCGGCCACAATCCTGCAGACTGAATGGTGAACCGACAGAGGTACAATTCACCTCAAAAACAACAGGTACCTTATTCATCTTTAACATACATCGTGATCTTTGTCAAAGAGGACCTATTATGCCTTGATGATGTTTCAGGCTCTACTAGAGGAGGTTTTCCTGCTTGAATGTTGAATATTTTCCTCATATTCTCCATTGTTGCTGCTCCTCTCTTCCCAGTCTGTCAGTAACGCTCTGTTTACTGTTTACTGTCTCTATGAAGCCCCTCCTTCTGAAAAGCACAGTGTGCTCTGATTGGTCGGCTTAGCAGTGTGTTGTGATTGGTCGAGCTCCTCGAGTGTGTTTGGGAAATGTCCCGCCCCTTACCATAACAACCAGTTTAACACACTACTAACTCAACCAGGCCCCACCCCTTTATTCTTCGTATTAATTATTTAAATGAGGAATATTGGGACTAATACTGCTGCTTTGTTTCAGTTTCTGGACTAAAATGATTAATAATAGCCATTGAACATTACAGTAGGATGGAAAGTCTGGCCTAAACCGCAAATTATCAGATTGTTTAATTAATAAATAATATATATAAAAAGTAAGTAATAAAATGACATAGTAATTTAGAATGTCTACAATGCATAAATATAAAAAAATCCACTTCTTGTTTGGTTTATATTGTATTATATTCTCTCCAATGATGTGCAAGTAATATATTACCGAAGATATTAAGACTTTTCCATCTCTCATGTTTTTAAATGAAGGAACGATATCAGTTAACGGGACTCATGAAGTAAACGGTCCATCTAACAAGGTGAGGGTTTGATACATTACAGAAAGACTTGAGTGGATATTGCAGTGCAAATTGGATTGATTATGGTTTAATGGCTTTCACAGGACAGGAATGGGAACCAGCTGCAGGACAAGACTTTAAACGAGGTACACCTACAGGAAACTCTTAAAGAATGAGGTGTGTGAAGATGAGAACAGAGATGACCGTGTTTGTGTTTCAGGAGGTGTGTCAGAGACTGGTGAACCTCAGCACTCAACTACACGCTCTACAGGTCAGCTTTACTCAAACACATCTCAAACACATGCAGGACTTCAGCTTTACTCAAACACATCTCAAACTCATCTCAAACACATTCAGGACTTCAGGTTTACTCAAACACATCTCAAACACATCTCAAACACATCTCAAACACATGCAGGACTTCAGCTTTACTCAAACACATCTCAAACACATCTCAAAAACATTCAGGACTTCAGCTTTACTCAAAAACATCTCAAACTCATCTCAAACACATGCAGGACTTCAGCTTTACTCAAACACATCTCAAACACATGCAGGACTTCAGCTTTACTCAAACACATCTCAAACTCATCTCAAACACATGCAGGACTTCAGCTTTACTCAAACACATCTCAAACTCATGCAGGACTTCAGCTTTACTCAAAAACATCTCAAACACATGCAGGACTTCAGCTTTACTCAAAAACATCTCAAACACATGCAGGACTTCAGCTTTACTCAAACACATCTCAAACACATGCAGGACTTCAGCTTTACTTAAACACATCTCAAACTCATCTCAAACACATCTCAAACACATGCAGGACTTCAGCTTTACTCAAAAACATCTCAAACTCATCTCAAACACATCTCAAACACATTCAGGACTTCAGCTTTACTCAAACACATCTCAAACACATGCAGGACTTCAGCTTTACTCAAACACATGCAGGACTTCAGCTTTACTCAAAAACATCTCAAACTCATCTCAAACTCATCTCAAACACATCTCTAACACATGCAGGACTTCAGCTTTACTCAAACACATCTCAAACACATCTCAAACTCATGCAGGACTTCAGCTTTACTCAAACTCATCTCAAACACATGCAGGACTTCAGCTTTACTTAAACACATCTCAAACTCATGCAGGACTTCAGCTTTACTTAAACACATCTCAAACACATGCAGGACTTCAGCTTTACTTAAACACATCTCAAACTCATGCAGGACTTCAGCTTTACTTAAACACATCTCAAACTCATGCAGGACTTCAGCTTTACTTAAACACATCTCAAACACATGCAGGACTTCAGCTTTACTCAAACTCATCTCAAACACATGCAGGACTTCAGCTTTACTCAAACACATCTCAAACTCATCTCAAACACATGCAGGACTTCAGCTTTACTCAAACACATCTCAAACTCATCTCAAACACATCTCAAACACATGCAGGACTTCAGCTTTACTCAAACACATCTCAAACACATCTCAAACACATGCAGGACTTCAGCTTTACTCAAACACATCTCAAACTCATCTCAAACACATCTCAAACACATGCAGGACTTCAGCTTTACTCAAACACATCTCAAACACATCTCAAACACATGCAGGACTTCAGCTTTACTCAAACACATCTCAAACACATGCAGGACTTCAGCTTTACTCAAACACATCTCAAACACATCTCAAACACATGCAGGACTTCAGCTTTACTTAAACACATCTCAAACTCCTCTCAAACTCATCTCAAACACATTCAGGACTTCAGCTTTACTCAAACATCTCAAACATGCAGGACTTCAGCTTTACTCAAACACATCTCAAACTCATCTCAAACACATCTCAAACATGCAGGACTTCAGCTTTACTCAAACACATCTCAAACTCATCTCAAACACATCTCAAACTCATCTCAAACACATGCAGGACTTCAGCTTTACTCAAACACATCTCAAACTCATCTCAAACACATGCAGGACTTCAGCTTTACTCAAACACATCTCAAACTCATCTCAAACACATCTCAAACACATCTCAAACAAATGCAGGACTTCAGCTTTACTCAAACACATCTCAAACTCATCTCAAACACATCTCAAACACATCTCAAACAAATGCAGGACTTCAGCTTTACTCAAACACATCTCAAACATGCAGGACTTCAGCTTTACTCAAACACATCTCAAACACATCTCAAACACAAACACAAACACATCTCAAACACAAACACATCTTAAACACATCTCAAACACATCTCAAACACAAACACATCTCAAACACAAACACATCTCAAACACATCTCAAACACAAACACATCTCAAACACATCTCAAACACAAACACATCTCAAACACAAACACATCTCAAACACATCTCAAACACAAACACATCTTAAACACAAACACATCTTAAACACAAACACATCTCAAACACAAACACATCTCAAACACAAACACATCTCAAACACAAACACATCTTAAACACAAACACATCTTAAACACAAACACATCTCAAACACAAACACATCTTAAACACAAACACATCTTAAACACAAACACATCTTAAACACAAACACATCTTAAACACATCTCAAACACATCTTAAACACAAACACATCTCAAACACAAACACATCTTAAACACAAACACATCTCAAACACAAACACATCTCAAACACAAACACATCTTAAACACAAACACATCTTAAACACATCTCAAACACATCTCAAACACAAACACATCTTAAACACAAACACATCTCAAACACAAACACATCTCAAACACAAACACATCTCAAACACAAACACATCTCAAACACAAACACATCTCAAACACAAACACATCTCAAACACAAACACATCTCAAACACAAACACATCTCAAACACAAACACATCTCAAACACAAACACATCTCAAACACAAACACATCTCAAACACATACACACACAAACACATCTTAAACACAAACACATCTTAAACACAAACACACACAAACACATCTCAAACACAAACACATCTCAAACACAAACACATCTTAAACACAAACACATCTCAAACACAAACACATCTCAAACACAAACACATCTTAAACACAAACACATCTCAAACACAAACACATCTTAAACACATCTCAAACACATCTCAAACACAAACACATCTCAAACACAAACACATCTCAAACACAAACACATCTTAAACACAAACACATCTTAAACACAAACACATCTCAAACACAAACACATCTTAAACACATCTCAAACACATCTCAAACACAAACACATCTTAAACACAAACACATCTCAAACACAAACACATCTTAAACACAAACACATCTCAAACACAAACACATCTCAAACACAAACACATCTCAAACACAAACACATCTTAAACACAAACACATCTCAAACACAAACACATCTCAAACACAAACACATCTCAAACACAAACACATCTCAAACACAAACACATCTCAAACACAAACACATCTCAAACACATCTCAAACACAAACACATCTCAAACACAAACACATCTTAAACACAAACACATCTTAAACACAAACACATCTCAAACACAAACACATCTTAAACACAAACACATCTTAAACACATGCTGGACTTCAGCTTTACTCTGAGCTTCATTTGATGATTTCATTTCATATTTTATTTGTAACTGCTATTAACTAACAAGAAACTCTGATTAGCAAATTAGTAAGAAATAGCGCTCAGTTGAATGTGGAAGTTCACTATTTGATAATCAGTAACTACTATTGTTCATACCTCACTGAGAACTACTATATACAGGTTCATAATTAACATGAATAATGCATCATTTATAATATAAGGTAAAGGTAACCCACTAGTAAAGACTCGAGTGTTTCTACATCCTCCTAAAGGAACTACTCATTATTTGGATTAGTATCTAAAGTGAAAAACATGATAACTACCTAATATTGACTGAAGTTATTGTGAGCTTTTTAGATTTTTTTATAAGATTTTGAATAATAATTCCTTCTGATGGATTTGGTAACACTTCAGTCATTACTAGTGTGTTCCCACGATCTGCACTGTAGAAAACTGATTCAAATTATTAGTAGTTCGTTTAGAAAGATGTAGCAACACTTGAGTCACTACTAATTACCTTATATTATAAATTATGCATTATTAATATTAATTATGAACCTGTATATAGTAGTTCTTATTAGTCTTCAGTGAGGTATGAACAATAGTAGTTATTGATTATCTAATAGTGAACTTCCACATTCAACTGAACGCTATATTTCTTACTAATTTGTTAATCAGAGTTTCTTGTTAGTTAATAGCAGTTGCTAGAATGTTAATAGTGCGTTGCTCATTTGTTCATGTGTAGTTATTCATTAATTATGGAACAGCATTACAAAGTGTTCCCCTTTAATGTTATTATGAGAAGCTCAAAAACACATTTGGTTGTGGCGAAGCATCTTTTATCAAACACTCTCTCTCGGTGTGTGTGTAGGCCGCGGTGATCCGCCAGGACTCATTCCTGGAG
>NW_027509086.1:77500-137500 GCF_051911475.1 Siphateles boraxobius
CAGGCTCTGTAAGAACATACCTCACAATGGGGTAAAGTTGCACCCCTGGGGGGCAGGAGCGGCCCAAAGTTCCCCATTGAGTTACTATGGCGAAGGACGGCCCATGAAACGCATGTGTATCTCCAACTATGGTAAATTGCACTGGGATTTTGTATTTAACATAACTCTGGATCACAGTGTCATACTCGTCACTGTCATGCTCATTTTACTCGGACGACCAATCAGTCTCTCAAAATCATTGTGAAGCTATCAAGCCACGCCCTAGCAACCATTTAGAGCATCCTAGCAACAAGTTCCATAGACTTACATTGAAAGAGATCAAAGAGATATCTTTGGATAGAAGTGTCATAAAAAACATGAGGATGGTCTCGTTTGACTCGAGGCAGCAAACAGCCAATCCTGAGTCACCTCAACACTTACTGGCCATTTCCTAGCAACCATTGTCGAGCACCCTAGCAACCAAAATCCAAAGAGGGATATCTTCCGTTCTGAAAGTCACAGAGTCATGGGAGTTGGTTTATATCATTCATACTGACAAGCAGCTTTGGAGCTTCATCATTGGAAGCTCCATAGCAACCAAACAGAGTACCATAGCAGCTATTTATCAAGACCTATATCTTTGCTTCAAAACATCGTATAGAGGGTTGGCTCGTTTGTTTCGGTTGGGAAACAGTCTGTATATATCAACAAGGTAACTGTGTATTCACACCCTAGCAACCGTTTAGAGCCCCCTAGCAACCGTTTAGAGCCACCTAGCAACCATATTGCAACATATAGAAGCCATATTACAACTCCACAACATCCTGCAGACATGGTTGTTGGCTCGTATGCAATCATGTACAACACCCTAGCAACCGAGTTGCAAGTTTTGCCACTGCAAGGACCCACTCACATTTTCTTCAGGAAATGTACATTCTAGTTATTTTTTTAGTTGCCATTTTATTCTATTTTAATATTCAGTTTTAGTGAGTAGAAAATCTAATCGGTCTACATAGACTTCAATTGATTTATAATTTCCTTCTTAACACTTCGGTGAAACCTGTAAAGAAACAAACTTTAAAAAACAAACACTTTAAGACCTTTTTTAGTGTAGTTTTATGAGGAGAATTGACTCAAATGGTCAGATAATAAGGTTTATGGAAGCGTGTTGATGTTCGGGAGCGACGACAGAAGCTCGTCCAGCTGTTTCTCCAGACGCTCGTGTTCTCCGTCGTTCCGGAGGATCCAGTCAAACGCCAGTCCCTCATCCAGACCGCACTCGGACTCGGCGTCGTCCACACCTGAGCAGTGCACAGCAGCGTCACACACTCTTCAGGACTCTCGTGTAGAAAACATTATAATACGTGCGCCCGAAAGATAAATATATTGAGTATGATAAAACATGTTGTCACATTTCATTTCCATTCTTTCAGGGGTAAATCAAGAAAAAAGTATACAGTGTACATAACTGTACTAGAAGTGTGAAATTAATGCGGGAAAAATAAATACTCTTCTCAAAAATTTTATTTTATAATTGCTTTTAGTTGATTATTCATTTAACTGTTTATTTGTGTATTTAAAGTCTGTAGTTTTCTTTGTTATTATGTTTGCCTGTAAAGCGCTTTGAGAAAGCAACTTTTAAAGGCGGTATATAAAATAAATGTATTATTATTATTTCTGGTTAGATCAGAATTTACACAAACGGAGAAAGTCTAGAAGTGTTGGGTTGTGGCCTGTGGGTAAGGGTTAGGGTTAGGGCTGTGTCCCACCGTTTCCCATCATAAGGTCCGGGGTTTCATTGATAAGATGTGTGTGGGATCCTCACTAAAAGTGTACGAAAAATGGTGAACGCCACAAAAAAATATTCAGACTTCTAAAAGCGTGCGTGATTATGACTCATAATGAATATTACAGTGGCTGTCCTTCATCAGTCCCTCAGATCATCATCGGTGTCGTTAACGGCTCCGTCTCGAATGATCAGAGTAACTCACAGATGAGCGGCACATTCTCCCGGTGAGCTGAGTCTGCGAGAGCTGCTGATTTCTCTAACGTAACTGAATCACTCTAAACCGCAGGTGCTGTTTTCAGTCCTTCAGTCTGTTGCCTCAGATGCTCTATATCAGAGGTCTTCAATCCTGCTCCTGTCCTGCAGAGTTTAGTTCCTGCTTCAGCACACCTGCCTCTGTATGTTCAAGCGATCCTTGATCTTGATGAGCTGATTCAGGTGTGTTTGATTAGGGTTGGAACTAAACTCTGCAGGACAGCGGCCCTCCAGGAGCAGGATTGAAGACCTCTACTCTATATGAAGGCTTTGTGAGATTTTTTATTAACAAAATTACTAACTTTAGACTTAGCGTCTGCCCTAGCTTAACTGTCCTCCAATCTTGACTCCCATTTCTGCTTTTTGGGAGGTTCTTGAACCTATCAACCTCCAGACACTGAAGAAAGTGATTGTCAAACTCAAAGCTTCATTTTGTCCTAACGATATCCTTCATCCGAGATCAGTAATATGGATTATAGATTGTGTCGGGCCGGATATAGCTCTGGTCACTCCTCTGCTCAAGAAGCCTTCACTCGATCCTTCCGGTTTAAAGCGGTTTCGGCCTGTTTCTGATTAACTTTCATTTCTAAGCTAGTGGAGAAAATTGTGCTGGATGAACTCCAACACTTTTTGTCAAGTAATCGTATCTATGAGGTTTTTCTATCTGGTTTTAATTCTGCTCACAGCACTGAGTGCTAAACGATATTATCTCTCCACTGATCCTGTGGTGCTTGTTCTCTTAGATACCCTACTCTTTTATCTAGACTCAAGTCTTGGGTGGGTCTGAAAGCTACCGTCTGAAATGGTTTCCGTCATACCTGTCTGACAGAACGTTTTTATTAAAGATGGGTGATTTCACCTCTGACCTGTGGCCTTCCACATGGCTCTATTGTGTCCTTTATTTTTATGTGGATGACACTCAAATTTATAAACCAATCAAAAGAAACAACCCTGTATAGATTAAATCTCTTCTGCGATGCTTAGAGGAGGATCATTCATGGCTAGCCCAAAAGTTCCTCTTCCTAAATGAAGACAAGACTGAGGTTATTGTTTTCGGCCCGAATAAAAACTCTCAGTGTATAAGCCCTGATTCAGAGAGTCTGTCCGGTTTAAATCCTCAAGGGTGCGGAACTGTTCTTGTTGGCCAGCCAGAACATTTCACAAACAAATTTCCTCCGTAATCGGATCCAGCTTCTATCAACTTCATCTATTGTCTAAAATCAAAGGCTTTCTCACTCCGAAACTCTGTTCATGCGTTTGTCACGTCTCGGCCGGATTACTGCAGATCTTTATATTGCGGAATATCCAAGTCTCAAACTGCTGGTCTTTAGCTAGCACAGACTTCTACAAAAGTGTCGTGAATAAGGACATCTCTCCTATTCTCAGATCTCTACACTGGCGGCCAGTTTCCCAGAGAATAGATTTAAAATTCGACTCTGTTTTTAAATCTCCTCATAACTCCTGCCTATCTCCTGATCTTCCTCATCCCTACACTCGCTGGGCCCGGAGCCTCGGATGCTGCGCCGGCTCTGTGGGATACTCCGCGTCAGTTTGATACTGTTTTGTTAGTCCTGTTTTATGGTTATTCTTAGCTATGTTGCTCTTATTTTTTGTTTTATTTGTTGTTATATCTTCTTTTAATCTTGTTGTTCTGTGTGTGTGTGTGTGTGTGTGTGTGTGTGTGTGTGTGTGTGTGTGTGTGTGTGTGTGTGTGTGCTGTACCGATGGTGAACCTTCAGTCCCACTGTGATCTGGTGTGTGTGTGTGTGTGTGTACCTGTGGTGAACCTCCAGCCTCGCTGTGCTCTGGTCTGCTCTGACGCCTCCACACGCACACACACACATCGGTCGGGAAACTCCTTCCGGAACCACTCTACATCCGAGATCCTCCTGCAGTCGCTGACGATCTGAGGAAGAGTGTGTTACTGAAGTCACATGATGACAGGAGAGTGTGTTACTGAGGTCACATGACGACAGGAGAGTGTGTTACTGAGGTCACATGATGACAGGAGAGTGTTACTGAGGTCACATGACAACAGGAGAGAGTGTGTTACTGAAGTCACATGACGACAGGAGAGCGTGTGTTACTGAGGTCACATGACGACAGGAGAGCGTGTGTTACTGAGGTCACATGACGACAGGAGAGAATGTGTTACTGATGTCACATGACGACGGGAGAGCGTATGTTACTGAGGTCACATGACGACAGGAGAGAGTGTTACTGAGGTCACAGGACGACAGGAGAGAGTGTTACTGAGGTCACATGACGGCAGGAGAGTGTGTGTTACTGAGGTCACATGACGACAGGAGAGAGTGCGTTACTGAGGTCACATGACGGCAGGAGAGTGTGTGTTACTGAGGTCACATGACGACAGGAGAGCGTGTGTTACTGAGGTCACATGACGACAGGAGAGCGTGTTACTGAGGTCACATGACGACAGGAGAGAGCGTTACTGAGGTCACATGACGACAGGAGATCGTGTGTTACTGAGGTCACATGACGACAGGAGAGCGTGTCTTACTGAGGTCACATGACGACAGGAGAGCGTGTGTTACTGAGGTCACATGACGACAGGAGAGCGTGTGTTACTGAGGTCACATGACGGCAGGAGAGAGTGTGTTACTGAGGTCACATGATGACGGGAGAGCGTGTTACTGAGGTCACATGACGGCAGGAGAGTGTGTGTTACTGAGGTCACATGACGACAGGAGAGAGTGCGTTACTGAGGTCACATGACGGCAGGAGAGTGTGTGCTACTGAGGTCACATGATGACAGGAGAGCGTATGTTACTGAGGTCACATGACGACAGGAGAGCGTGTTACTGAGGTCACATGACGACAGGAGAGTGTGTTACTGAGGTCACATGATGACAGGAGAGTGTGTTACTGAGGTCACATGATGACAGGAGAGAGTGTGTTACTGAGGTCACATGACGACGGGAGAGCGTATGTTACTGAGGTCACATGACGACGGGAGAGTGTGTTACTGAGGTCACATGACGACAGGAGAGAGCGTGTTACTGAGGTCACATGACGACAGTAGAGAGTGTTACTGAGGTCACATGACGACAGGAGAGAGTCCGTTACTGAGGTCACATGACGACGGGAGAGTGTGTTACTGAGGTCAAATGATGACAGGAGAGTGTGTTACTGAGGTCACATGACGACAGGAGAGAGTGTGTTACTGAAGTCACATGACGACAGGAGAGACTGTTACTGAGGTCACATGACGACAGGAGAGAGTGTGTTACTGATGTCACATGATGACAGGAGAGTGTGTTACTGAGGTCACATGACGACAGGAGAGTGTGTTACTGATGTCACATGACGGAAGGAGAGAGTGTGTTACTGATGTCACATGATGACAGGAGAGTGTGTTACTGAGGTCACATGATGACAGGAGAGAGTGTGTTACTGAGGTCACATGACGACGGGAGAGTGTGTTACTGAGGTCAAATGATGACAGGAGAGTGTGTTACTGAGGTCACATGACGACAGGAGAGAGTGTGTTACTGATGTCACATGACGACAGGAGAGAGTGTGTTACTGATGTCACATGACGACAGGAGAGAGTGTGTTACTGATGTCACATGATGACAGGAGAGAGTGCGTTACTGAGGTCACATGACGACGGGAGAGTGTGTTACTGAGGTCAAATGATGACAGTAGAGTGTGTACCTGAGGTCACATGACGACAGGAGAGAGTGTGTTACTGAAGTCACATGACGACAGGAGAGACTGTTACTGAGGTCACATGACGACAGGAGAGAGTGTGTTACTGATGTCACATGATGACAGGAGAGTGTGTTACTGAGGTCACATGACGACAGGAGAGTGTGTTACTGATGTCACATGACGGAAGGAGAGAGTGTGTTACTGATGTCACATGATGACAGGAGAGTGTGTTACTGAGGTCACATGATGACAGGAGAGTGTGTGTTACTGAAGTCACATGACGACAGGAGAGACTGTTACTGAGGTCACATGACGACAGGAGAGAGTGTGTTACTGATGTCATGATGACAGGAGAGTGTGTTACTGAGGTCACATGATGACAGGAGAGTGTGTTACTGAGGTCACATGATGACAGGAGAGAGTGTGTTACTGAAGTCACATGACGACAGGAGAGACTGTTACTGAGGTCACATGACGACAGGAGAGAGTGTGTTACTGATGTCATGATGACAGGAGAGTGTGTTACTGAGGTCACATGACGACAGGAGAGTGTGTTACTGATGTCACATGACGGAAGGAGAGAGTGTGTTACTGAGGTCACATGACGAAAGGAGAGTGTGTGTTACTGAGGTCACATGACGACAGGAGAGCGTGTGTTACTAAGGTCACATGATGACAGGAGAGTGTTACTGAGGTCACATGACGACAGGAGAGCGTGTTACTGAGGTCACATGACGACTGGAGAGCATGTTACTGAGGTCGCATGATGACAGGAGAGTGTTACTGAGGTCACATGACGACAGGAGAGCGTGTTACTGAGGTCACATGACGGCAGGAGAATGTGTGTTACTGAGGTCACATGACGACAGGAGAGCGTGTTACTGAGGTCACATGACGACAGGAGAGTGTGTTACTGAGGTCACATGACGACAGGAGAGCGTGTTACTGAGGTCACATGACGACAGGAGAGTGTATTACTGAGGTCACATGACGACAGGAGAGTGTGTTACTGAGGTCACATGACGACAGGAGATCGTGTGTTACTGAGGTCACATGACGACAGGAGAGCGTGTCTTACTGAGGTCACATGACGACAGGAGAGCGTGTGTTATTGAGGTCACATGATGACAGGAGAGAGTGTGTTACTGAAGTCACATGATGACAGGAGAGAGTGTGTTACTGAAGTCACATGACGACAGGAGAGTGTGTTACTGAGGTCACATAACGACAGGAGAGCGTGTTACTGAGGTCACATGACGACAGGAGAGCGTGTTACTGAGGTCACATGACGACAGGAGAGTGTGTTACTGAGGTCACATGACGACAGGAGAGTGTGTTACTGAGGTCACATGACGACAGGAGATCGTGTGTTACTGAGGTCACATGACGACAGGAGAGCGTGTCTTACTGAGGTCACATGACGACAGGAGAGCGTGTGTTATTGAGGTCACATGATGAAAGGAGAGTGTGTTACTGAGGTTGCATGATGACAGGAGAGAGTGTGTTACTGAAGTCACATGATGACAGGAGAGCGTGTTACTGAGGTCACATGACGACAGGAGAGTGTGTTACTGAGGTTGCATGATGACAGGAGAGAGTGTGTTACTGATGTCACATGATGACAGGAGAGCATGTTACTGAGGTCGCATGATGACAGGAGAGTGTTACTGAGGTCACATGACGACAGGAGAGCGTGTTACTGAGGTCACATGACGGCAGGAGAATGTGTGTTACTGAGGTCACATGACGACAGGAGAGCGTGTTACTGAGGTCACATGACGACAGGAGAGTGTGTTACTGAGGTCACATGACGACAGGAGAGTGTGTTACTGAGGTCACATGACGACAGGAGAGTGTATTACTGAGGTCACATGACGACAGGAGAGTGTGTTACTGAGGTCACATGACGACAGGAGATCGTGTGTTACTGAGGTCACATGACGACAGGAGAGCGTGTCTTACTGAGGTCACATGACGACAGGAGAGCGTGTGTTATTGAGGTCACATGATGACAGGAGAGAGTGTGTTACTGAAGTCACATGACGACAGGAGAGCGTGTCTTACTGAGGTCACATGACGACAGGAGAGCGTGTGTTATTGAGGTCACATGATGACAGGAGAGAGTGTGTTATTGAGGTCACATGACGACAGGAGAGCGTGTCTTACTGAGGTCACATGACGACAGGAGAGCGTGTGTTACTGAGGTCACATGACGACAGGAGAGTGTGTTACTGAGGTAACATGACGACAGGAGAGTGTATTACTGAGGTCACATGACGACAGGAGAGTGTGTTACTGAGGTCACATGACGACAGGAGATCGTGTGTTACTGAGGTCACATGACGACAGGAGAGCGTGTCTTACTGAGGTCACATGACGACAGGAGAGCGTGTGTTATTGAGGTCACATGATGACAGGAGAGAGTGTGTTACTGAAGTCACATGATGACAGGAGAGAGTGTGTTACTGAAGTCACATGACGACAGGAGAGTGTGTTACTGAGGTCACATAACGACAGGAGAGCGTGTTACTGAGGTCACATGACGACAGGAGAGCGTGTTACTGAGGTCACATGACGACAGGAGAGTGTGTTACTGAGGTCACATGACGACAGGAGAGTGTGTTACTGAGGTCACATGACGACAGGAGATCGTGTGTTACTGAGGTCACATGACGACAGGAGAGCGTGTCTTACTGAGGTCACATGACGACAGGAGAGCGTGTGTTATTGAGGTCACATGATGAAAGGAGAGTGTGTTACTGAGGTTGCATGATGACAGGAGAGAGTGTGTTACTGAAGTCACATGATGACAGGAGAGCGTGTTACTGAGGTCACATGACGACAGGAGAGTGTGTTACTGTGGTCAGATGACGAAAAGAGAGTGTGTTACTGAGGTCACATGACGACAGGAGAGTGTGTTACTGAGGTCACATGACGACAGGAGAGCGTGTGTTACTGAGGTCACATGACGACAGGAGAGTGTGTTACTGAAGTCACATGACGACAGGAGAGCGTGTTACTGAAGTCACATGACGACAGGAAAGAATGTGTTACTGAGGTCACATGACGACGGGAGAGCGTATGTTACTGAGGTCACATGACGACAGGAGAGAGTGTTACTGAGGTCACATGACGACAGGAGAGTGTGTTACTGAGGTCACATGACGACAGGAGAGTGTGTTACTGAGGTCACATGACGACAGGAGAGTGTGTTACTGAGGTCACATGACGACAGGAGATCGTGTGTTACTGAGGTCACATGACGACAGGAGAGAGTGTTACTGAGGTCACATGACGACAGGAGATCGTGTGTTACTGAGGTCACATGACGACAGGAGAGCGTGTGTTATGGAGGTCACATGATGACAGGAGAGAGTGTGTTACTGAAGTCACATGATGACAGGAGAGCGTGTTACTGAGGTCACATGACGACAGGAGAGTGTGTTACTGAGGTCACATGACGACAGGAGAGTGTGTTACTGAGGTCACATGACGACAGGAGAGTGTGTTCCTGAGGTCACATGACGACAGGAGAGAGTGTTACTGAGGTCACATGACGACAGGAGATCGTGTGTTACTGAGGTCACATGACGACAGGAGAGCGTGTCTTACTGAGGTCACATGACGACAGGAGAGCGTGTGTTATTGAGGTCACATGATGACAGGAGAGATTGTGTTACTGAAGTCACATGATGACAGTAGAGCGTGTTACTGAGGTCACATGACGACAGGAGAGTGTTACTGAAGTCACATGATGACAGGAGAGTGTGTTACTGAGGCCACATGACGACAGGAGAGTGTGTTACTGAGGTCACATGATGACAGGAGAGTGTTACTGAGGTCACATGACGACAGGAGAGTGTTACTGAAGTCACATGATGACAGGAGAGTGTAGGCTTGTTCGACTTGAACCGGCGCTGCGCAGACCGATCGGTTGATGACATCAAAGTACCGCGAGAGCGATTCAAAAGCATAAGGAGCCGTCTGCTCTCTAATCGCTCTCGCGGTACTTTGATGTCATCAACCGATCGGTCTGTGCAGCGCCGGTTCAAGTCGAACAAGCCTTGTGTTACTGTGGTCACATGACGACAGGAGAGTGTGTTACTGAGGTCACATGACGACAGGAGAGCGTGTGTTACTGAGGTCACATGACGACAGGAGAGTGTGTTACTGAAGTCACATGACGACAGGAGAGCGTGTTACTGAAGTCACATGACGACAGGAAAGAATGTGTTACTGAGGTCACATGACGACAGGAGAGAGTGTTACTGAGGCCACATGACGACAGGAGAGTGTGTTACTGAGGTCACATGACGACAGGAGAGTGTGTTACTGAGGTCACATGACGACAGGAGAGAGTGTTACTGAGGTCACATGACGACAGGAGAGAGTGTTACTGAGGTCACATGACGACAGGAGATCGTGTGTTACTGAGGTCACATGACGACAGGAGAGCGTGTGTTATGGAGGTCACATGATGACAGGAGAGTGTGTTACTGAAGTCACATGATGACAGGAGAGCGTGTTACTGAGGTCACATGACGACAGGAGAGTGTGTTACTGAGGTCACATGACGACAGGAGAGTGTGTTACTGAGGTCACATGACGACAGGAGAGTGTGTTACTGAGGTCACATGACGACAGGAGAGAGTGTTACTGAGGTCACATGACGACAGGAGATCGTGTGTTACTGAGGTCACATGACGACAGGAGAGCGTGTCTTACTGAGGTCACATGACGACAGGAGAGCGTGTGTTATTGAGGTCACATGATGACAGGAGAGATTGTGTTACTGAAGTCACATGATGACAGTAGAGCGTGTTACTGAGGTCACATGACGACAGGAGAGTGTTACTGAAGTCACATGATGACAGGAGAGTGTGTTACTGAGGCCACATGACGACAGGAGAGTGTGTTACTGAGGTCACATGATGACAGGAGAGTGTTACTGAGGTCACATGACGACAGGAGAGTGTTACTGAAGTCACATGATGACAGGAGAGTGTGTTACTGTGGTCACATGACGACAGGAGAGTGTGTTACTGAGGTCACATGACGACAGGAGAGCGTGTGTTACTGAGGTCACATGACGACAGGAGAGTGTGTTACTGAAGTCACATGACGACAGGAGAGCGTGTTACTGAAGTCACATGACGACAGGAAAGAATGTGTTACTGATGTCACATGACGACGGGAGAGCGTATGTTACTGAGGTCACATGACGACAGGAGAGTGTGTTACTGATGTCACATGACGGAAGGAGAGAGTGTGTTACTGATGTCACATGATGACAGGAGAGTGTGTTACTGAGGTCACATGATGACAGGAGAGAGTGTGTTACTGAGGTCACATGACGACGGGAGAGTGTGTTACTGAGGTCAAATGATGACAGGAGAGTGTGTTACTGAGGTCACATGACGACAGGAGAGAGTGTGTTACTGATGTCACATGACGACAGGAGAGAGTGTGTTACTGATGTCACATGACGACAGGAGAGAGTGTGTTACTGATGTCACATGATGACAGGAGAGAGTGCGTTACTGAGGTCACATGACGACGGGAGAGTGTGTTACTGAGGTCAAATGATGACAGTAGAGTGTGTACCTGAGGTCACATGACGACAGGAGAGAGTGTGTTACTGAAGTCACATGACGACAGGAGAGACTGTTACTGAGGTCACATGACGACAGGAGAGAGTGTGTTACTGATGTCACATGATGACAGGAGAGTGTGTTACTGAGGTCACATGACGACAGGAGAGTGTGTTACTGATGTCACATGACGGAAGGAGAGAGTGTGTTACTGATGTCACATGATGACAGGAGAGTGTGTTACTGAGGTCACATGATGACAGGAGAGTGTGTGTTACTGAAGTCACATGACGACAGGAGAGACTGTTACTGAGGTCACATGACGACAGGAGAGAGTGTGTTACTGATGTCATGATGACAGGAGAGTGTGTTACTGAGGTCACATGATGACAGGAGAGTGTGTTACTGAGGTCACATGATGACAGGAGAGAGTGTGTTACTGAAGTCACATGACGACAGGAGAGACTGTTACTGAGGTCACATGACGACAGGAGAGAGTGTGTTACTGATGTCATGATGACAGGAGAGTGTGTTACTGAGGTCACATGACGACAGGAGAGTGTGTTACTGATGTCACATGACGGAAGGAGAGAGTGTGTTACTGAGGTCACATGACGAAAGGAGAGTGTGTGTTACTGAGGTCACATGACGACAGGAGAGCGTGTGTTACTAAGGTCACATGATGACAGGAGAGTGTTACTGAGGTCACATGACGACAGGAGAGCGTGTTACTGAGGTCACATGACGACTGGAGAGCATGTTACTGAGGTCGCATGATGACAGGAGAGTGTTACTGAGGTCACATGACGACAGGAGAGCGTGTTACTGAGGTCACATGACGGCAGGAGAATGTGTGTTACTGAGGTCACATGACGACAGGAGAGCGTGTTACTGAGGTCACATGACGACAGGAGAGAGTGTGTTACTGAAGTCACATGACGACAGGAGAGACTGTTACTGAGGTCACATGACGACAGGAGAGAGTGTGTTACTGATGTCATGATGACAGGAGAGTGTGTTACTGAGGTCACATGACGACAGGAGAGTGTGTTACTGATGTCACATGACGGAAGGAGAGAGTGTGTTACTGAGGTCACATGACGAAAGGAGAGTGTGTGTTACTGAGGTCACATGACGACAGGAGAGCGTGTGTTACTAAGGTCACATGATGACAGGAGAGTGTTACTGAGGTCACATGACGACAGGAGAGCGTGTTACTGAGGTCACATGACGACTGGAGAGCATGTTACTGAGGTCGCATGATGACAGGAGAGTGTTACTGAGGTCACATGACGACAGGAGAGCGTGTTACTGAGGTCACATGACGGCAGGAGAATGTGTGTTACTGAGGTCACATGACGACAGGAGAGCGTGTTACTGAGGTCACATGACGACAGGAGAGTGTGTTACTGAGGTCACATGACGACAGGAGAGCGTGTTACTGAGGTCACATGACGACAGGAGAGTGTATTACTGAGGTCACATGACGACAGGAGAGTGTGTTACTGAGGTCACATGACGACAGGAGATCGTGTGTTACTGAGGTCACATGACGACAGGAGAGCGTGTCTTACTGAGGTCACATGACGACAGGAGAGCGTGTGTTATTGAGGTCACATGATGACAGGAGAGAGTGTGTTACTGAAGTCACATGATGACAGGAGAGAGTGTGTTACTGAAGTCACATGACGACAGGAGAGTGTGTTACTGAGGTCACATAACGACAGGAGAGCGTGTTACTGAGGTCACATGACGACAGGAGAGCGTGTTACTGAGGTCACATGACGACAGGAGAGTGTGTTACTGAGGTCACATGACGACAGGAGAGTGTGTTACTGAGGTCACATGACGACAGGAGATCGTGTGTTACTGAGGTCACATGACGACAGGAGAGCGTGTCTTACTGAGGTCACATGACGACAGGAGAGCGTGTGTTATTGAGGTCACATGATGAAAGGAGAGTGTGTTACTGAGGTTGCATGATGACAGGAGAGAGTGTGTTACTGAAGTCACATGATGACAGGAGAGCGTGTTACTGAGGTCACATGACGACAGGAGAGTGTGTTACTGAGGTTGCATGATGACAGGAGAGAGTGTGTTACTGATGTCACATGATGACAGGAGAGCATGTTACTGAGGTCGCATGATGACAGGAGAGTGTTACTGAGGTCACATGACGACAGGAGAGCGTGTTACTGAGGTCACATGACGGCAGGAGAATGTGTGTTACTGAGGTCACATGACGACAGGAGAGCGTGTTACTGAGGTCACATGACGACAGGAGAGTGTGTTACTGAGGTCACATGACGACAGGAGAGTGTGTTACTGAGGTCACATGACGACAGGAGAGTGTATTACTGAGGTCACATGACGACAGGAGAGTGTGTTACTGAGGTCACATGACGACAGGAGATCGTGTGTTACTGAGGTCACATGACGACAGGAGAGCGTGTCTTACTGAGGTCACATGACGACAGGAGAGCGTGTGTTATTGAGGTCACATGATGACAGGAGAGAGTGTGTTACTGAAGTCACATGACGACAGGAGAGCGTGTCTTACTGAGGTCACATGACGACAGGAGAGCGTGTGTTATTGAGGTCACATGATGACAGGAGAGAGTGTGTTATTGAGGTCACATGACGACAGGAGAGCGTGTCTTACTGAGGTCACATGACGACAGGAGAGCGTGTGTTACTGAGGTCACATGACGACAGGAGAGTGTGTTACTGAGGTAACATGACGACAGGAGAGTGTATTACTGAGGTCACATGACGACAGGAGAGTGTGTTACTGAGGTCACATGACGACAGGAGATCGTGTGTTACTGAGGTCACATGACGACAGGAGAGCGTGTCTTACTGAGGTCACATGACGACAGGAGAGCGTGTGTTATTGAGGTCACATGATGACAGGAGAGAGTGTGTTACTGAAGTCACATGATGACAGGAGAGAGTGTGTTACTGAAGTCACATGACGACAGGAGAGTGTGTTACTGAGGTCACATAACGACAGGAGAGCGTGTTACTGAGGTCACATGACGACAGGAGAGCGTGTTACTGAGGTCACATGACGACAGGAGAGTGTGTTACTGAGGTCACATGACGACAGGAGAGTGTGTTACTGAGGTCACATGACGACAGGAGATCGTGTGTTACTGAGGTCACATGACGACAGGAGAGCGTGTCTTACTGAGGTCACATGACGACAGGAGAGCGTGTGTTATTGAGGTCACATGATGAAAGGAGAGTGTGTTACTGAGGTTGCATGATGACAGGAGAGAGTGTGTTACTGAAGTCACATGATGACAGGAGAGCGTGTTACTGAGGTCACATGACGACAGGAGAGTGTGTTACTGTGGTCAGATGACGAAAAGAGAGTGTGTTACTGAGGTCACATGACGACAGGAGAGTGTGTTACTGAGGTCACATGACGACAGGAGAGCGTGTGTTACTGAGGTCACATGACGACAGGAGAGTGTGTTACTGAAGTCACATGACGACAGGAGAGCGTGTTACTGAAGTCACATGACGACAGGAAAGAATGTGTTACTGAGGTCACATGACGACGGGAGAGCGTATGTTACTGAGGTCACATGACGACAGGAGAGAGTGTTACTGAGGTCACATGACGACAGGAGAGTGTGTTACTGAGGTCACATGACGACAGGAGAGTGTGTTACTGAGGTCACATGACGACAGGAGAGTGTGTTACTGAGGTCACATGACGACAGGAGATCGTGTGTTACTGAGGTCACATGACGACAGGAGAGAGTGTTACTGAGGTCACATGACGACAGGAGATCGTGTGTTACTGAGGTCACATGACGACAGGAGAGCGTGTGTTATGGAGGTCACATGATGACAGGAGAGAGTGTGTTACTGAAGTCACATGATGACAGGAGAGCGTGTTACTGAGGTCACATGACGACAGGAGAGTGTGTTACTGAGGTCACATGACGACAGGAGAGTGTGTTACTGAGGTCACATGACGACAGGAGAGTGTGTTCCTGAGGTCACATGACGACAGGAGAGAGTGTTACTGAGGTCACATGACGACAGGAGATCGTGTGTTACTGAGGTCACATGACGACAGGAGAGCGTGTCTTACTGAGGTCACATGACGACAGGAGAGCGTGTGTTATTGAGGTCACATGATGACAGGAGAGATTGTGTTACTGAAGTCACATGATGACAGTAGAGCGTGTTACTGAGGTCACATGACGACAGGAGAGTGTTACTGAAGTCACATGATGACAGGAGAGTGTGTTACTGAGGCCACATGACGACAGGAGAGTGTGTTACTGAGGTCACATGATGACAGGAGAGTGTTACTGAGGTCACATGACGACAGGAGAGTGTTACTGAAGTCACATGATGACAGGAGAGTGTAGGCTTGTTCGACTTGAACCGGCGCTGCGCAGACCGATCGGTTGATGACATCAAAGTACCGCGAGAGCGATTCAAAAGCATAAGGAGCCGTCTGCTCTCTAATCGCTCTCGCGGTACTTTGATGTCATCAACCGATCGGTCTGTGCAGCGCCGGTTCAAGTCGAACAAGCCTTGTGTTACTGTGGTCACATGACGACAGGAGAGTGTGTTACTGAGGTCACATGACGACAGGAGAGCGTGTGTTACTGAGGTCACATGACGACAGGAGAGTGTGTTACTGAAGTCACATGACGACAGGAGAGCGTGTTACTGAAGTCACATGACGACAGGAAAGAATGTGTTACTGAGGTCACATGACGACAGGAGAGAGTGTTACTGAGGCCACATGACGACAGGAGAGTGTGTTACTGAGGTCACATGACGACAGGAGAGTGTGTTACTGAGGTCACATGACGACAGGAGAGAGTGTTACTGAGGTCACATGACGACAGGAGAGAGTGTTACTGAGGTCACATGACGACAGGAGATCGTGTGTTACTGAGGTCACATGACGACAGGAGAGCGTGTGTTATGGAGGTCACATGATGACAGGAGAGTGTGTTACTGAAGTCACATGATGACAGGAGAGCGTGTTACTGAGGTCACATGACGACAGGAGAGTGTGTTACTGAGGTCACATGACGACAGGAGAGTGTGTTACTGAGGTCACATGACGACAGGAGAGTGTGTTACTGAGGTCACATGACGACAGGAGAGAGTGTTACTGAGGTCACATGACGACAGGAGATCGTGTGTTACTGAGGTCACATGACGACAGGAGAGCGTGTCTTACTGAGGTCACATGACGACAGGAGAGCGTGTGTTATTGAGGTCACATGATGACAGGAGAGATTGTGTTACTGAAGTCACATGATGACAGTAGAGCGTGTTACTGAGGTCACATGACGACAGGAGAGTGTTACTGAAGTCACATGATGACAGGAGAGTGTGTTACTGAGGCCACATGACGACAGGAGAGTGTGTTACTGAGGTCACATGATGACAGGAGAGTGTTACTGAGGTCACATGACGACAGGAGAGTGTTACTGAAGTCACATGATGACAGGAGAGTGTGTTACTGTGGTCACATGACGACAGGAGAGTGTGTTACTGAGGTCACATGACGACAGGAGAGCGTGTGTTACTGAGGTCACATGACGACAGGAGAGTGTGTTACTGAAGTCACATGACGACAGGAGAGCGTGTTACTGAAGTCACATGACGACAGGAAAGAATGTGTTACTGATGTCACATGACGACGGGAGAGCGTATGTTACTGAGGTCACATGACGACAGGAGAGTGTGTTACTGATGTCACATGACGGAAGGAGAGAGTGTGTTACTGATGTCACATGATGACAGGAGAGTGTGTTACTGAGGTCACATGATGACAGGAGAGAGTGTGTTACTGAGGTCACATGACGACGGGAGAGTGTGTTACTGAGGTCAAATGATGACAGGAGAGTGTGTTACTGAGGTCACATGACGACAGGAGAGAGTGTGTTACTGATGTCACATGACGACAGGAGAGAGTGTGTTACTGATGTCACATGACGACAGGAGAGAGTGTGTTACTGATGTCACATGATGACAGGAGAGAGTGCGTTACTGAGGTCACATGACGACGGGAGAGTGTGTTACTGAGGTCAAATGATGACAGTAGAGTGTGTACCTGAGGTCACATGACGACAGGAGAGAGTGTGTTACTGAAGTCACATGACGACAGGAGAGACTGTTACTGAGGTCACATGACGACAGGAGAGAGTGTGTTACTGATGTCACATGATGACAGGAGAGTGTGTTACTGAGGTCACATGACGACAGGAGAGTGTGTTACTGATGTCACATGACGGAAGGAGAGAGTGTGTTACTGATGTCACATGATGACAGGAGAGTGTGTTACTGAGGTCACATGATGACAGGAGAGTGTGTGTTACTGAAGTCACATGACGACAGGAGAGACTGTTACTGAGGTCACATGACGACAGGAGAGAGTGTGTTACTGATGTCATGATGACAGGAGAGTGTGTTACTGAGGTCACATGATGACAGGAGAGTGTGTTACTGAGGTCACATGATGACAGGAGAGAGTGTGTTACTGAAGTCACATGACGACAGGAGAGACTGTTACTGAGGTCACATGACGACAGGAGAGAGTGTGTTACTGATGTCATGATGACAGGAGAGTGTGTTACTGAGGTCACATGACGACAGGAGAGTGTGTTACTGATGTCACATGACGGAAGGAGAGAGTGTGTTACTGAGGTCACATGACGAAAGGAGAGTGTGTGTTACTGAGGTCACATGACGACAGGAGAGCGTGTGTTACTAAGGTCACATGATGACAGGAGAGTGTTACTGAGGTCACATGACGACAGGAGAGCGTGTTACTGAGGTCACATGACGACTGGAGAGCATGTTACTGAGGTCGCATGATGACAGGAGAGTGTTACTGAGGTCACATGACGACAGGAGAGCGTGTTACTGAGGTCACATGACGGCAGGAGAATGTGTGTTACTGAGGTCACATGACGACAGGAGAGCGTGTTACTGAGGTCACATGACGACAGGAGAGTGTGTTACTGAGGTCACATGACGACAGGAGAGCGTGTTACTGAGGTAACATGACGACAGGAGAGTGTATTACTGAGGTCACATGACGACAGGAGAGTGTGTTACTGAGGTCACATGACGACAGGAGATCGTGTGTTACCGAGGTCACATGACGACAGGAGAGCGTGTCTTACTGAGGTCACATGACGACAGGAGAGCGTGTGTTATTGAGGTCACATGATGACAGGAGAGAGTGTGTTACTGAAGTCACATGATGACAGGAGAGAGTGTGTTACTGAAGTCACATGACGACAGGAGAGTGTGTTACTGAGGTCACATAACGACAGGAGAGCGTGTTACTGAGGTCACATGACGACAGGAGAGCGTGTTACTGAGGTCACATGACGACAGGAGAGTGTGTTACTGAGGTCACATGACGACAGGAGAGTGTGTTACTGAGGTCACATGACGACAGGAGATCGTGTGTTACTGAGGTCACATGACGACAGGAGAGCGTGTCTTACTGAGGTCACATGACGACAGGAGAGCGTGTGTTATTGAGGTCACATGATGAAAGGAGAGTGTGTTACTGAGGTTGCATGATGACAGGAGAGAGTGTGTTACTGAAGTCACATGATGACAGGAGAGCGTGTTACTGAGGTCACATGACGACAGGAGAGTGTGTTACTGAGGTTGCATGATGACAGGAGAGAGTGTGTTACTGATGTCACATGATGACAGGAGAGCATGTTACTGAGGTCGCATGATGACAGGAGAGTGTTACTGAGGTCACATGACGACAGGAGAGCGTGTTACTGAGGTCACATGACGGCAGGAGAATGTGTGTTACTGAGGTCACATGACGACAGGAGAGCGTGTTACTGAGGTCACATGACGACAGGAGAGTGTGTTACTGAGGTCACATGACGACAGGAGAGTGTGTTACTGAGGTCACATGACGACAGGAGAGTGTATTACTGAGGTCACATGACGACAGGAGAGTGTGTTACTGAGGTCACATGACGACAGGAGATCGTGTGTTACTGAGGTCACATGACGACAGGAGAGCGTGTCTTACTGAGGTCACATGACGACAGGAGAGCGTGTGTTATTGAGGTCACATGATGACAGGAGAGAGTGTGTTACTGAAGTCACATGACGACAGGAGAGCGTGTCTTACTGAGGTCACATGACGACAGGAGAGCGTGTGTTATTGAGGTCACATGATGACAGGAGAGAGTGTGTTATTGAGGTCACATGACGACAGGAGAGCGTGTCTTACTGAGGTCACATGACGACAGGAGAGCGTGTGTTACTGAGGTCACATGACGACAGGAGAGTGTGTTACTGAGGTAACATGACGACAGGAGAGTGTATTACTGAGGTCACATGACGACAGGAGAGTGTGTTACTGAGGTCACATGACGACAGGAGATCGTGTGTTACTGAGGTCACATGACGACAGGAGAGCGTGTCTTACTGAGGTCACATGACGACAGGAGAGCGTGTGTTATTGAGGTCACATGATGACAGGAGAGAGTGTGTTACTGAAGTCACATGATGACAGGAGAGAGTGTGTTACTGAAGTCACATGACGACAGGAGAGTGTGTTACTGAGGTCACATAACGACAGGAGAGCGTGTTACTGAGGTCACATGACGACAGGAGAGCGTGTTACTGAGGTCACATGACGACAGGAGAGTGTGTTACTGAGGTCACATGACGACAGGAGAGTGTGTTACTGAGGTCACATGACGACAGGAGATCGTGTGTTACTGAGGTCACATGACGACAGGAGAGCGTGTCTTACTGAGGTCACATGACGACAGGAGAGCGTGTGTTATTGAGGTCACATGATGAAAGGAGAGTGTGTTACTGAGGTTGCATGATGACAGGAGAGAGTGTGTTACTGAAGTCACATGATGACAGGAGAGCGTGTTACTGAGGTCACATGACGACAGGAGAGTGTGTTACTGTGGTCAGATGACGAAAAGAGAGTGTGTTACTGAGGTCACATGACGACAGGAGAGTGTGTTACTGAGGTCACATGACGACAGGAGAGCGTGTGTTACTGAGGTCACATGACGACAGGAGAGTGTGTTACTGAAGTCACATGACGACAGGAGAGCGTGTTACTGAAGTCACATGACGACAGGAAAGAATGTGTTACTGAGGTCACATGACGACGGGAGAGCGTATGTTACTGAGGTCACATGACGACAGGAGAGAGTGTTACTGAGGTCACATGACGACAGGAGAGTGTGTTACTGAGGTCACATGACGACAGGAGAGTGTGTTACTGAGGTCACATGACGACAGGAGAGTGTGTTACTGAGGTCACATGACGACAGGAGATCGTGTGTTACTGAGGTCACATGACGACAGGAGAGAGTGTTACTGAGGTCACATGACGACAGGAGATCGTGTGTTACTGAGGTCACATGACGACAGGAGAGCGTGTGTTATGGAGGTCACATGATGACAGGAGAGAGTGTGTTACTGAAGTCACATGATGACAGGAGAGCGTGTTACTGAGGTCACATGACGACAGGAGAGTGTGTTACTGAGGTCACATGACGACAGGAGAGTGTGTTACTGAGGTCACATGACGACAGGAGAGTGTGTTCCTGAGGTCACATGACGACAGGAGAGAGTGTTACTGAGGTCACATGACGACAGGAGATCGTGTGTTACTGAGGTCACATGACGACAGGAGAGCGTGTCTTACTGAGGTCACATGACGACAGGAGAGCGTGTGTTATTGAGGTCACATGATGACAGGAGAGATTGTGTTACTGAAGTCACATGATGACAGTAGAGCGTGTTACTGAGGTCACATGACGACAGGAGAGTGTTACTGAAGTCACATGATGACAGGAGAGTGTGTTACTGAGGCCACATGACGACAGGAGAGTGTGTTACTGAGGTCACATGATGACAGGAGAGTGTTACTGAGGTCACATGACGACAGGAGAGTGTTACTGAAGTCACATGATGACAGGAGAGTGTGTTACTGTGGTCACATGACGACAGGAGAGTGTGTTACTGAGGTCACATGACGACAGGAGAGCGTGTGTTACTGAGGTCACATGACGACAGGAGAGTGTGTTACTGAAGTCACATGACGACAGGAGAGCGTGTTACTGAAGTCACATGACGACAGGAAAGAATGTGTTACTGAGGTCACATGACGACGGGAGAGCGTATGTTACTGAGGTCACATGACGACAGGAGAGAGTGTTACTGAGGTCACATGACGACAGGAGAGTGTGTTACTGAGGTCACATGACGACAGGAGAGTGTGTTACTGAGGTCACATGACGACAGGAGAGAGTGTTACTGAGGTCACATGACGACAGGAGAGAGTGTTACTGAGGTCACATGACGACAGGAGATCGTGTGTTACTGAGGTCACATGACGACAGGAGAGCGTGTGTTATGGAGGTCACATGATGACAGGAGAGTGTGTTACTGAAGTCACATGATGACAGGAGAGCGTGTTACTGAGGTCACATGACGACAGGAGAGTGTGTTACTGAGGTCACATGACGACAGGAGAGTGTGTTACTGAGGTCACATGACGACAGGAGAGTGTGTTACTGAGGTCACATGACGACAGGAGAGAGTGTTACTGAGGTCACATGACGACAGGAGATCGTGTGTTACTGAGGTCACATGACGACAGGAGAGCGTGTCTTACTGAGGTCACATGACGACAGGAGAGCGTGTGTTATTGAGGTCACATGATGACAGGAGAGATTGTGTTACTGAAGTCACATGATGACAGTAGAGCGTGTTACTGAGGTCACATGACGACAGGAGAGTGTTACTGAAGTCACATGATGACAGGAGAGTGTGTTACTGAGGCCACATGACGACAGGAGAGTGTGTTACTGAGGTCACATGATGACAGGAGAGTGTTACTGAGGTCACATGACGACAGGAGAGTGTTACTGAAGTCACATGATGACAGGAGAGTGTGTTACTGTGGTCACATGACGACAGGAGAGTGTGTTACTGAGGTCACATGACGACAGGAGAGCGTGTGTTACTGAGGTCACATGACGACAGGAGAGTGTGTTACTGAAGTCACATGACGACAGGAGAGCGTGTTACTGAAGTCACATGACGACAGGAAAGAATGTGTTACTGAGGTCACATGACGACGGGAGAGCGTATGTTACTGAGGTCACATGACGACAGGAGAGAGTGTTACTGAGGTCACATGACGACAGGAGAGAGTGTGTTACTGAGGTCACATGAAGACAGGAGAGCGTATGTTACTGAGGTCACATGACGACAGGAGAACGTGTGTTACTGATGTCACATGACGACAGGAGAGAGTGTTACTGATGTCACATGACGACAGGAGAGAGTGTGTTACTGAGGTCACATGAAGACAGGAGAGCGTATGTTACTGATGTCACATGACGACAGGAGAACGTGTGTTACTGATGTTACATGACGACAGGAGAGTGTGTTACTGATGTCACATGACGACAGGAGAGTGTTACTGAGGTCACATGACGACAGGAGAGCGTGTGTTACTGAGGTCACATGATGACAGGAGAGAGTGTGTTACTGAGGTCACATGAAGACAGGAGAGCGTATATTACTGATGTCACATGACGACAGGAGAACGTGTGTTACTGATGTTACATGACGACAGGAGAACGTGTGTTACTGATGTCACATGACGACAGGAGAACGTGTGTTACTGATGTCACATGACGACAGGAGAGTGTGTTACTGATGTCACATGACGACAGGAGAGTGTGTTACTGAGGTCACATGACGACAGGAGAGCGTGTGTTACTGAGGTCACATGATGACAGGAGAGCGTATGTTACTGAGGTCACATGACGACAGGAGAACGTGTTACTGATGTTACATGACGACAGGAGAGAGTGTTACTGAGGTCACATGATGACAGGAGAGCGCGTTTTACTGATGTCACATGACGACAGGAGAACGTGTGTTACTGATGTCACATGACGACAGGAGAACGTGTGTTACTGAGGTCACATGACGGCAGGAGAGTGTGTTACTGAGGTCACATGACGACAGGAGAGCGTGTTACTGATGTCACATGACGACAGGAAAGAATGTGTTACTGAGGTCACATGACGACAGGAGAACGTGTGTTACTGATGTCACATGACGACAGGAGAACGTGTGTTACTGATGTCACATGACGACAGGAGAGAGTGTGATTGTGATTGTGTACCCAGACGGGTCGCTCGGCGTGTTGGACGACCAGCCGGCAGAAGAAGCCAGAGTCCTGCTGTCTCCTCATCTCTCCCCAGCGGATCATCTCGACCCGATGCCTCTCCTTATACGGACCACAGCCCAGCAGCTCCTCGTAGTCCAGATCATGATCCTGAACAGCACACACACCAGTCAGAAATCATGATCCTGAACAACACACACACCAGTCAGAAATCATGATCCTGAACAACACACACACCAGTCAGAAATCATGATCCTGAACAACACACACACCAGTCAGAAATCATGATCCTGAACAACACACACACCAGTCAGAAATCATGATCCTGAACAACACACACACCAGTCAGAAATCATGATCCTGAACAACACACACACCAGTCAGAAATCATGATCCTGAACAACACACACACCAGTCAGAAATCATGATCCTGAACAACACACACACCAGTCAGAAATCATGATCCTGAACAACACACACACCAGTCAGAAATCATGATCCTGAACAACACACACACCAGTCAGAAATCATGATCCTGAACAACACACACACCAGTCAGTGTTTACACATTAAACTGAAATTAAAATTAGCGCTGCACGATTCTGGATAAACTGCAAATCATTATTTTTCATTTACCTCTTTCATTAGTGGATGAACTTTTGTGATAATATGAATTATAGTTAGACAGAAATAATGATACTGTGTGGTTGTAAAGACCGTTTGTGAAGCTGTTTCAGCATCAGATCATCATATTATAGTGATTTCTGAAGGATCATGTGACACTGAAGAGAGTAATGATGCTGAAAATTCAGCTTTGATCACAGGAATAAATTACACTTTACTATATATTCACATAGAAAACAGCTGATTTACATTATAATAATATTCACAGTTTTTACTGTATTTCTGATCAAATTTTGTAGATTTTATTCTTCAATATAATTTCCGGACTACGGATCGACTACTGTTTTCCTGTACGCCCTCTGATCATTTACATGAATAATGGGAGTGATATAATACAGGAGTAACTTCTGTCAAACAGTCCCAGTCATTATTCTCCTCACCCTCAACAGCAAGAGGTCAGAGGTCATTTACAGCAGCTTAGATGAGAGGGACATTACAGCTTTAAAGACGAAGCAACAGATCCTTCCTTCTATATTGTGATGTACAAACTGATTATTGAAAAATAAAAAATGTAAGGCGGGGCTGGGTTCTGTGCACCGATCGCTGATTGGATGTTGGGATGTGGGCGTGGCTCTCAACAGTGTATGCAGATGAGCGTGTGCATAAGTGCCTGATGTATCTAATATGATACGAAACAATTCACATATGCAAACTTTATTGTTTTTAAGTTAACAATATTTAGCCTAAAGGTTATAAATCTGAGTGTTATCACACATGGCAGGCTGTCCAGGGTTAAAGAGTGTAGTATACCTGTGCATACTGCTGTTTGAGAGGCGCAGACAGTCTGAGTATACAGCACATCTCTGCAGTCAGCCTGCGATCACAACAACAGCATCAGCATCCGCGTTCATGCAGCTCACCTGTGCGCGCGCGACACTAGAGCTCACCTGTGCTGAATCAAATCTGCCACATGATCCTTCCCTGACTTCCGCTTCCCACTGAATAACAGGATAATCCTCGGCTGTGAGTGTGTCATGGCTGTGACTGCATGTAATGTGTTCTTCACACTCCCAAACACATGTTCAGTGTGAGGAACGACTTCATCTCGACTTTACCGTAATAAACGAAGATGACGCAGCCACAAAGAATAAATAAACAAGCTTCGATGCTGCTATTTTAGTTTTTCTCACTCAGCTATGTTTATTAATTTATTTTACTGAGTTCTTTAAGAAATCAGTGGAGATTTTTCTTTCACTGAAGGAAGTAGTGAATGTAGCTGTGTGATGTAACGTCTGTGTTCGTGATCTTAGGTGTAATTACGGTAATCGCGCGAGTGTCACGCCATCAGCTCATGGAATATGTGCTTAATATATTCTCATCCTTTTAACGATAAATTATTTCGATATTACTTAAATAGCACCACAGACTCTTTAATAAAACAATATCTTAAATTACTCACGTATTTCTTTACTACTTTTTTTCTGGCATCACTGACCCGGAAGTGAAACCACACAGCTGGTCTCTGGATTTTGTTTCTTTTCATTCACCGAACAAAGGTGCCAAAATATTTACCTGAATGTATGCTAACACCCGGGCTAACTGGGTCTAATACATATACTACTTCCTTATAATATCTTTATTTATCATTGAATGTTTGATTTGATTTCACTTTATCGTCATATATCGAGTTTTTCCTAATTTTGAAAGACGAACAGCTCATCTGATGCATGTTTTATCTTGTGCTTTAAATGCTAAATATCTGATTTTACACGCATAATAACGTAAAGATCTTGGTGAGTGCGTTATTTTGTTCCACACGACCCGGAAGTGTTGGATCTGTCGCAGTGTTTTGGCCACTTCTCCTCGGCTGTTTGTTTACCGGTGAGATTCTGCGGTTCTGGACCGGGTGTGATGAACGGGAGCGCGAACACGCCTCTGGATAAAGAGGAGCATGTGCTGAAGCTCGGAGACAGTTTCGAGAAGAGACCCAAATCTTCCTTCCACACCATCCGATGTGAGTAACACACGCACACCTCTAATCTCAAGATTAGTGTTTAGCAGAGGCAACCTTTAGCAGCTGAATAATAAACATCCAGCGCGAAGATGTGATGTGACGTCATTGACAGCGGGAAAATCAGACCGGTTTAATTTCGGCGCGATACTTACAGACAACTGAAGAAGCTAACGTAATCTGCGTTCTTTTTTAGTTTTGGCACTGATTAATAACCAAATTATTAAATAAAAAAATTGTAACACTTTTTTTTAACATTAGTTAAAGTCGCATGAAAGTGAATTTGCGAACAAGAACACATGTGGGCGGGGCTTGATTGTGTCCGTGTGGAATTGATTGGATGGTTGTGGTTTGCTATTGGCTGATCTCATGTGAGTGACAGGTTGCCCCGCCCACATCATCATAGAAGAGAAGCTGCAAGAGGAACTTATTCTGATTCAAGATTATTAACACAATAATGATGACGTGTGCGGATAAATCTTTTAGAATACACACTGCTATATTCCATAAAAAAAACAAAATTGTCCATTTTGATTTCATGACGACTTTAATGAATTAACTAAATCTGTGTAAAAATACATCTGTTCAATGCTTGTTCATGTTATCTCAAGAGTCAAGACACTTAAAGTGTCCCTATTATGCTATTTTAAAGGCACCTTTTGTTTTGAAGTCTCCTACAATAGGTTTACTTGTATCAGAAGTAAAATCTTACTCGTAATCTTACTCCATCCTTAATCTCTCCTCAAAGTAGTGAGAACGACCGGCGATCTGCATTAATAGACAGTTTTAGGTAATAGTGGCCCACAGCTGATTAGCAGAAGTGTTTCAGTAAGACCGTAATAACGTGAGTTTATGCCGGAAACTTATACAATCTAAAACGCAAAACTAAGTATTTTGAACACCTGGTAGAAAATGTATACATCAATAATTAGTCACTTTCAACATTACAACTTTGCAGAACGTTTACATTCACACACGCTATACACACTGCATGAAAGGGAATAATCGAAAAACCATTATAGGGTCGCTTTAATGTTAAAAATACAACTTTTGATTTTAAGAATGTATTAGTAATCACTGAAACTAACATTAGCTGAGATTAATCACTGCTTTAGAAGTATTTTTCATAGGCAGTTCATGTTACCAAAGGTAGTTTACTTATGTTAACAAATGGCATCTCATTGAAAAGTGTTAACAAGATATTATTGTTAAATAACCTGAACCTTAAAGTGCAGAATATAAACTGCTAAATCATATGGATTCAGATTTACAGAAAAGCACGTTTGAATAACAATGATATTTTAAGCTGCACGGGCGAAACTAATAGAGAACTGATAACTGCTTTTCAATGCATTAGAAAATACGCATTAATATGCCATTTCTCCACACACAAAAAATGTTTATCGTCAATAATGATTTTGTAATATCGCAGCTGTACCCTGTAATGAGTTACTGTTTTTTAATTTCATAATTGATTTACTTTATGTAAGCTATTTTACATACTACATACTATAGTATTATGATTGATTACTCAATTTATTAAATTAAAATATCTTACATCAAAAAACAGCACAGATAGGCTACTACATAAGGTGATTATAAAAATTACCCTTAGACGGGTATACAATCGCCCCTTAATGGGAACAAATTTGATTGAATTTGAATTTGATTCCTAATTTCGATTCCAATAAGGTAAAGGTAATTCACATTTAGTCTCATTGCAAAACATTTAATTGTAGCTGAATATGATGAACGGAAATCTACAGGTTAAAGAACACTTACACAAGGAGCGTTTGCCTGAGGTTTAAAAATACCATAGAAGAACAACTAGACTGACTAATATAAATGTGGAGCATTATTAAAGACAATAAACACTCAGTAGTTAAAAAAGAACAAATAAAAAATTAGCAATCCCAACAAATAGACACAACTGAACAAAGATACGATTAAAATAAACAGTTTTTTATTATTTTCAGGTATTCAGGAACTTAAACTGTAATCAAATGTAAAATAACACTGCACTTTATAAATACAATATACATTACAAATATAGCTACTTATTCAGTCAAGAACGAGTACATTTCCTCTCTGTCTTGTGTTGTGTGATTAGTGTTATTATAGAGACGGCAGGAATATTAGTGCTGTCACTTTAAGAGCTGCACAGATCCAGTACACTGATACACACACACACAGGAAACAGCGCTTGGTTTAAAGTCGTACTGAAATGCTCACAAAGGAATCAAAATTTAAATTTTATGACAAGTATCCAATAATAATAAAAGTAATTTCCCGAGCCGGTTGTGTGTGTCCTCCTCAGATGACTTTAAGCCGGCGTCGATCGACACGTCGTGTGAGGGAGAGCTGCAGGTGGGCAAGGGCGAGGAGGTGACCATCACACTCCCACACATCCCGGTAAGAGTGTGTCCGTCTGCCGTGTGCGTGTGTGTGTGTGTGTGTGTGTGTGTGCTCACCCACTCTCGTCCGCAGGGATCCACGCCGCCCATGACCGTCTTCAAGGGCAACAAGAAGCCGTATCAGAAGGACTGCGTGCTCATCATCAACCACGACACTGGCGAGTTCATGCTGGAGAAGCTCAGCAGCAGCATACAGGTCAAGAAGACCAGGTGAGCGTGGCGGAGGAATCAGTAATGTGCTGAGTGTATTAAAGACACCGGACTGTGAAACGCAAAACACGTGCGTCACTCTCTCTTGATGACTGAAGCAGATTTATTAGGCCGCTGTCACTTTAAGAGCTGCACGGATCCAATATACTGATGCACACACGCTCTTTCTCAGTTTACATTCACTCTAACCGAGTCTTTTGGTTAAAGGGGTCATCGCATGCCCAATTTCCACAAGTTGGTATGATTCTTTAGGGTCTTAATGTAAAGTTTGTAACATACTTTAGTTAAGATTCCTCAATGGTTGTGTAAAACATCAGCCTTTTACCTCCTGATGGACCGTATACAACTAGCTGAGGGCGGAAATATGCTAATACGGGAAATATGCTAATACGGGAAATATGCTAATACAGGAAATATGCTAATATGGGAAATATGCTAATATGGGAAACATGCTAATACGGGAAATATGCTAATACAGGAAATATGCTAATACGGGAAATATGCTAATACAGGAAATATGCTAATACAGGAAATATGCTAATACGGGAAATATGCTAATACGGGAAATATGCTAATATGGGAAACATGCTAATACAGGAAATATGCTAATACAGGAAATATGCTAATACGGGAAATATGCTAATACAGGAAATATGCTAATATGGGAAATATGCTAATACAGGAAATATGCTAATACAGGAAATATGCTAATATGGGAAATATGCTAATATGGGAAACATGCTAATAGAGGAAATATGCTAATACAGGAAATATGCTAATACAGGAAATATGCTAATACGGGAAATATGCTAATACAGGAAATATGCTAATATGGGAAATATGCTAATACAGGAAATATGCTAATACAGGAAATATGCTAATATGGGAAATATGCTAATATGGGAAACATGCTAATAGAGGAAATATGCTAATACAGGAAATATGCTAATACAGGAAATATGCTAATACGGGAAATATGCTAATACAAGACAGTCCGTCAGTGGTCGTGGGCAGAGCATGAGCAATATGACATCATATTGCTTAGAAAATCCAAACGGCTTGATTATTGAGAGTGTTTAGGCTTTTTGAGGATAAAAAAAAGGAGTGAATGGATTTTCTTCATCATATGGTGGTTGTCCACACACTGCAAAACACACATTTATATGCAAACACCATATAAAAGTGAGTTTTGCATCCGGTGACCCCATTAATATTAAAATCATGGTTATTTAATAGGATTATTGGTGGGTGATATGATAAAAGTCATATTTCATTATGAGTAATTTTAAGTATCAGTGAAATTTCATAATTATGGATACTTCAGCAAAAACTACTAGGTCACCTAATGCATTTAAAAAGTCCTAAAACTCTTACATAAGAAAAGCAAACAGTCAGTAATACTATAAGAACAAAGAAACTAATTGCACACAAAAAATACAACAGAACAAAATAGTGAAAGTGAAAAAGTGAAAGTGAAAGTGACACGTGATGGCCAAGTATAGTAACCCATACTTGGAATTTGACCTCTGCATTTAACCCATCCAAGTAAGTGCACACACATTAGGAGCAGAGTAGTGAGTAGTGAACACACACACACTGCAAACGTGGATACACACACCCGGAGCAGCGGGCAGCCTTGAGTGGCGCCCGGGGAGCGATTGGGGGTTAGGTGCCTTGCTCAAGGACACCTCAGTCATATTCCTGCCGGTACTGGAATCGAACCAGCAACCTTTGAGTCACCAGTCCAACTCTGTTACCATTAGGCCATGACTGCCCCCAAATACAAATACAAATGAAATAAGTTCATAAGTCGACAGCATTGCTGAGTATTTCCTGCTTAAAACTGCAGTGAACCAAAGACAGTCTCAAAAACACGCTTTGAAATCGCTGGTGTTTCTGACGTCACAAACTACCTTGTAACCAATCAGATCAACGTGTGAACGTCAACGAGTGGATCTCTGAGTGAGTGAGTGAGTGGAGGCGGGGCTCATTTGCATATTCATAGAACCGCGCATACTAAATGAGGCAAGGGTGTCGAGTTACATTCAAGATATTTTGTGGCATGAACGTTTAAATATGTCATTGTGGCGAGCAGGACGAGGGACTGTTGCCTTTACTTTCGTTTTGTATTTGTTTATTTTATATTTATTAAAGTATTTGAATGTTTGCCGGTTCCCGCCTCCTCCTTCCCACTACATCTAACCTTGCTACAGTCATTCTGCTGATCAGAGTTTTAAGGAATAAAATGATTGACTACAGGGGGACTTTAAGTGCTGCACTGATCCAATATACTGTTACACACACGCTCTTTCTTAGTGTTTACATTTACGTAAGACATAACCGACTGTGTTTAGGAGGTTATTCGGCAAAATGGCAATTCAACATATTTGTGTGTAGGATATTTGACCCTTTGGCTGCGTGTCTGAATACCACAGTATACTTCACTTATGCGCATTCTGTCCTGTCCCGGAGCGCGCACACAGAAAGCCGTCTGGGGAACAGCATCTCTTTCGCAACTTTATACGCTTTTAATAACACCGTTTAATATCAAACACGTCCCACAGTTTAGTGTGAGGGTCAGAAGTGAGTGTATCAGTTAATCCACACGATAAACACGTTCAGCTCCCCTACAGAGATCATGCTCACCTCAAGCTTTTCTACGCTGGAATAAACTAGTGGTGTTTGTGTTCGTAAGCATTGATACATGCAATAGTACCTAGTATTCACATCCTGCACGATCAGTTATAGATGCATAACAATACAATCATTCTAACTAAAACATGCAATGTGAGCATTTGACTGAATTCACATGACTGGCAGTATCGCAGAGAATGCGTGTGTATTTCTGTGCTCATGTGTCCAGTGAGATGAGATGTGGATGATGAGTGTGGGTCAGGGCCGAGGGCAGCAGATGAGGTGCTGATGATGATGATGATTGTGTGTGCGTGTGTGTGTGTGTGTGTGTGTGTGTGTGTGTGCTGGTCAGGGCCGAGGGCAGCAGATGAGGTGCTGATGATGATTGTGTGTGTGTGTGTTGGTTGGTCAGGGCCGAGGGCAGCAGATGAGGTGCTGATGATGATTGTGTGTGCGTGTGTGTGTGTGTGTGTGTGTGCTGGTCAGGGCCGAGGGCAGCAGATGAGGTGCTGATGATGATGATTGTGTGTGTGTTTGTGTGTGTGTGTGCTGGTCAGGGCCGAGGGCAGCAGTAAGGTCCAGGCTCGTCTCGATCAGCAGTCGGTGAGAGCGACTCCACTGACGGCTCAGTTCCGCACACCCCTCCGGCCAGCAGGGGGCGCTAGGAGCTCGCCAGGCAAAGACAACCCTTCACCAGAGCCACAGCTGGACGACATCAAGCGAGGTCAGACACACACACATACACACACAGGGGTTTCCCTTTGCTCTCTGGCGAGCGCCTAAAAGAGGCAAATTTTTAAAAGAGCCACGACGTTGATGCAAATGTCTTGCCACGGCTGTGGCACATGCAGAGCCCCTCCGAGGACAAACACAGCGAGTGTGTCGCCTGCCTGGGCAAAGCCCACGCGGACGCGGCTCTTACTGAGACGAGCTGCACTCTCTGTGAGAATATGCCGCTCTCATCTCTCCGCTCTAGGATTGCGTTCTAATCAGAGCGCGACTCCGTACCTCGCTCTGTCACGTTTTCTTTTCCTCTCGAGCCTCGAAGGAAAAGCGGGTGGAGTGTGAGGGATGAGCATTTGGAGGTTAGTGAGTTGACGCCGGCTCAGACCCTGCGTGCCTCACTTTCTCCACACAGAGAGAGATATCACCTGTGTTGTTCGAGCGGCGTCGTCTCGTTCGGCAGACACGAGGAGGATCCTCACGATCCCTCTCTGTCATTGGCGACTTCGGACACAGAGGATTGGTCGGGCTCTGTCTTGATGACCCCGCCCCCTTGCCGTCTAAAGAAGGCAGCTACTCCAGAGCTGGACTGGATGCCGAGCTTATCCGCGTCCTGTGTAAAGCAGTGGAGGGGCTCGGTCTCGACTGGGCCCCTCCTGAGAAGCCCTCGCAACCGCTGGACGAATGGTTCCTGCCGGGGCACCAGCGATCTGACCCTTTCTTCCCAGAAGTTCACGAAGAACTGACAAATCTTGGTGCTCTAAAGTCATCCTCAAACCAAGGCATGGCTACGTGCCCAAGATACTTTCAACCCCCTTCAAAGCACAGACTTTCTGCTCTTCCCACATCGGAAGACGAGCAACAATTACACCTACTCTGCCCGGTTTGGGCTCTGAGATCATATATGGAGCGCTCCGCCCGGGACAGACAGTCGGAGCAGCTCTTCGAAAGCTTTGGCGGTGGCACCAAAGGGCTTCCAGTCACGAAGCAAAGATTATCATGATGGCTGGTGGACGCTATCGCTCTAGCATACGCTTCTATGGGCCTGCAATTTCCCACAGGCATCAGAGCACGCTCCACTAGAGGCGTGGCCTGCTCCTGGGCATGGGCTAGTGGAGTATCCACTGGCGATTTATGCACGGCGGCCAGCTGGTCCTCGCTGTCTACCTTCGCCAGATTTGTTTAACTTGGAAGTCCCTGCGCTTGCCTCTGTACGAGCCCGGTCCATCATTATTAGGGCCTTTGCCCTATCGAGCCATCTCGAGGCGTCATGTCCCAACCTTGGGTCATTGAACAGGTCGTTCTGCTTAACATAGCATGGCGTGATTGGATTGGTTCCCCAGAGCGTATAGCTACGCAATATGACTGACCGTTCGAAAGGGAACGAGTATTGTGTAGACGGCCGTGCTATGGCGCACATGACTCCGCGTTCTTCGCTTCAGTCGATAAACCTGAATTTATGGCGAAACGAGTGTCATTTATAGGCAGATGCCCCGCCCATTCTGGCGGGCTCTGCGCTCAGCTCGCGGGCTGTGCACCAATTGGTTCGCAGTTACGCCGCTCTGCCATAGGTTCATGCAGTTACCACTGACCACTGAGAGTAGTCTCTGCACTATTATACAAAAGGCTTCAGTATTCAGAGTTTTCCCCATAGCATATAGCTGCGCAATACTTGTTCCCTTACTGTGCTTTAACATCAGACGCGAATAGCGCGTCAAATTCGTGTCTAGTTTGACGCTTGAATGCTTTGTGTTAATTCGCGCGACGAGTGAAACTGACACGCGTAAAAACAAAAGTTTGAAGCGAAATTTACGCGCGTCAGAGGCGAAAGTTTCAAAAGTTTCGAACCCCGTTGGCGGCCATCTTTTTACAAGATGTCTGTTGTTGATGGGTCATTTATCGAGAGAGTCAACGCTCTGTATTTGCTCTGAAGAGCAGAACAGCGGCGTAGGGATCATCATCGCCGTATTTGGGTCCACCAGACCCTTCGGAGGCGAACCCAGTTCGGCGAGTTTCACCAGTTGCTCCAGGAGCTGCGCCTGGATGACGGCCGCTTTCAGCGGTACTTACGCCTGTCCCGCGCCCAGTTCAATGACCTGCTGTCCCGCATCGGAGCGAGGATCACCCTTGCCCTTGCCCTCACCCACCTAATCTGTAATTTATTTTTGTTTTGATGATAAATAGAGCCAGCCTAGGCTACTACAAAAGGGCGAGGGTGATCCTCGCTCCGATGCGGGACAACAAGGAGGGGCTTCATAGAGACAGGAAGTAAACAGAGCGTTACTGACAGTCTGGGAAGAGAGGAGCCGCAACAATGGAGAATATGAGGAAAATAATCAACATTCAAGCAGGAAAACCTGTTCTAGTAGAGCCTGAAAACAACAGTTTAAGGTTGCAACGCTGACTCCAGTGCTGTGTCGAGGTGTGATGTGTGTGTGTGTGTGTGTGTGTCTCAGAGCTTCGGGCCGAGGTGGACGTGATCGAGCAGATGAGCAGCAGCTCTTCTTCCTCAGACTCGGGCAGCGGCACTGAAGACAACAGCTCCGGCAGCGACTCAGAACCGGACACTCGTCTCTCTCCCGGCGGGAACAACACAGACAACGGACTCAGCCAATCACAGGGCAGCAGCCAGCTGATGAACACGCTCAGCCAATCACAGGGCAGCAGCCAACTGATGAACACGCTCAGCCAATCACAGGGCAGCAGCCAACTGATGAACACGCTCAGCCAATCACAGGGCAGCAGCCAACTGATGAACACGCTCAGTAAGAATCACACACACACACGTGTCATGTGCTGTGCCCTAGTATAAATGTTACAAATTATTAATTAATTATTATAGTTATTGAATCCTGTCACAGTAAACTGCCCTGTCAATGTCACAGTTAAAATTCTCCACATTCAATTTTAATTTGATTTCCGACCGTTTCGGAGAGAAATGTTTTCGCACGTTGATCTGCAGTCGTGGGTCTTTCATGCGGAGACTCTCCTTATGTGTTTGCAATTTGAATATTATGATGCATTTAAAAGTGAATGATTTAACGTATCTTTACACAAGTTCACAATGCTGCTGCAGATGAAATATAATGTGGACAGCACTGAGTAAAAAATGTTTCGTCAGTTTAGATACTGATAGTGAATCACTCAAACCCCTTTTATCTAAACCTCTCTACATAACCGCCGGACTCGCGCGTCCTCCATATCTGTAGTTTTTTTAAACACTTTTCACTCGTATCGTGCAACGCGCGATGAGTTACGGAAAATATTAGCCGTTAGGCCGTGTGTCCACTACAGCTGGAAACGCCTAGCTGTGGGCGCTTGAGAGCGTTTTGGCAGCGCTGCGTTTTTTCAGTTGAGACGATTCGTTGCTATGATACAGAATATCCGCAGCACAGTTTACTTGTAACTGATTTCGCAGATAATTTGTTTCATACTAAAAATTTATTTTTCATCCATTTTGTTCGGTTAGCTCTGCTGGTTGACGTCGTTGTACATAAAGAATGTTGTGACAGTTGGTCGTGTGGTGTTTGTCCCGCCTCTCCTACACTGTGATTGGACGGCTGGGTAAAAAGTGACAGTGATGAGCGCAGCGTTTTACCCAGTGTTGAACATTCTTCAACTCTCGGCGACCAGTAAAAAAACACCGAGCGCTCGGCGCTTCAGCGTTAAAGTGTAAATTGCAGGTTAACCACCACAATCAATTAATGTGTTAATTAAAGTGCTCAATATGTACATATTTAAAAATGTCTGTCTTAAAATGCGTTAAAATAAGATTTATTGGGGTTTCTTCAAAGGTAGCATGTTTTTTACCGTAACTGGGTGATGACGTCATAACAGGGAGTAGCAACCCGTACTCTGCTAGATTCCTACTGTTTGTGGTTTGACTATGGAGAACGACTGGGAGACGGAAGAGGTGGGAAACCATCAAATTCTTGTTGGACCACAGCCCTACAATTTTGAACCAGTCAGGCGTGAGAGAGGGGAGGAAATTGTCAGAAATCATGGCCCTCAAAGAGTTATTAATGCTTGGTGTGAGGAAAATTAGTGGAGGGTTGGCCAGGTTTCCTGGTGAGTAGCTAGAGCTAGCCTAGGTTAGCCTGGTGCTAGCCCGGATAACATTAGGAAACATGCTAAAGTCTTTTCAAAATCTTGCCGTCATGTAGAATAGCAAGAAGGGACAACAACTGAAGACATTATTCACTTACATGGTGTTAGTGGTCCCAATCAGAGCTGTAGAGATGCACACACTGCACAGGCACAATGGCGCTTTTGCTGGCATCTGTTGACAGAACGCGATATCGCCTGTGCTAACCCGCAACTAATTAACAATGCTCATTGTCAGAAAGAAAAAAATAGATGGATGTCCCTATCGCTGTGTCTGACAGGTGTTTGTGTGGGCTATGCCACCCAATGGAATCAGCAGTGGAGAGCATTTGCTGTCGTGAGGCGAACGCGTTTTGGAGTTTAGCGGAGCAGCTCGATCCGCGACTTTGTCACAGAGGCACCAGTAAAATCAGCTCGCTTCGTAGCCACAAACTTCACCCAGGCACGAATCAGCCGTTTGTCCTTGGGGAACTTGTGGAGCCTCTCTCCCGTATTAGAAGTATATATCCCGCACAAACACAATAGTTCACCATTTTTGTTACTTGCCGTTAGACTAACGGTAACTCTAGGCTTGGAGTCCCTGTTATGACGTCACGCCCAGCCTAGTGGAAGGGAGGGGGCGTGCTTAAAACCACTGTAAAACGTACCAACTTTTCATATTATATTCGGCAATTTAGCATAAAAAACATAAAAAACAATGGTGGGCGGTTCTTATCTTTATGTTTAATAAGCACATTGCATTATCTTCGTGAAAAATTTAACCTGCAATTTACACTTTAAATACACGCTCAGCGCCTCGCTTCTAAAAACGCGGCGCTCCCATTGAAAACAATTGAAAAAATACTCCAGACGCGTAATAAAATGCTTTGGTGGACACACACGGCCCTAGCGTGTTCTGCAATTCAGATGCTAACCGAGAAAAGTAGATCATCCGGGTATATTTGAAATCCTCATTTTTATCTATTTAGGAAGCATAGTGTGCGAATCTGATTCTCTTCTCATCACCAGCATAAGATGTGTGTGTTGTTGTTCTCAGGAGAAGATAAAGTGTGTGTTGTTGTTCTCAGGAGAAGATAAAGTGTGTGTTGTTGTTCTCAGGGAACGATCTTCAGCTGAGTGAGTCTGGCAGCGACAGCGACTGAGATCTGCTCTTCTGCTCATCTTAACATCCGGGATATTGTAGAAGGTTTTAAAGAATGTAAAATAACTATTAGATTTTATTTTTATTGCAAAGGGATTTTTTTTGATCTGATGAGGTTGTGTAAGGATGTAATATTGTAGCTCTGGTTGTTCAGTGTTTTTATGAAGTTCAACATGCTTGTGTATTGTTCAGTGTTACACACACACCGTCTGTGAAGCGCAGTCACATGTTTCCTACAGTGGGCATCAGTGCAGACAGCAGATACAAGTCATTTCGGCTCATTTTAGTTATTGTTTGTTTGTGTTTTTATGACTTAAGGCTCACAATCCTTCATATTACGTGAAATATATCAAATCCTTGTCAATACCAAAATCTGTGTATGATCATCTGTAGATGTCTATACTGCTTGTTTAACCAAAAGCAAATTGTTGTAATGCGATAAATGTTGTATATAGTGTCTGTATCGTCAAATAAAAGACAAAAACAAGAGCAATGTCAGCGAGTCTGAGTGATTATTGACTTTCTCACAAACATTATACAATCATTTTTAATGCAGTGTATAAGACTTTCGAATTGTATAACAAAGAGAGATCTAATTGACTGGTTACTGCACTTATCATTAATTAAATCAAATTGATCTAAAACCTGTTTGGAGACCTTCATTCCCACAAGTGCCTGATTTCTGAACAGAGATGGAGTTCAGAACAATACCGAGACTGAAAATCAAAGGTAATCTGAGAGCTATTCTGTTAACATCAAAACTACATCTAAAAAAACGTATACCATTTAAAAAATAAAGTTGTTGTATGTTAATTACAGGGGCGGGGCTTAAGCGCACCACGTGATTGGAGATTACAGAGAGAAATATGTTGTTTTCATGACTAAATATATTTTTAATAGCTGGCACAAATAGATCTGTCAATTTTAGGCAGAGTCTTGATTTGTGTACCCTTCCCTGTCTTTAGCTGTAGATAATCACTCCAAAAATATTGATAAATCACAAGTTGAATAAATATATTTTAGCAAACAAAAGGAGTGAGGGGGGGTCTTGAAGTCCTGAATTTTGACGATACTAACAATACATTCAAAATTAATTGGTTGAAGAGATGCTTGCTTGGGTCAGATTCTGTGGTATTTTATCCCCAATAATATATTTAAAAGGTGGCCTTTCTTTTATGATGAAATGTAATTACTCTTGTAAATTACCCATTAATTGGCTAGCTTTCATCAACAAGCTCTGTTAGCATTGGTTTACAATCACAAATTAGAGATCAATCTTTTTTGATAAATGGTTTAATAAAAACAATTTTTATTGCTGATCTATTCAACTGTAATGGTGATGTGTTATCTTATGAGAGTTTTATAAATATCTACCAATGTCCTGTCCCGTTTACAGAGTTTAACTGTGTTATGAAGAGAACATGAGTCATGTTCTGAACAACTATCCTTGCTATGTTTGGGAGCTGTTTCACTTTTAAGTAAAGATTGTAATAATACATATACATTCGTCAGAATACAGAAATAATATAGTATATACAGAATACATTCGTCAACTCTTTCAATCAAGAAACTTATTTACTCCAAAGGGAAATATTTTTGGGTGTCCATAATAGATAACATTCAATGGAGGAAAACATGGTCGCTACCATTTAAATATTGCAATAAAATGAGAGAAATTCTGCACAATATATACCATTGTAACGCACTTTTGTCCAAATACTGTGATTTAGCTGATGTATGCGCCTTCTGTAAGAATGTTTTTCATTTAACACAGAAACCTAAAATTCTCAGGACAGCAGCATGTGTCCAAATTTCAATCTTAACCTTCTATTTCATCAGAAACGATCTTAAAACAGGGCTTTAAGTGTAAAACACCGATCTTGTCCTTTAATTAAACTTATGTACAGATTATTTGTTTATAGTAAGATATATAGGCCCAGTCTACAACATGCATTTAGATTTTGAAGGTTGATTTCATGCTCTTTTTTTTAAATAACAGGGGAATACAGAGTCATACAAAACACTTGAATCTATAAAAAATTAAATCACAATTCTGCATCTTGTATCAAAAATCGAATCTACATCTATAGCCTACATCAAGTATCCTTTTAAACAGCTGTATGTCTTATCAGCGATTGTCAGAGAGTTGTAAAAAAACTTTAAGTCAGTGGAAAATAGTCTACCATTTGGTACAGTTAACACGCATCTTGCTTTATGTATATGATATTTCCCAAATAAAATTGTAATGTTTGTTATATTAGCAATTTCAAATAAACCGGTATGTTTCATTCTGTCAAAATCTCTAAAGATCTTCTTACAAGAGGAATCATTTTGAATAACGTTGAATAAATACATTTTCGTCAGGTTAGATACTGATAATTAATCACTGAAACCTCTATCCATATATCTAAACCTCTCTACATAACCGCCGGACTCGCGCGTCCTCCATATCTGTAGTTTTTTTAACACTTTTCACTCGTATTTGTAGTTGGGTTGTGGGCAATTTTAGCCGTTGGAGTGTGCATCGATCTGCACTTCGGATTCTGACCGGATATAGTAGACCATCCGGGTATCTTTGGAACACTCATTTCAACATACTACGATTTGGGACGTACTAATTCTATTTTCGAATACTATTTAGGACGGATAGTATGCGAATTGGGACGCAGCAAAAATAACATTTTAAACATTTTTATTTATCATGATTATTTTTTAATAAATGTTTTACGTACTGTTAGCCTACTACAAATTAAACAATACATATACTGTAATTATGAATGACTGAAATTGTTATGTTGACGAATACATATATTTCTGTATGTATATTTCTATAAATACATAAGTATTGTAAATATGTGCGTGTCCATTACACAGACAGCCTTTCAGTGCAACAACTAAACATTAGTAGCCTATTCATACTTTGCTATGTTTTATAAAATATATCACATCGAATGTTGCAAGGCTGCAATTCCCCTGGCTGGCCACTGTTTGTCGCCATTTTGTTAGCGATTGTTGCCCGCCAGGTATCCACGGTAGTCATTCGATGTGATATATTTAACATAACACATTCAGACATGCACTAAAGTACGGGAAAAGCAGGACTTTTTATTATTATTTTATTTTATTGAGAACATTATATAAACAAAGAAGGAAACAGTCACAATGTAGAACAAACAAACCAAAAGAAAGAAGGAAAAAATTACAAGACAAGGGGTATATAACTAATCAGAATAGATCACGGGACTTTTATTTTGATACGGCCTCGTGACGTCACGTGACGCAGCGTCGTTCTCGGCACCATGACAACAGCGGGTCTCGAGTGAGGATCTGAGATGAGTTGAGCTGTTGTTTACCTCACATTACTGAAGGAAACTCACTGCATTCATCACAGGTACAACATGACTTTATTCACCCTGCGCTAATGAGAGCAGTCACTCAGTGTATACAGCGAGACGGGCAGTTTGAGCAGAAACGAACGAACAGAATCAGTAGAATCTCGAACTCAAATAGAAGAAGCGACTCGGTTTATACTGTTACGTTAAGTTATATCATCTAGATGTGATTAGGTTTGTTTAATTAAACTTGTGCTGCTTTTGTAGTCCCTCCTGTTACAGTCATATTTATAGTCTGCCTAATTCTGCACATATATGGGCTCCATCAGAATTAATAGCCAGCATGTATTATTGTATTGTTAATGCACAGAAGTCTCTGTGTCTCTGGATTAGCTGTGCTAGTTAAGTAGTCAGCAGTAAGTTAGCAAAGCTGCTTGGATGGCAGCCAATCAGACGCTCCGCTGGGGTCACGTGACCCTTCAGTCAGCATCAGCTTCATCATATATTGCCCTGTCCAGTGTAAGTCAGTCAGTCAGACAGACATAAATGTGTTCCCATCTACAGCTTTATATTTTCAGATAGATTATCAGACACCCCTGTAAATTAGTATTTCCTCATATTCTCCATTGTTGCGGCTCCTCTCTTCCCAGTCTCTCAGTAACGCTCTGTTTACTTCCTGTCTCTATGAAGCCCCTCCTTCTGAAAAGCACACTGTGCTCTGATTGGTCGGCTGGTCGGCTGGATCAGTGTGTTGTGATTGGTCGAGCGCTTTGAGTGGGTTTGGGAAATGTCCCGCCCCTTACCATAACCGCCAGTTTAACACACTACTAACTCAACCAGGCCCCTCCCCTTTATTCTGCGTATGAATTATTATAATGAGGAATATTGTGACGTGTTCGTTCCCGGAAGAAACTCGAGATACAATGGAGGCGTTTCAGGAGTTCAGAAACACTGACACTGATATAGAGAACAACTGGAACTTCCTCATGATCAAACACAACATTACACACTAAACACTGATGAACACTACACACTAAACACTGATGAACACTACACACTAAACACTGATGAACACTACACACTAAACACTGATGAACACTACACACTAAACACAGATGAACACTACACACAGATGAACACTACACACTAAACACAGATGAACACTACACACAGATGAACACTACACACAGATGAACACTACACACTAAACACTGATGAACACTACACACTAAACACAGATGAACACTACACACAGATGAACACTACACACAGATGAACACTACACACTAAACACAGATGAACATTACACACTAAACACTGATGAACACAACACACTAAACACTGATGAACACTACACACTAAACACAGATGAACATTACACACTAAACACAGATGAACACTACACACTAAACACAGATGAACATTACACACTAAACACAGATGAACACTACACACTAAACACAGATGAACACTACACACTAAACACAGATGAACACTACACACTAAACACTGATGAACACTACACACTAAACACTGATGAACACTGCACACTAAACACAGATGAACACAACACACTAAACACTGATGAACACTACACACTAAACACAGATGAACACAACACACTAAACACTGATGAACACAACACACTAAACACTGATGAACACTGCACACTAAACACAGATGAACACAACACACTAAACACTGATGAACACTACACACTAAACACAGATGAACACTACACACTACACACAGATGAACACTACACACTAAACACTGATGAACACTACACACTAAACACAGATGAACACTACACACTGATGAACACTACACACTAAACACAGATGAACACAACACACTAAACACTGATGAACACAACACACTAAACACTGATGAACACTACACACTAAACACAGATGAACACAACACACTAAACACAGATGAACACTACACACTAAACACTGATGAACACAACACACTAAACACAGATGAACACAACACACTAAACACTGATGAACACTACACACTAAACACAGATGAACACTACACACTAAACACAGATGAACACAACACACTAAACACTGATGAACACTACACACTAAACACTGATGAACACTACACACAGATGAACACTACACACTAAACACTGATGAACACTACACACTAAACACTGATGAACACTGCACACTAAACACAGATGAACACTACACACTAAACACAGATGAACATTACACACTAAACACTGATGAACACAACACACTAAACACTGATGAACATTAGTGCATGAAGTGCATGGACGCAGCACTGGTCCCGCTGCATCTCCAGGGCATTTGCATCCTGAACTATATAGACGTTGGTTGATTCTAGTTCAATCGGAGCAGCAAGCGATTCGGCATCGAGATGTCGTCCTCGCTCACATCAGGATGTTGGGGTTGAGGCTGAATGCCAAGAAAAGCGTGCTATCTCCATCACAGAGGACCTCTTTTCTGGGGGTGTTATGGGATTCGGTAACGATGCAGGCACGTCTCCTCCCGGTATCACTTCGATTCTCTCAGCCGTAAAACAGGTGAAGCTAGGCCAGTTGCTCACTGTAAAGCAGTTCCAGGGACTGCTGGGTCTAATTGCAGCAGCGTCCAACGTTATACCTTGCGGCCTGCTGTACATGAGACCGTTACAGTGGTGGCTCAGGACCAAGGTGTTCTCCCCGAGGGGAAACCCACTCCGCATGTTAAAAGTCACGCGGAGTTGCCTCCGTGCTCTGGTCATGTGGAGGGAATCTTGGTTTCTGTCCCAAGGACCTGTGTTGGGAGCTCTTTGTCGTCGTGTAACGCTAACGACAGATGCTTCCCTCACAGGTTGGGGGGCGATCATGAGTGGTCGTTCAGCCCAGGGTCTGTGGCAGGACCATCATCTCTCATGGCACATAAATTGCCTAGAAAGGTTGGCAGTGTTTCAGGCTCTGAAACACTTCCTCCCAGACCTGAGAGGCCGTCATGTTCTTGTCCGGTCAGACCACACATTGGTGGTCTCTTACATAAACCATCAGGGGGGGTCTGCGTTCGCGCCCGTTATACAAGCTGGCTCGCCAGATCCTTCTATGGTCCCAGGGAAAGGTACTTTCATTAAGGGCGATTTATATCCCAGGGTATCTAAATCAGGGGGCAGACATCCTGTCGAGGCAGGGGCCGAGGCCCGGGGAATGGAGACTCCACCCCGAGGTGGTGGAACTCCTTTGGAAACATTTCGGTTGCGCCGAGGTAGACCTGTTTGATTCCAGGGAGACATCACACTGCCCACGGTGGTTCTCTCTAAGTCATCCAGCCCCTCTGGGGTTGGACGCTATGGTACAGGCGTGGTACGGTATGGTACGATTGCTCTGCTCCCGGGAGTTCTGGAGATGGTTTGCCGGGATGCGGTCAGTCTACTACTGGTAGCCCCGTTCTGGCCGGCCCGAGTATGGTTTACGGACCTAGTGTCCCTCCTCGACGACTCTCCTCTGGAGATTCCGATCAGGAGGGACCTTCTCTCTCAGGCGAGAGGGTTGGTCCACCACCCCCGCCCAGAACTGTGGAAACTGTGGGCTTGGCCTCTGAGGGGGCCCAGCTCTTAAGTTCAGGTCTCTCAACCAAGGTTGTTGAGACCATCCTCCACTCCAGAGCTCCTTCCACGAGGAAGTTATATGCCTTGAAGTGGAGGTTATTCACTTCTTGGTGTGGAGAACACATTGCCTGGCAAGCCAGACCTATCAAAACGTTAGGTCTGGGGACTCACAATTGGCATACCTCAATCCGAGGGGTGGGATAAAGGGTTGTCTTTCAAATTCCCTCTGCACGCAATTGGACAGCGCTACAACCAACCAGAGCAACGAACGGCTGTGGCTGAGTGAGTCCCATGCGTTTTTCCACCAGCGGAGCTAACGTTAGTTGATAGGCCTCTATTAAACTTTTGCCGTATCCGTCATCCAGTGATCCAGAGTCGCGGCTAAAGCCGATTCGAAAGACCGCTGTTCGCCAGCAGCATCTTCTTTGTTTTCAAGTAGCAGTGAATTCAAATCACCTATGGAAATCACGCGGAATCGTCACAACTCTGCCGTCATTATGTTAAGCCTGCCCACCAACTCTATACACGATGTGATTGGCCTGACCAGAGTTTGGTTTTTCCAGCTCGAATGCCAACGGAGAGTTGCTAGACCACACTTTGCTGCAAAATATTTTTTGCTGCCGCTAGGGTGCGTCTAGATTTCTAGGCTAGAGAACACCAGCTGGACCTAGTTAACTGCCCAGTGGGTGCAGTGCTGGAGTTCCTGCAGGAGCGTTTCTCCTCAGGGCTATCCCCCTCCACACTAAAGGTGTACGTGGTGGCACTAGCTGCTTACCATGTCCCTTTCAGTGGAGTCTCTTTGGGGAGACACCCGCTTATAACTCTCTTTCTTCGTGGTTCTCTGAGGCTGAGGCCTGCAGTTCGCACGAGGGTGCCGAGCTGGGATCTGGCCATCGTACTAGAAGGTCTCTCCCTAGCTCCGTTCGAGCCCATTGAAGAGGTTCCTGAGAAATTCGTCACTCTAAAGACTATTTTTCTTCTCGCTATTTCGTTTCTTAAGAGAATTGGAGACATTCAAGCACTCTCGGTTTCTCCCTCGTGCCTGGAATTCTCGCCTGGTATAGTGAAGGCCTTCCTACATCCTAGGCCGGGTTATGTTCCTAAGGTCCCTTCGAATGTTGCTAGAGCTATAGTTCTGCAGGCTCTCTTTCCCCCTCCTTTTACGTCGTCAGACCAGGAGAAACTTAGGGCTTTAGATGCTTATGTCCACAGAGCTGCCCTGTGGAGGAATTTTGAACAGTTGTTCATTTGCTTTGGGCCACCCAGGAAGGGGTGTCCTGCATCTAAACAGAGGATGAGCAAGTGGGTGGTTGAGGCCATTTACCTTGCTTACGATTCGGCTGGTCAGCCTTCAGCCTTGGCTGTACGAGCTCACTCGACTAGGAGTATGGCTGCTTCCAAGGGTTTATTATCAGGAGTTTCTCTCCACGATGTCTGTGATGCGGCAGGCTGGTCCTCACCGGACATGTTTGTGAGGTTCTATGATCTTGACTTCTGTTCCACTCCAGGGGCGGCGGTGCTCTCGTCCTCTGTGTGCTCTGATTTCACATGACGGGCACTTGCTTCTATGGGGACGTGGGTATTAGCATTCCCACAGCGTTGACGCAGCTCGAGTTTCCTTGAAAGGGAACGTCTCGGTTACGTATGTTACCCTAGTTCCCTGAAGAGGGAACGAGACGCTGCGTCGTTCTGCAATACTCCCCGCATGCCCGTTAGCACTTGCTTCGGCCTACCAGAAGCTGTCACGCTTGTGTTTTTCGGGTGCTTTATAGTTTCCTGGTCGATGACGTCACCCGCCTATGACGTTCCGTCTTTCCATTGGACTGATTCCATACGTGCTCGGGACGCACACACGCAGGGGCGTTCCCACAGCGTTGACGCAGCGTCTCGTTCCCTCTTCAGGGAACTAGGGTTACATTCGTAACCGAGACATTTTCTTGCTTCTATCAGGAGTTGAAGAGTCAAAAATACACGGCCAGTCCGTTATTGTTGCATTTATTCTCACAAACAAAAAAATGCAAAAACATGAAAAATCCTTGAAACTCGTTCGTCCAAGACTTCCAAACTGTGCTCAAGTATGGCTCAAAATCCGTATAATATCTTCCTTAGATTCCGATTTAGCAAATTTTCTCATTTTTGGCAGCCGGACGGTAAGATAACCATTTCTCTTCTCGTCCTGTTTCTCCTCCTTTCTCTCCTGAATCCTTTTAGCTTAAACTGCATATACTTGTATGAACATATAAGGAGGAGTGGCTTTAAAGCTAACTTCAAGTAAAATATACAGGAAAACTCAGAGTGAATGCAGTACAGGGAAACTTCGTCATTTCTATATAGGGAAAAGCGTGTGACAGGGGAGCGTGTGATTGACAGGAGAGCGTGTGATTGACAGGAGATTGACAGGAGATTGACAGGAGAGCGTCTGATTGACAGGAGAGCGTGTGATTGACAGGAGATTGACAGGAGAGCGTGTTATTGACAGGAGAGCGTGTGATTGACAGGAGAGCGTTTGATTGACAGGAGAGCGTGTGATTGACCTGAGAGTGTGTGATTGGCAGGAGAGAGCGTGTGATTAACAGGAGAGAGCGTGTGATTAACAGGAGAGCGTGTGATTGGCAGGAGAGAGCGTGTGATTGACAGGAGAGAGCGTGTGATTGACAGGAGAGCGTGTGATTGACAGGAGAGAGCGTGTGATTGACAGGAGAGAGCGTGTGATTGACAGGAGAGAGTGTGTGATTGACAGGAGAGCGTGTGATTGACAGGAGAGCGTGTGATTGACAGGAGAGCGTGTGATTGACAGGAGAGCGTGTGATTGACAGGAGAGTGTGTGATTGACAGGAGAGCGTGTGATTGGCAGGAGAGAGCGTGTGATTAACAGGAGAGCGTGTGATTGGCAGGAGAGAGCGTGTGATTGACAGGAGAGAGCGTGTGATTGACAGGAGAGCGTGTGATTGACAGGAGAGCGTGTGATTGACAGGAGAGCGTGTGATTGACAGGAGAGTGTGTTATTGACAGGAGAGCGTGTGATTGGCAGGAGAGAGCGTGTGATTGACAGGAGAGAGCGTGTGATTGACAGGAGAGCGTGTGATCAACAGGAGAGCGTGTGATTGACAGGAGAGAGCGTGTGATTGACAGGAGATTGACAGGAGAGTGTGTGATTGGCAGGAGAGCGTGTGATTGACAGGAGAGAGCGTGTGATTGACAGGAGAGGGTGTGATTGACAGGAGAGTGTGTGAGTGACAGGAGAGAGTGTGATTGACAGGAGAGCGTGTGATTGACAGGAGAGCGTGTGAGTGACAGGAGAGTGTGTGTGTGACAGGAGAGCGTGTGATTGACAGGAGAGTGTGTGTGTGACAGGAGAGTGTGTGAGTGACAGGAGAGTGTGTGTGTGAGTGACAGGAGAGTGTGTGAGTGACAGGAGAGTGTGTGTGTGACAGGAGAGCGTGTGATTGACAGGAGAGTGTGTGTGTGAGTGACAGGAGAGTGTGTGTGTGAGTGACAGGAGAGTGTGTGTGTGAGTGACAGGAGAGTGTGTGTGTGAGTGACAGGAGAGTGTGTGTGTGAGTGACAGGAGAGTGTGTGAGTGACAGGAGAGTGTGTGTGTGACAGGAGAGCGTGTGATTGACAGGAGAGTGTGTGTGTGAGTGACAGGAGAGTGTGTGTGTGACAGGAGAGCATGTGATTGACAGGAGAGTGTGTGTGTGTGAGTGACAGGAGAGTGTGTGAGTGCAGTTAATGACTACGTTTACATGCAGCCAATAACCCGTTCAAAACCGGAATATTAGCAATAACCCGGTCGCGCACGGCCATGTAAACACCGGCAAAAACCCGAATATCCTCATATCCCGGATTTTTTAAACGGGATATGATACCTGGAGTACCCCTTTTCTAACCCGAATTTTTGGTCATGTAAACGCGTATCGGCATATCCCCATAGTGATTTGTGTTCTGCGCATGTTCTATTCGCAAGGAATCTTGGTATTTTGAGTAGAGGAACTTCTCGGCGCATACAAAAACCCGCGTGCAATATACCGGAAGTAAACATGGCGAGACGCAGCACAGCATACTTTTGGAGCGTGGTCAGTACCAGCACCAAAGCGCAAAAACAAAGGCGATCGCTATCTGCCCCGAACTATTCATTATCCGCGTGCGGCTGCTGTTGTTGTTGTCTTTGGATACAGGAAGAAGAATCAGAAATGATGCATGTTGCGTCTTAAGGTTGTCCTTACGTCCAGATGCTAACCGTGCGTCGCCGTTTACATAGGGATATTGCAATTCCATGTATACAGGAGTAACTCTCTCTGCTCACGCATGTAAACGGGTTATTCCTAATGTTTCAGAAACCCGAATAGTGACCTTAACCCGACCATAACCCGGATATTGGCTGCTTGTAAACGTAGTCATTGATGCTAACGCTGCTGTGACTAGGATTGGGTTCAGTCGCTGCTTCACTGACCGGATGCTACTTCACATTGCTGTTATTGAGTGTGTTTATGCGTGAGTTCTGCATGGAGATGTGGTGACGGGATTGGTGCTGTGTGTTACAGGATGTCTCTGTTCAAGGCTCGTGATTGGTGGGCGTCGGCGCTGGGCGAGGGGGAGGAGTTTGATCAGGGCTGTCTGTGTGTCGGGGATGTGGATAACAGTGGCACTGGATACGGTGAGTGACAGAGGTGGACAAACTACACAACTGGAGTGAAAGTACGGACACTACTGTACTGGGCAAATATTACTCCGTTACAGGTAAAAGTTGTAAAGACCAATTTTTACTTAAAGGTCCCATATTGTCAAAACTGAAATCTCCTGTCTGTGTTCATGATAACAGAGGTCTAGGTCTATTAAACTACCATATGAGTTTCAAAACATTCGATCCACAGACACATGCACACAGCCTGCATAAAGTAGCTGTGCTATTCACGAGCCGTCGTGACTTCTGTGTAAATGTGATGCCAGAACTACTCAGTCTCCGCCTTCAGTCTCCGCCCCCCCCCCCCCACCAATGGTGGGTCACCTAGAAAACAACAGGCCAATCAGAAGAGAGGCTCATGAATATTAAGTAGACAGGCCATAATCGAGCTGTTCTTGGCAGAGCTCCTGAGAAAGGAGATGTAAACATACGGTATATTGAGATGGTTTTTGGTACTCATACCGCAAATATATATTCTTAAGGACATCAAAACCTAAAATAAAACTTCAGAAATATGGGACCTTTAAGTGAAAGTACAGAAGTACTCATATCCCCCTGTAGCCGAGACGCGTCTCAGCTCCGCCCCCTGTAGGTTGTGAGGGAAGGACGCAAGGAAAGAGAGTGAGGACGGAGGAATCGAATGAAAGCTTTTTTTTATACATTGGAATACTTGATCACTCGAGCGTCACTTCATAGCGTCATCAGCAGCGCTCAAAGGATCTGCCCTTATGTTGTTGAAGTTTGTTTATTTAAGAAATTCATAATGAATAATAGTAAAGCAAGATACTCTGTTGAAATATGTGAGATATGTGGTTTATATAAACTGCAAAGGTAAACTATAAATTAAAATGATTGTGACCGATGTGAAGGGGGAGGAGAATTGATACGTGCGTCAAGTTTAGTCAATAAAACACTTCCGCATAGGATACACCTGTGTATCCTCGCTCATGACTCCTCTAAAAGCCTCCTCACTCCTCGATCCTCCACTCCTCGCGGTGCAATTAGAGAATTCAAATGTCCTTCAAGATGGCTGTGCTTGATTGGTTTCCGGGTCATAGGATGGAGGACAGAGGAGCGAGGAGACGAGGAGGGATATTGAGAAGCACCCATAAAGACTTTACTTGTTTCATTACTGGATGATTCAGCGTTTTTGAATGAATCTATTGAATGAATGATTCAATGACTCACTCAGAAAGACTTCACTTGTTTCATTACTGGATGAATCAGCGTTTTTTGAATGAATCTATTGATGAATTATTATTCTAATTATAGAATCTATTGAATGAATCTATTGATGTATATTGATGAATTGATGAATCTAACCGTCGCTTGTCTCCGCCTACTGGTGTAACAATGTAAGTGATACAGTCTTTATTTAAAGCTTCAAGTTACTTACAAAAGCTGATTTACTCTATTCTGAGTTATTTGGTTTATTGTAAGACAGAAATAATGATACTGTGTTGAAAAGACTGTTAGTGAAGCTGTGTTTTATCTATTCATGACAACGGCTCTCTCTGGATCAGAACACAGATCTGAGTGTTCGTTGAGATCGTCTAAGGTTTATTTATGATTCGACAGAGCCGAACCACTGTCATTTAGGAATAAGATCACGTGTGTGTTTGAATCGAGATCTTGTAATGATGCTGCTCTTATATATATATACATGTACAAGTGAAACTCGAAAAATTAGAATATCGGGTTCATCACAGCAGCATCTCGTCTGTAACGACCTCAGATAACGTTCATCACAGCAGCATCTCGTCTGTAACGACCTCAGATAACGTTCATCACAGCAGCATCTCGTCTGTAACGACCTCAGATAACGTTCATCACAGCACCATCTCGTCTGTAATGACCTCAGATAACGTTCATCACAGCAGCATCTCGTCTGTAACGACCTCAGATAACGTTCATCACAGCACCATCTCGTCTGTAACGACCTCAGATAACGTTCATCACAGCAGCATCTCGTCTGTAACGACCTCAGATAACGTGTTCATCACAGCAGCATCTCGTCTGTAACGACCTCAGATAACGTTCATCACAGCAGCATCTCGTCTGTAATGACCTCAGATAACGTTCATCACAGCAGCATCTCGTCTGTAACGACCTCAGATAACGTTCATCACAGCAGCATCTCGTCTGTAACGACCTCAGATAACGTTCATCACAGCAGCATCTCGTCTGTAATGACCTCAGATAACGTTCATCACAGCACCATCTCGTCTGTAATGACCTCAGATAACGTTCATCACAGCACCATCTCGTCTGTAACGACCTCAGATAACGTTCATCACAGCACCATCTCGTCTGTAATGACCTCAGATAACGTTCATCACAGCAGCATCTCGTCTGTAACGACCTCAGATAACGTTCATCACAGCAGCATCTCGTCTGTAACGACCTCAGATAACGTTCATCACAGCAGCATCTCGTCTGTAACGACCTCAGATAACGTTCATCACAGCACCATCTCGTCTGTAATGACCTCAGATAACGTTCATCACAGCAGCATCTCGTCTGTAACGACCTCAGATAACGTTCATCACAGCACCATCTCGTCTGTAACGACCTCAGATAACGTTCATCACAGCAGCATCTCGTCTGTAACGACCTCAGATAACGTGTTCATCACAGCAGCATCTCGTCTGTAACGACCTCAGATAACGTTCATCACAGCAGCATCTCGTCTGTAATGACCTCAGATAACGTTCATCACAGCAGCATCTCGTCTGTAACGACCTCAGATAACGTTCATCACAGCAGCATCTCGTCTGTAACGACCTCAGATAACGTTCATCACAGCAGCATCTCGTCTGTAATGACCTCAGATAACGTTCATCACAGCACCATCTCGTCTGTAATGACCTCAGATAACGTTCATCACAGCACCATCTCGTCTGTAACGACCTCAGATAACGTTCATCACAGCACCATCTCGTCTGTAATGACCTCAGATAACGTTCATCACAGCACCATCTCGTCTGTAATGACCTCAGATAACGTTCATCACAGCAGCATCTCGTCTGTAACGACCTCAGATAACGTTCATCACAGCAGCATCTCGTCTGTAATGACCTCAGATAACGTTCATCACAGCACCATCTCGTCTGTAATGACCTCAGATAACGTTCATCACAGCACCATCTCGTCTGTAACGACCTCAGATAACGTTCATCACAGCACCATCTCGTCTGTAATGACCTCAGATAACGTGTTCATCACAGCAGCATCTCGTCTGTAACGACCTCAGATAACGTTCATCACAGCAGCATCTCGTCTGTAACGACCTCAGATAACGTTCATCACAGCAGCATCTCGTCTGTAACGACCTCAGATAACGTGTTCATCACAGCAGCATCTCGTCTGTAACGACCTCAGATAACTTTCATCACAGCAGCATCTCGTCTGTAATGACCTCAGATAACGTTCATCACAGCAGCATCTCGTCTGTAATGACCTCAGATAACGTTCATCACAGCAGCATCTCGTCTGTAATGACCTCAGATAACGTTCATCACAGCAGCATCTCGTCTGTAATGACCTCAGATAACGTTCATCACAGCAGCATCTCGTCTGTAACGACCTCAGATAACGTTCATCACAGCAGCATCTCGTCTGTAATGACCTCAGATAACGTTCATCACAGCAGCATCTCGTCTGTAACGACCTCAGATAACTTTCATCACAGCAGCATCTCGTCTGTAATGACCTCAGATAACGTTCATCACAGCATCATCTCGTCTGTAATGACCTCAGATAACGTTCATCACAGCAGCATCTCGTCTGTAACGACCTCAGATAACGTTCATCACAGCAGCATCTCGTCTGTAATGACCTCAGATAACGTTCATCACAGCAGCATCTCGTCTGTAATGACCTCAGATAACGTTCATCACAGCAGCATCTCGTCTGTAATGACCTCAGATAACGTTCATCACAGCAGCATCTCGTCTGTAACGACCTCAGATAACGTTCATCACAGCAGCATCTCGTCTGTAATGACCTCAGATAACGTTCATCACAGCAGCATCTCGTCTGTAACGACCTCAGATAACTTTCATCACAGCAGCATCTCGTCTGTAATGACCTCAGATAACGTTCATCACAGCAGCATATCGTCTGTAACGACCTCAGATAACGTTCATCACAGCAGCATCTCGTCTGTAATGACCTCAGATAACGTTCATCACAGCAGCATCTCGTCTGTAACGACCTCAGATAACGTTCATCACAGCAACATCTCGTCTGTAACGACCTCAGATAACGTTCATCACAGCAGCATCTCGTCTGTAACGACCTCAGATAACGTTCATCACAGCACCATCTCGTCTGTAACGACCTCAGATAACTTTCATCACAGCAGCATCTCGTCTGTAACGACCTCAGATAACGTTCATCACAGCAGCATCTCGTCTGTAACGACCTCAGATAACGTTCATCACAGCAGCATCTCGTCTGTAACGACCTCAGATAACGTTCATCACAGCAGCATCTCGTCTGTAACGACCTCAGATAACGTTCATCACAGCACCATCTCGTCTGTAACGACCTCAGATAACTTTCATCACAGCAGCATCTCGTCTGTAACGACCTCAGATAACGTTCATCACAGCAGCATCTCGTCTGTAACGACCTCAGATAACGTTCATCACAGCAGCATCTCGTCTGTAACGACCTCAGATAACGTGTTCATCACAGCAGCATCTCGTCTGTAACGACCTCAGATAACGTTCATCACAGCAGCATCTCGTCTGTAACGACCTCAGATAACGTTCATCACAGCAGCATCTCGTCTGTAACGACCTCAGATAACGTGTTCATCACAGCAGCATCTCGTCTGTAACGACCTCAGATAACGTTCATCACAGCAGCATCTCGTCTGTAACGACCTCAGATAACGTTCATCACAGCATCATCTCGTCTGTAACGACCTCAGATAACGTTCATCACAGCAGCATCTCGTCTGTAACGACCTCAGATAACGTTCATCACAGCAGCATCTCGTCTGTAATGACCTCAGATAACGTGTTCATCACAGCAGCATCTCGTCTGTAATGACCTCAGATAACGTTCATCACAGCAGCATCTCGTCTGTAACGACCTCAGATAACGTGTTCATCACAGCAGCATCTCGTCTGTAATGACCTCAGATAACGTTTTCATCACAGCAGCATCTCGTCTGTAATGACCCCAGATAACGTTCATCACAGCATCATCTCGTCTGTAACGACCTCAGATAACGTTCATCACAGCAGCATCTCGTCTGTAATGACCTCAGATAACGTTCATCACAGCATCATCTCGTCTGTAATGACCTCAGATAACGTGTTCATCACAGCAGCATCTCGTCTGTAATGACCTCAGATAACGTTCATCACAGCAACATCTCGTCTGTAACGACCTCAGATAACGTGTTCATCACAGCAGCATCTCGTCTGTAACGACCTCAGATAACGTTCATCACAGCAGCATCTCGTCTGTAACGACCTCAGATAACGTTCATCACAGCAGCATCTCGTCTGTAACGACCTCAGATAACGTGTTCATCACAGCAGCATCTCGTCTGTAACGACCTCAGATAACGTTCATCACAGCAGCATCTCGTCTGTAATGACCTCAGATAACGTTCATCACAGCAGCATCTCGTCTGTAACGACCTCAGATAACGTTCATCACAGCAGCATCTCGTCTGTAATGACCTCAGATAACGTTCATCACAGCAGCATCTCGTCTGTAACGACCTCAGATAACGTTCATCACAGCAGCATCTCGTCTGTAATGACCTCAGATAACGTTCATCACAGCAGCATCTCGTCTGTAACGACCTCAGATAACGTTCATCACAGCAGCATCTCGTCTGTAACGACCTCAGATAACGTTCATCACAGCAGCATCTCGTCTGTAACGACCTCAGATAACGTTCATCACAGCAGCATCTCGTCTGTAACGACCTCAGATAACGTTCATCACAGCAGCATCTCGTCTGTAACGACCTCAGATAACGTTCATCACAGCAGCATCTCGTCTGTAACGACCTCAGATAACGTTCATCACAGCAGCATCTCGTCTGTAACGACCTCAGATAACGTTCATCACAGCAGCATCTCGTCTGTAACGACCTCAGATAACGTTCATCACAGCAGCATCTCGTCTGTAATGACCTCAGATAACGTTCATCACAGCACCATCTCGTCTGTAACGACCTCAGATAACGTTCATCACAGCAGCATCTCGTCTGTAACGACCTCAGATAACGTTCATCACAGCAGCATCTCGTCTGTAACGACCTCAGATAACGTTCATCACAGCAGCATCTCGTCTGTAACGACCTCAGATAACGTTCATCACAGCAGCATCTCGTCTGTAACGACCTCAGATAACGTTCATCACAGCAGCATCTCGTCTGTAATGACCTCAGATAACGTTCATCACAGCAGCATCTCGTCTGTAACGACCTCAGATAACGTTCATCACAGCAGCATCTCGTCTGTAACGACCTCAGATAACGTTCATCACAGCAGCATCTCGTCTGTAACGACCTCAGATAACGTTCATCACAGCACCATCTCGTCTGTAACGACCTCAGATAACGTTCATCACAGCAGCATCTCGTCTGTAATGACCTCAGATAACGTTCATCACAGCAGCATCTCGTCTGTAACGACCTCAGATAACGTTCATCACAGCAGCATCTCGTCTGTAACGGCCTCAGATAACGTTCATCACAGCAGCATCTCGTCTGTAACGACCTCAGATAACGTTCATCACAGCAGCATCTCGTCTGTAACGACCTCAGATAACGTTCATCACAGCAGCATCTCGTCTGTAACGACCTCAGATAACGTGTTCATCACAGCAGCATCTCGTCTGTAACGACCTCAGATAACGTGTTCATCACAGCAGCATCTAGTCTGTAACGACCTCAGATAACGTTCATCACAGCAGCATCTCGTCTGTAACGACCTCAGATAACGTGTTCATCACAGCAGCATCTCGTCTGTAACGACCTCAGATAACGTGTTCATCACAGCAGCATCTCGTCTGTAACGACCTCAGATAACGTTCATCACAGCAGCATCTCGTCTGTAACGACCTCAGATAACGTTCATCACAGCAGCATCTCGTCTGTAACGACCTCAGATAACGTTCATCACAGCAGCATCTCGTCTGTAACGACCTCAGATAACGTTCATCACAGCAGCATCTCGTCTGTAACGACCTCAGATAACGTTCATCACAGCAGCATCTCGTCTGTAACGACCTCAGATAACGTTCATCACAGCAGCATCTCGTCTGTAATGACCTCAGATAACGTTCATCACAGCAGCATCTCGTCTGTAACGACCTCAGATAACGTTCATCACAGCAGCATCTCGTCTGTAACGGCCTCAGATAACGTTCATCACAGCAGCATCTCGTCTGTAACGACCTCAGATAACGTTCATCACAGCAGCATCTCGTCTGTAACGACCTCAGATAACGTTCATCACAGCAGCATCTCGTCTGTAACGACCTCAGATAACGTGTTCATCACAGCAGCATCTCGTCTGTAACGACCTCAGATAACGTGTTCATCACAGCAGCATCTAGTCTGTAACGACCTCAGATAACGTTCATCACAGCAGCATCTCGTCTGTAACGACCTCAGATAACGTGTTCATCACAGCAGCATCTCGTCTGTAACGACCTCAGATAACGTGTTCATCACAGCAGCATCTCGTCTGTAACGACCTCAGATAACGTTCATCACAGCAGCATCTCGTCTGTAACGACCTCAGATAACGTTCATCACAGCAGCATCTCGTCTGTAACGACCTCAGATAACGTTCATCACAGCAGCATCTCGTCTGTAACGACCTCAGATAACGTTCATCACAGCAGCATCTCGTCTGTAATGACCTCAGATAACGTTCATCACAGCAGCATCTCGTCTGTAACGACCTCAGATAACGTTCATCACAGCAGCATCTCGTCTGTAACGACCTCAGATAACGTGTTCATCACAGCAGCATCTCGTCTGTAACGACCTCAGATAACGTGTTCATCACAGCAGCATCTAGTCTGTAACGACCTCAGATAACGTTCATCACAGCAGCATCTCGTCTGTAACGACCTCAGATAACGTGTTCATCACAGCAGCATCTCGTCTGTAACGACCTCAGATAACGTGTTCATCACAGCAGCATCTCGTCTGTAACGACCTCAGATAACGTTCATCACAGCAGCATCTCGTCTGTAACGACCTCAGATAACGTTCATCACAGCAGCATCTCGTCTGTAACGACCTCAGATAACGTTCATCACAGCAGCATCTCGTCTGTAACGACCTCAGATAACGTTCATCACAGCAGCATCTCGTCTGTAACGACCTCAGATAACGTTCATCACAGCAGCATCTCGTCTGTAACGACCTCAGATAACGTGTTCATCACAGCAGCATCTAGTCTGTAACGACCTCAGATAACGTTCATCACAGCAGCATCTCGTCTGTAACGACCTCAGATAACGTGTTCATCACAGCAGCATCTCGTCTGTAACGACCTCAGATAACTTTCATCACAGCAGCATCTCGTCTGTAATGACCTCAGATAACGTTCATCACAGCAGCATCTCGTCTGTAACGACCTCAGATAACTTTCATCACAGCAGCATCTCGTCTGTAACGACCTCAGATAACGTTCATCACAGCAGCATCTCGTCTGTAATGACCTCAGATAACGTGTTCATCACAGCAGCATCTCGTCTGTAACGACCTCAGATAACTTTCATCACAGCAGCATCTCGTCTGTAACGACCTCAGATAACGTTCATCACAGCAGCATCTCGTCTGTAACGACCTCAGATAACGTGTTCATCACAGCAGCATCTAGTCTGTAACGACCTCAGATAACGTTCATCACAGCAGCATCTCGTCTGTAACGACCTCAGATAACGTGTTCATCACAGCAGCATCTCGTCTGTAACGACCTCAGATAACGTGTTCATCACAGCAGCATCTCGTCTGTAACGACCTCAGATAACGTTCATCACAGCAGCATCTCGTCTGTAACGACCTCAGATAACGTTCATCACAGCAGCATCTCGTCTGTAATGACCTCAGATAACGTTCATCACAGCAGCATCTCGTCTGTAACGACCTCAGATAACGTTCATCACAGCAGCATCTCGTCTGTAACGACCTCAGATAACGTTCATCACAGCAGCATCTCGTCTGTAACGACCTCAGATAACGTTTATCACAGCAGCATCTCGTCTGTAACGACCTCAGATAACGTTCATCACAGCAGCATCTCGTCTGTAACGACCTCAGATAACGTTCATCACAGCAGCATCTCGTCTGTAATGACCTCAGATAACGTTCATCACAGCAGCATCTCGTCTGTAACGACCTCAGATAACGTTCATCACAGCAGCATCTCGTCTGTAATGACCTCAGATAACGTTCATCACAGCAGCATCTCGTCTGTAACGACCTCAGATAACGTTCATCACAGCAGCATCTCGTCTGTAACGACCTCAGATAACGTTCATCACAGCAGCATCTCGTCTGTAACGACCTCAGATAACGTTCATCACAGCAGCATCTCGTCTGTAACGACCTCAGATAACGTGTTCATCACAGCAGCATCTAGTCTGTAACGACCTCAGATAACGTTCATCACAGCAGCATCTCGTCTGTAACGACCTCAGATAACGTGTTCATCACAGCAGCATCTCGTCTGTAACGACCTCAGATAACTTTCATCACAGCAGCATCTCGTCTGTAATGACCTCAGATAACGTTCATCACAGCAGCATCTCGTCTGTAACGACCTCAGATAACTTTCATCACAGCAGCATCTCGTCTGTAACGACCTCAGATAACGTTCATCACAGCAGCATCTCGTCTGTAATGACCTCAGATAACGTGTTCATCACAGCAGCATCTCGTCTGTAACGACCTCAGATAACTTTCATCACAGCAGCATCTCGTCTGTAACGACCTCAGATAACGTTCATCACAGCAGCATCTCGTCTGTAACGACCTCAGATAACGTGTTCATCACAGCAGCATCTAGTCTGTAACGACCTCAGATAACGTTCATCACAGCAGCATCTCGTCTGTAACGACCTCAGATAACGTGTTCATCACAGCAGCATCTCGTCTGTAACGACCTCAGATAACGTGTTCATCACAGCAGCATCTCGTCTGTAACGACCTCAGATAACGTTCATCACAGCAGCATCTCGTCTGTAACGACCTCAGATAACGTTCATCACAGCAGCATCTCGTCTGTAATGACCTCAGATAACGTTCATCACAGCAGCATCTCGTCTGTAACGACCTCAGATAACGTTCATCACAGCAGCATCTCGTCTGTAACGACCTCAGATAACGTTCATCACAGCAGCATCTCGTCTGTAACGACCTCAGATAACGTTTATCACAGCAGCATCTCGTCTGTAACGACCTCAGATAACGTGTTCATCACAGCAGCATCTCGTCTGTAACGACCTCAGATAACGTTTATCACAGCAGCATCTCGTCTGTAACGACCTCAGATAACGTTCATCACAGCAGCATCTCGTCTGTAACGACCTCAGATAACGTTCATCACAGCAGCATCTCGTCTGTAATGACCTCAGATAACGTTCATCACAGCAGCATCTCGTCTGTAACGACCTCAGATAACGTTCATCACAGCAGCATCTCGTCTGTAACGACCTCAGATAACGTTCATCACAGCAGCATCTCGTCTGTAACGACCTCAGATAACGTTCATCACAGCAGCATCTCGTCTGTAACGACCTCAGATAACGTTCATCACAGCAGCATCTCGTCTGTAATGACCTCAGATAACGTTCATCACAGCAGCATCTCGTCTGTAAAGATGAACATGAGGCTGTGAGGAATAGACATACAGTCGCTGTATAAAGTGTTTTCATTGCCTCGCTCTTATCCCTGACAGTAGTGAGTCAGGTGACTCAGTGAGCGGTGTGATGTTGACTCTTTTGTCTCTCTGTCCTCCAGATAAGATAGTGGTGG